>NW_006921879.1:3154290-3181506 GCF_000298275.1 Orycteropus afer afer
ACCATGGGGTTAATTACCAATCTCACCATGGGGAATGACTACATTCAGCTGCCCAGCCACTCAACTAGGCCCAGCCAAGTTGACACACAAACAACCACAAGTCATAATCAACTCAATGGCAGTAACTTTTGTTTGTTTGTTTGTTAGGTGTCTAAAGAAGCCTGGTAGCATGGTTGTTAAAGCATTCAGCTGCTAATCAAAAGGTCAGCGATTTGAACCCACAAGACATTGCAGATGAGGCAGTCTGCTTCCTTAGAGATTGACGGCCTTAAAACCCTATGGGAGCAGTTCTATTCTGTCCTAAAGGGTCTCTATGAGTTGGAATTGACTCGATGGCTGTGGGTTTAGGGTGTCTATGCTTCTTCCTGCTGACCACGTGATTCCAGTGATTTACCAGAGGCCGTGGATGGCACAACTTCCTTATCCAGAATCTTTATTAACAATACCCTGCATCTGTACAACACCAAAGCAAACATTATCTCCTTTGGTCTTCACAATAAACCTGAGCAGCACAGAGTATCATCTCCCCCTTTTACCAATCAGCAAGTGAGGTGACGTGGCCTGCTGAGGATCACAGTGAACTGGGACACAGATCAGCATGTGGACTCAGATGCCTTGCCTTTTTCCACCAAGCAACAGGGGCACAGATGCCCTGAGGGACTCTTTGGCAATCACCATAAGGGAGCTTCAACTGACTGGTGCCACTGAGGACCCTCAGGACCAGTGGCTTTATTCTACCTCAATGCCCCTTTTCTCTCCTGTGACTCTACCTGCTTGAGCTCTGATAGCGTAGTGGGTAAGACATTTGGCTGCTAACCAGGTCAGTGGTTCCAACCCACTAGCTGCTTCTCGGGAGGAAGATGAGGCAATCTACTTCTATAAAGATGTATAGCCTTGGATACCCAGTGGGGTCGCTATGAGTTGGAACCAACTGGATGGCAGTGGGTTTGATTTGTTTGGATCCCACTTCCGGGTAAGATCAGAATGGTATCTTAGAGCCAGCTGTCTCCTGAGGAAGTACTGTTCTCATAAATAAACTCCACTATTCAATCATATGGCACTGAGTGGTGATACTGGACACACTCCCTGATGGCTGGTCCCATGGCTGATTCTCAGCTGTCATGTCAGCCTAAATGTCACCTGCTCAGAGGTCTAACACCCTCTCCTCATCCCTATTTACTATCAAATCATACTGCTCCTTCCCTTTACCCCACTTAAAACAATACTATTTATGTATTGGAATTTAAGGCTCAGAAAAGAGGCACCCTGTCTGTTCTGACCATCTCGAGCACCTGGCACATAGTAGGCATTCAAATACTCGGTAACTAAATGAAGGAGTAATAATGGCAGAAAGAATGAGCTCTCCCAGTAGATGTGTCTTACTGATTACAATCCTGCAACCAGATTAGGGTAAAATGTTGGTAAATGTTGAAGCTGGATATTGGGTGTCTGGGAGTTCATTATACTATTTTCTCAACTTTTTGAGTGTGAAAATATCAGTAATAAAAAGTTAAATAAAATAAAATACTTGGGGATTTAGAAAGGCAGTTGTTATGTGCCGTCGAGTCGGACCCGACTCATAGAGACCCCTCCTTGGGTTTCCGAGACACTATCACTACGGGAGCAGATTGCCCAACCTGCCTTCCAAGGAGTGGGTGGTGGGTTTCAACTACCAGCCTTCTGTTTGGCAGTCAAGTACCTTAGGCACTATGCTACCAGAGCTCCTTAGAAAGGCAGAGTAGGCCTGAAAAGCAGGGCCTAACAGGGCCTCCTAAGGTCTCTCTCCTCCTCCTGGGAAAGAGCAAGGCCTGCCATAGGCTACCACAGTCCTTTAGTTGAAAACCAGTATAATCGGACATGCTGCCAAGGGAGAAAAGCACAAAGTCGTGGAAGAATTCCCAGCATTTCTGATGACTGCCGTGAGAGTACTAATACATCTGTAGAGCAGTTACATTAACAAGGTACTTTCACTTACATTTTGTCAGGACAACAGTGTCAAGTATTATTATCCCCATGCTTATTATTATTTACCTCATTCACAGACAGAAATAAGCCTTAAATCCTAACACTTGCAGTCTGAGTCAAATGAGACTACCACTCACTACCTCATGCAACATAAAAAAGAACAGGCAAACATAAATCACAGGAGGGCACTTAATACCACACCAGACACATGGTAGACATTGTTAGCTGACACACTCCTCAACAGCAAAGGCTGTCTTATCTTTTATAATCCCATGCACTACCTAGCACAGTGCCTAGGTGCCTAATTAATCATTTGTTAAATTTCAGAGACAAAACCAAAGGTCCATAAAAGGTCAACAAACAGTAAGTGGTGGCACAGGTCCTCGAATCAACACTTTCAGATCAAGTGCTTTCTCTTAACACCAGGCTGCCTCTCCAGTGGTTTAAAATATTCTTTCTTTTCCATCCATTGACAGCAGCTTTGCCTCAACTTGGATTCACTTATAAATTCAATGTAAGCAAATTTTAAAAATTTGTTGTTGTTGCTGTTGTTTAGTCCTTCATAAATTTCCTTCCACTTTTTTCTCATTCCCTCACCTAAGATCCTTGTCCTGGGAAGTGTTGTTTCTTCCCCCACAGGAGAAATCTTTTTGCCTTTTTTAAAACCGTGGTAGATGCAGAGGTACAAAATATTTGTCATTTCAACAATCATCCCTTGACATTAAATATGCCCATCATGTTGTTCAACCGTCACCATTAATTATGTCCCAATTTTTCCATTACCTTTAACAGCTCAGTCTTCCCTAAATGTTCATGTCTTCCCTTTTCAGAAACCCATTGATAATGTTTAAAGAATTGTAGTTAAAGTCACGGAGCACTCAACCTTTAGTCCAGACTTCCACAGCCCAGAGCTGTAACCCACCAAGCTGGCGAGCAGCAGGGCATGCTGAGTTTGGACACAGCTCCCCAGCTCAGTGACTGGCCAGGACTAGCTTGCTGAGCCGCCAGGAGAAAAGACCAGCCTCTGTGACCTCCCCAAGTATTTTCCAATTATTCTAACAAAAATGTTTTGAAGCCCAAGATGAGAGGATGTGATCAAAGAGGCCAAAGGTATAGGCTGCTAAGAGGAGAAAACACAGATCTTTTCCATGTGATAAGGGACAGGAAATGTGTGGGCAGGAGGTGCTGAAAGCTGGGCTTCCGCCACTGCACTGTCTGTTCAATTGTAAATAGCCTCCAGCCAGCCCCAAGAAAGAGCACAGAAAATAAAAATAAACCCACCCCAGAAGTGCAGAGCTAGAGGCAACAGGAAATGCTAGGATAAGCCTCTCTATACAGTACTAGTCAAAATCAACTCAGTTGACACGCTTTATTGAGCACCGTGTGTAAGGCCTACCAAGAAACATCATCACAACACAGCCAGTGGATATTAAGAAAGGCTCATGAAAGGAAGACACGTGTTATAAAGATTACTTCTCCTGGTTCAATGCCCCTCATCTACCATGCGTCTTCAGCGGCTGCTTCAGCAGAAAAACATCTAAGAATCAGAAACTGAAGGGGTGGGGGAGGGTCAGTGCATTTCTTCAAGCTTGAATGAACCGTTCCACAGGCAGTTCTGGCATAACAACTTGAGAACCACTGAGCAAGTCAACAGAAGACTAAATACCTGTAATGAGCGCTTAATTAAATTTAAACCCAAGAGACACCAGAAGCAGTCTAGGCTTTTTGCCTTGCTGCGAATGGTGAAAATATACACCAAAGATGAATGTTTCTTGCTGATGGTAACTGGCTTGGGTAAATCACCACCTCAGAGCTGGTAGCTAATCCAATAAATGAGAATTTAGTGTTTGTCCCATGGAGCTTAAGATCATTGTGAGAAATTAAACTGGGTCTGTATGTTAAAGGCTCTGGAAATTGTAACGTCCTTGACAAAAGTACTATTATTCGGTGATCAACCCACCGGTCTTGAGTTTCAGATACTTTTCTTACTCAAAATACCCATTTATCCTATCTAAACTGAAAATATTCTAGACACCTCCTGATAAACCTGTATGACATTCATGAGCTACATGAGTTTTAAATGAAATCGCTCAATCATAATCTTAGTGGACTAGCATCCCTAAGAGTTGACGATTATGGCCCACAGACCAGCAGCTTGTTTTTTTAGAAAAATGAAGTTTTTCTGGAACACAGTCATGCCCATTCAAGAAAGTTTACCAACTCCTGATCTAGAACTATGGTTCGCAAACTTGGGTGTATGTCAGAACTATCCAGAGAGCTAATAAAGGAACACAGAGGCCCTATCTTTTTACCAAGCTCCCAGGTAATTGTGACAGTTACCAGAAACCTGAGAACCATGGCTCTAGAACCATGGCACTTCCCAAACTTTAATATAATATGCATATAGACCACCTGGAGATCTTGTTTTAAACGAAGATTCAGCCTCAGGAGGTCTAGGTGGGACCCAACCAAAAAAACCAGAGCCATTGCAGGTAGTCTCAGGGTTACAGAACATCCAACTCCATCCTGCCCTCACTTTGAAATGATCTCCAAATTCATCATCACCTTCACTTGATTCACTTACAGCTTTTTAAATCATTGAAAAAGCTTCAAGCCTTTTCTTGCACTGAAGTAAATGCCCTTGTTCCAATTTACCTACAAATTTGACTTAAAGGACACATTCAGGAAAAAATTTTGTTCTTAACCCAGGGACTGCCTGTAAGCTCCTGTTGTTGTTGTTGTTACGTGCCGTCAAGTTGGACCCAACTCATAGTGACCCTCCTTGGGTTTCCGAGGCAGTATCACTACGGAAGTAGATTGCCCCATCTTCCTCCTGAGGAGTGGCTGGTGGGTTTGAACCTCCACCCTTCTGGTTAGCAGTCAAGTGCCTTAGCCACTATGTTACCAGAGCTCCTAGGTGATGTTGATACTTCTGGTAAGTAGATTCCACTATGACTAGCAAAGATCTAGGGCAGCGTGCCTCCAATTTGGCTGCACACTAGAATCACCGGTATTACAAAATATAAATGCCACCCCCAAAGATTTTTATTTAATTAGCCTGGAGTACAACCTGGGCACAGATGGGTTTTTTTTAAAACCCCAGATGATTCTAATGTGTAGCCAAGCTGGGGAAACTCAGAGCACAACTCATCATCTCAATACACAGCTAAATGTAAATAGTGAAATTCTCAATATAGCTTGTTTCCTATACATGGCAACCCTATGGCACCCAAGAGGGAAATAAGGCTGCTAGCATGAAACATAAATATGCCTAGACTTCAGCCAGCAGGCCTATCGTCTACCCAAGCCTTGTCATGAATTCTTTGGTATCTTTGCAGGCCACAAACCTGAGTTTCAATTTCCTCACCTATCTAATGAGGGGTGGAACCACTGAGATAACTGCAGGAATAAAAGGAGAATGTTTATGAAAGTGCTTTGGAGAAAAAACGTATTTCATAAATTAACATATTAACAACCTCCAGTTTTTACACTCTGCTTACCATGCCTTATAGACACACATTTCAATTTTCACCACCAAAGCATGTTGGAACAGATGCGAAAGTGGAAGCACATACTTAGTTCAGTGTCTAACAAAGTGCTTAATGATGCAGTTCCAGGAATGCATTGTGTCAGAAGAGCAGAACCACCTATAACAATGGAAGGATTAGTGACGGATTACCTGCTCCATGAAAAGACAAAGAACTGCACTTTCCCAGGGAAGTCAACACTGCCTTTTGTCATTAACTTCAAATACACTTAATGAAAACATAGAGGTAGGTTAAGAGTTGCAAGTTACCAACTCCTAAAGAGCTTTGTTCAAAGGACTGAAGGAAAAACAAGATTTTGATACCAATAAAGACTGAAAACAAAAAACAGAGCTGGAGGCATAAGGAAACATGGCATGGAGTTTTTTAATTTGGAAGGCGGCAAAAAGGTTACACTTAATGGAAGGCAAAGGTCATATTAATAAATGCTCATTACAAAGCTGTTCTCACACAGGAGGGAGGGAGCATCTCCTGGGCCCTCCACCTGCATACCAAATCAGAGTTGGGAGTACAAATCAGAAGAAAATCCATGTGTCCAACAAGCTGCCATCTCAAGAGTTTTATCCAGGGGAAATCAAAAACTGAACCTAAAAGAAAACAAGCAGAAAGGTAAGAAAAGATACCCAAAGTTTAAAAAGTCTTATGATACTACTATAGACAGGGCCCCAAATCCTTCCATCTAAATTCTAAGTCCACAAAGACAGTTATGGGGTTGCCAACCTCTGGACACTATGTGTGACAACCACAGGACATATGTGTCCCACTAATTATATAATAAAGCCAGGCTACAACCACCAGAAGTGAAGCAAATTTTTTCACAGAAATAGGATGCTTAAAAAGTAATGTAGAAACCTGAATTCCAAGCACACTAAAACAAAACAAACCAGGAGCTGATAGATATGGGTTCTAACTCCAATGCTACCATTAATTGACTACAAATTTGCACAAATCACTCTGACCCCCTTGGCCCATCTTCCTTGAGGTAAGGGGGTTGCTGTTTAGCCTACAGAGATTTTCTGGATCTAGAAACACTTACAAAGCACTTAATTCTGGTTTTAGGGGTGAGGTAAAGGATTCAAGGGACGAAGCAGAGAATAATTCCCAGTCTCAGATTTAACAAAGGGCCAAATTAAAAAGAAATAATTTCATTTTCATTTAAAGATAAGGTTGTTTTTGGCAAGAGGAAGGTATAGAATTAACACCAAGAGAAGTGCTGCATTGCTGCTGGAGCCAGAAGAAACTGGGGTCTAAGTGTCAGGTGGAGTTCCCTTCCCCACCCTACCACACAGGTTTCCTTTCTAGTCCCTCAGATTAGAGCATCCTACCTGATTCTCCACATAGGAGAACACTGACCCCTTGGCCCTAGGGACTCCAATGTCTCTAAGCAAGCTTTCCACATTAAACTTGTGCTATAAGTATACTGTCTAAGGCACTTGACTGCTAACCAGAAGGCTGGTGGTTCAAACCCACCAGCCACTCCTTGGAAGGAAGATGGGGCAATCTACTTCTGTAATGATACTGCCTCGGAAACCCAAGGAGGGTCACTATGAGTCGGGGCCAACTCAACGGCACATAACAACAACAACAACAATCTTCCATATGCCATGACTAGAAAAAGATTGGGAAACACTATCTTTCAGAAGAACCCCAGGAGGTAAAAATGGGTACCACCTTAATTTATGCACTGGTTTAATTCTTTTAAGACTGAATTATTTTGTGCTTTGAATTTTTTGTTGAAGTCTTGTTTTCAGTAATGGAAAGCATTCTAAATGAAATGGGAAATTTTTTTTTTTTTTTAAGTAATATGGATGTTTATATAATTAAACCAAACCCACTGCCATCAAGTCAGATCCGACTCATAGCAACCCCTCCTTGGGTTAGTGGGACACATATGTCCTGTGGAGTCTCTGATGGTGGGGTTAGTGGGATAAGTAAGGCCTGCTTCTTTAGATTCACCCAGTTATGCAGGTCAACATCAGATGGCAGCACACACTAAGTGTAGGACAGAAGTTTCCCACTAAACCCCAGAGGCAGAAAATATAGGTGGGCACTATATGTCCCACAGGTCATGACAGGGTTGTTACCTGAGGATTCTGGCATCAAAACTTAAAAGACTTTAAGACTTCTAGCCAGAATACTTTTATTTCACTAGCAATGGTGATTACAGAAATGCTATATAATCGTAGAGCATTCTTTAACGAAATTGTGAGAAATGTGTATAAAGGGGAACAAAAAGTGAGGAATGTTCTGTGTTCACATCACCAAACAAGACCAAAACCCCCTGTCATCAAGTCAATTCCAACTCACAGTGACCCTATAAGACAGAGTAGAACTGCCTAATAGCCTTTCCAAGGCTGTAAATCTTTATGGAAGCAGACTGCCACATCTCTCTCCTGCAGAGTAGCTGCTGGGTTCAAACTGCTGACCCTTTTGGTTAGCAGTTGAGCACTTAACTGCACCACCAGGGTTCCTATTATTAAAACACACCTATTCATTCCATCACATGTATTAAAGCAAACTTTTTGCATTTGACTATGAACCAAACAGTATCAGTCCTAATGGCCAAGGTGAGGAAGGACTAATGTATGAAGCCATTTCAGTCAGCAATAGCATTGACATATTTAGAGTTAAAAAAAAAAAAAAAAAAAGTTAGTTTAGTACAAAAGTGAAGTTTCAAGATTTTATGATATAAAAACATTGAAATCTAAGACACTGAGGTTAGTCCATCTAGAAAGCAAAAATAACTCTTAAGTCTCTTTGATAGTACTTTCTAGAAAGTCCTATTTACAAAGATCTATTCCCTTCAAGGTAAGAATATATTTACCAGAAAGTATTCTATGAACCTTTGAAATTTTAGTTCAATAAAACTGGGATTATTCAACAGCTCAGAAGAATGGTTTCAACTGATAACCAGGGAATAAAAGTTTTGAGAAGAAAATGTCCTCCCCTCATACAGACACGCAATATGGAAGATGCCTACTAAGAAAAGTTAGCATGGGTTCTTCAGTCTATTTCACCTAATTGTAGTGTGGATGGATCACTTTTATATGGTCTTTCTCATCATGATCTTGCAAATTCCACCAAACGACTGGGTGGGATTATGAAAATAAGGTGCAGTGGTCCACCAACAGGATTGCTAATAATGCAAATACGGTGCATGGGCATCCGTGTTGGGGTGGAGCCTTTGCAAACAAGATATATGGAACCTTAACAAAGGGAATGGTCAGTTTTACCATCCTGCTAGGCTTAAAATGAGCCATCCCAGAGGCTCATTATCACCAAGAAAGAAGAGTTAGGAGTGGAGCACATCTTTTGGACCTGGGATCCTTGCACTGAAAGCTTTCTACACTGAGGAGACAGAGAAAGAGAGCCATAAAACCAGAGATGGCAAGAAACAGCAGCAGAGAAATGGCAATAGAGGCGGCAGAACCAGGAGACTGGCAGGAGACAGTGCAGTGGGCTTCTTAGCCCATGGAGGGAGAAAGCTGGGCACCTTTGGGGTGAGGCTTACTGACAGAGTGGGATACCCCTCTGGGCACTTAGCAGTGGAGCTAAAGAGCTTTGTAATACTTGTCCCAGTAGGGCACAGGCTGGGCCGGCCCAAAAGGCCAGAGGGTCAAGGAAGAGGCCTGCCTGTAGAACTGCCCTCTGTGTGCCATATTGTATTGTCCAATATGACAGCCAAGAGCCAGGTGCAACTATTTATTCATTTATCCTGAATCATTCCCAATCTTGAATTGTAACCTGCTACTTCCCGAATAAATACCATAATGGTAAGTACGGTTTGTGAGTTCTATATGGCCATTGCAAAGAAATATCAAACCCAACAAAGAATGAGAGATGGATAGCTAGTGTCAGAATTGGTAAAAAGGTTGGAGAAAGGAGGTATGTCTATCCTCCACCTCATAGGAATCAGCCTTGGGCTCCTGATCTTGATTTTCCTGCCCCCTGGTGAAATTAAAGGTGGTCAGATGCCCCCGCCGCATCATTTCTACACCCTTGCAGAAAAGACAGTGCATCTGATCAATCTATTCTAATCATCTTCAAAGAAAGCAAGGCACAACACAAAGAACTGTTAACAATTAATTACTCTCTGTGTAGATCCAAAAGATAATGCCAGACAGGGTCATTTCTATTAAGAATCTGTATTCTTCTAAGCACTGTCTCTATTCAGACACAAGCACTGGGCAGATAAATTCAAATAGTGATTGTCCTTCAAATCCATCACATCCTGGCTTCCAGTCACCCAATTAAAACTGAAAACAATGAAAATACGAATCAACGATCATTCTGCAGAAATTCTAGGTTCAGAACTCAATTTGATTCACTACAGTTTTAGAAGGCACAGATCATATGTTTCTAAAAATGAAAAGAGCTTTCGAGATCAGCTGATCTAATCCTCTGGTTTTATAGATGAGGAAATTGTAACCTGAGGATCTGACACATCTGTCCAGAGCTGTGTTGTCCAATATGGCAGCCAAGAGGCAGGTGTAACTATTTAAACTTCAAACCAAAAACCAAACTCACTGTCGTCAAGTTGGTTTGAATAAAATAAAAAATTCAGTTTCTCAGGCACATTAGCCACATCTCAAATGATCGATAACCACATGTGGCTAGTGGCTGCTGTGCAGATCTGTAACATCTCCACACTGCAGAAAGTGCTGCTAGTCAGTATCAGTCTAGAGTCACCTTCCCCAGATAAGGTTAGGTCCCTCACCTTTATTTCCCTGTACATACTAGGGACAAATGACTTACCAAAAATATTTTAGGTAACCTGTCTTCCTCCTTTCAATATCAACCTCTTCTAATTTTCCCATTAAAAAAGAGAAGTTTATTATCTGTAATGAAAATCTTCTAACAAGATATACACATACATCTTCCAAAAGCCCATGAACATGATACAGAAGAAAGACTATTAAAAGTCTGACATTAAAATGCCTAAATTCATGTTCCCAATCAGCCCCTTATTAGTTGCAGGGCCTGGACCAAAACCAAACCAAACGCATTGCCGTGGAGTTGGATCCGACTCACAGCAACCCCTCCTTGTGTTTCTGAGGCTGTATCTTTACGGAAGTAGATTGCCCGACCTGCCTTCTGAGGAGTGGCTGGTGAGTTTGAACCACCAGCCTTCTGGTTAGCAGTCAAATGTCTTAGGCACTACCCCTCCAGAGGCCTGGACCAGTCAATTCAAATTCCACCAAGGATTAATTACCCCATGTGTAAAATGGGAATACTACTATTTGTCTAGCTACATTACAAGGTAGGTCCTGAAGATTACATGAGTTAATGCATTATAAAAGTAGATATGGGATATATGTGAATCCTGCAAGCCCAGTAATCTGATTATCGTAATTTGCCAATGTTGCTTAATATCATAAAAGACCTTATACAGATACTGTACATTGTGTTCTAAACGCTCACACTTTTAACTTTCTACCTCCTGTAACTAGATGATGGAAATAGGGAACTATGGATCAAAAGCAAAATTGGGAAAAAATAAAGCAAAGCCAAACTGAGAATCTACACTAATAGCACAATCCTCTTCAAGCACAATGGAAACCATTAGGTATTATATCGGTTATTATATTAATCAGAGGCTTCATCAGTTGCAAGGGACTTTGATGAACATCCAAGCTAATCCTCACTGTGCAAATAGGGAAACTGAAGCTCACAGAAAAATTTATCTAGTCAACTAGTTAACAACAGAGCAGGGTCTATAATGTAGGTCTTCTGACATCTCTTCTTGTGTTCTTCTCCATCCAAAAGCCTCTTGTATTAATCTCATCCTTGGCTTCTATCTTACACAGTACCTTCCACCTGTCTCAGCTTCCAAGTAACTGACAGCTCCATTTATCAAGCATCTAATGATATAGCTATTGTTCTTGCAGTTGAGTATGATTTATTCATTCATACACCCATTCAACAAACACGCACCATAACTGTTAGCCCTGTGCTAAACCTAAAGTCTCTACCTTTAGAGAGCTTAAGAGTCCACTAGGAGAGACCGTAAAATGAATGAAGAGTTTCCTAACATGGTGGTATGTACAATGGTAGAAGAATGCATAGTAGACAGTGGGGACAGAGAAGAGGGTGTTGTGCAAGCTGGGGGTCAGGGATGACTTGGAGTAAGTGTCATCCAAGTTAGAAAGATAGAAAAAATAAGACAGGGAGTTAGGGGAACAATGAAATTCATATACACAAATCCATTTGATATTCTTTCTTTTTTTATTTTTTGGTAGCCTAAATGGACCAAATACAAAATAGGGTTCAGTCAATTAGTATGTTTTAGAAAAAAGAATAAGCAGATCCAAAGTTTAACGAATTAATCTCACCCTCCAACCAGGGAAAAATGAGTTGAGAAAAAGTTACGCTATGCCGAGCCCAAAAGACCTCCTGCCAAGTTTTTAGAACTTATTTGGTATCTGGACCTAGTTAATATAACAAAGAAATGTCGAAGAGAAAATAAAAACTAAATAGTTAAAAAAAAAAAAGATTGTTGCCTGTGGGAGGTCACTGTAGAGAGCAAAATGAGGGCTAGAACAAACCAAAAAGGAAACTCTTGAATTGATAAAAAGGTAAATCAAAGGAAAATCTGCCATCTACATGCACATGGTCTTCCCCGATTAACAAAACCTTTGGGCCCCTTTTGTTCCTAACTTGACAGTGCCCACTTCTGGACAAAATGTAAAGCAACCCCCTCACTCAGCAGTTAAGTCCACTTGGACCTCTGCTGCCCTCCAGTGACTGGAAAGTAAACAGGTTGTATCAGAGATACCTGAGGTTTCTTCTGCAAAATTCAACTTCTCTAAAGCTTCACAGTACATTCTCTCAGTATAAAATGTACCATCCAATAGGTGGCAGTAGATCCTAAGGAATAATATTCAGATTCCTTTCCAGAAGTAATTTTCTAGATTACTACACCTTACTGATGAATTTGAAAAGCTAACAGCAATGGCCTATTTATAAACAGTGCAGCCTCTCTGCCCAGCCCTGTAGCCCCCTTGCTCCTGCCAGGATTAAACACTATGAATTTTTAAAGACCTGTGGGAGAATGGCCTCCATTATGAAAACAAAGCAACACTAACAAGGTTTCAACACAAGCATATGCCAAGCAGTCTCCCTGGGGCTGAGCACACTACCAAGCCTAGACTTGTCCCTTTATGCCATTTTCACCTCTCCCTCTACTCCAGACCTCAAGTTACCAGGAACTCTGCTTCCCAAACTTTGACCCAATGTAGATATATCCTCTTTTCCTCATATACCTTCAGAATACCTGATAAACCACACCAAACCCACTGCCAACGAGTTAATTCCAACTCAGAGCAACCCTGTATGCCACAGTTGAACTGCCCCACACAGGGTTTCCAAGGCTGTAAATCTTCACGGAAGCAGACTGCCTCATCTTTCTTCCACAAAGGGGTTGGTGGGTTCAAACCACCGACCTTTTGGTTAGCAACCCAATACTTGCACCACAACACCACCAGGGCTTCCGGGGTATCTGATAGGCTGACTCCTCCCCCTAAAGAATTTCATAAAGAAACACAGAAAGACACAAGAAATAATTACACAAAATACATAAATTTTTAAACATTAAAATCTATTGAGCTTCTCTATCATGCAAAAAAAGATTTACTGTCAACTAAGTACATGCAAAAGCTGGACAATGGATAAGGAAGACTGAGGAAGAACTGATGCATCTGAATTGTGTTGGCAAAGGATACTGAAAATAGTATGGACTGGCAGAAAAACAAGAAATCCCTTGAAGTAAGTACACCTGGAAAGCTCCTTAGAAACAAGAACGGCCAGACTTCATCTCATGTACTTTGGTCGTGCTGTCAGAGGGGACCAGTCCCTGGAGAAGGATCTCATGCTTGGTAAAGTATAAGGTCAGCAAAAAAAGGGGAGACCCTCAAAGGGATGGATTGACATAGTGACAACAACGGGCTCAAGTACAGCAAAGATTGTGAGGATGGCGCAGGACTGGGCAATATTTCGTTCTGTTGTACGAAGGGTCACTATGAGTCAGAGCCGATTCCACAACACCTAACAAGTGCCAAACACTGACCATCATTTAATATGTGAAAAAATTCATGGGGCTCAGAAGTTCACTAGGAGCATTTTGTCCTTTTGAATTTTCATTTTTTAGGATACCTATTAAAAATATTATGAACATATTCTTGATCACCTGGATAGCCAATAACTAGTACTGTCAAGTGATTGAATAGTTAGTTAACTTTACCAGTTTCTCAAACTGCCATCTTCAGACCTATTTTCAAGAGACCAAAGCCTCCAGTGTGGAAAAAGTGGTACTAACAGAGGTTTTACATTAGTTCTAGCAACAAAATTTCCATGAAGTTCAAATCTTACAGGAGAGGGAAGGAAATGGACTGGAGAGAGATTCAAAGGCAGCTTCAGCAGAATATGTAATGTTTAATATATTCACAATCTATTCATTCCAAGTGGTGGATACATGGATATACTATTCTCTGTATTTTTCAAACTGTCATAATAAAGCAAAGAAAAGAGAGCAATAAGGGAGAGGACATTATAAGATACCTATGGTATCTTTGTAAATACGTTTCTGCAATTGAAAAATACTACATAATGAACAGAGGAGCTCTGGTGGCACAGTGGTTAAGTGCTCAGCTGCTAAGTGAACAGTTACGGTTTGAACCCACCACCAGCTCTCCACAGGAGAAAGAAGTGGCAGTCTGTTCCTGTAAAGGTTTACAGCCTTGGAAACTCTACAGGGCAGTTTATAATCTGTCCTATAGGGTTCTTTGCTATGAGTCAGAATCAAATCAATGGCAATGGGTTTGGTTTTTGGTTTTATATAATGAACTACCCAGAGCAAAAATAGGATACAAAAAATTTGTTTCTGAAGTCAGACTGGATTATCAAACTTACTGGTTTTCAGATTTCTGGCAAGACTCCCTGAAGCTCAGATCTTCATCTGTACAATGGGAATAGCAAACCTACCCTCAGGAGGTTATAAATGAGATACCAAATGAGAAGCATTTAAAGCTTGGCATGTGGTAAGCACTCAATACTTGTAAATTTCTCTGCTTCCCCTCCAATATATTTAGTTGTCCTTTTTTTTTTTTTTTAACTCAATGTCACTTTCTTTTGTTCTGATTTTTTCAATGTAGCTGCTGGTTTTAAATGTTACCACAACTTAGGCAAAATCAGAACACTAAAGATGTTTATTCTTTTTATACCCAACTCTCAATTTACTTGGCAAGTATGGATAATGTTCAATCTGCTTTGTTCCACCTTCTGAGTTGGTATAAATATTGAGAACTCACTTGGAAATAATTTTAAGTGTTTTGGCCCACTGCATATATAGCTGAGTTAGAAGCACATAAAAAGGGCAAATAAATTTATATTTAAAAATTGAGAGAACAGTATCGTGTATGTCAAGTGAAGGATCTCTGTGAAAAACCCTCTGGCAATCCCCTGGAGAGAAGGATTTTTCTATGAACATACACTCTCTACAGAATGATTTAACACTGCAATCTGGGATTGGAAGATTTTGCTATACATTGAGCCCATAATTCCCAGCTGAACAGGTGGCCCTAGGCTGTTAATATGGTCTGCGGTATGCAGTTTCTGCTGAGCCTGCTATTTTGTCTCTGTTTATGTCATAATTTTGAAATACAAAGCTCTCTGCAGCAGATTCTTCCTCCAATCAAGGCAGCCCTAGGAAATAATTTCCCATGATTTGGTATCTTCCTGAACCTAGAAAATATCCTTGAAATGTTTATTCTGTCCTCCTCCTAAGCATACACCATGACTCATCTGGGAAAAAAGGTTAAGTTCAGAAATCTAGAGTAAGGCAGTAAGAAAACTTATGACCTTTCCAGCAGGGTTACTATCAGAGCCCAAGAGTTACTCGTATTTGCAAGGGTATGAAGAGAAGGTCAATGTCAGCAGGTTGGTTTCCTAGCTGCATTAAGAATTTCTACTAGTCAGATACCTTGTCTGCTAGCTCTGTGACTCAGCACCAGATGGTAAAACCACTTTTTCCCCTGGACTCCCATAGCACTTTGTACAGATCTTTAGTGTGGCTCTAACTATGCTGTATTTTCACTTTTATGTTTATACATCTGCTACTTGTCTGTCAGTTTGTCGTACTGTGGTGGTGTATGTTGCTATGAGGCTGGAGGCTATGTCACTGGTATTTTAAATATGAGAAGGGTCACCTATGCTGAGTAAATAATCCAAGAAGCCATACTATGTGAAGAAGAATGCAGCATCAGGATTGAAGGAAAAGCTCATTAACAGCTCATTAACAGAAATATGCAGATGACACAACCTTGCCTGCTGAAAGTGAAGATGGCTTGAAGTACTTACTGGTAAGGATCAAAGGCTGCAGTCTTCAATATGGATTACACCTCAACATAAAGAAAACAAAAATCCTCACAACTGGACCAATAAGCAACATCACAATGAATGGAGAAAGGATTGAAGTTGTCAGGGATTTCATTTTACTTGGATCCACAATCAATACCCATGGAAGCAGCAGTCAAGAAATCAGATGTCATACTGCACTGGACAAATCTGCTGCAAAAGACCTCTTTAAGTGTTAAGAGACAAAGATGTTGCTTTGAAGACTAAGGTGCACCTAACCCAAGCCATGATATTTTCAATCACCTCATATGCATGTGAAAGCTGGACAATGAATAAGGAAGACTAAAGAAGAGCTGATACCTTTGATTGATGGTGTTGGCGAAGAATACTGAACATATCTGTCTTGGAGGAAGTTCAGCTAGAATCCTCCTTAGAAGCAAGTATGGCCAGACTTCGTCTCTTGTACTTTGGTGATGATGTGAGAAAGGATGAACCACTGGAGAAGGACATCATGCTTAGTAGAGGGTCAGCGACAAAGGGGAAGACCCTCAAGAGTATAGATTGACAGAGTGGCTACAATGATGGGCTCAAGCAGAGCAAAGATTATGAGGATGGCACAGGACCAGGCAGTGTTTCATTTTGTTGTACACAGGGTCACTGTGAGTTGGAGCCAACTCAACGGCACCTAACAACAGCAACATGTTTACACATCTGTCCTACTAGATTGTTCATTTCTTGAAGATCAGAGCCACATCTTCTCTTTGTATTCCCAGTGATCAGCACTGACTGGTCCATTAATAACTACTTAAAAGTACAAAAGATGGATGGATGGATGGATGGATGAATGAATGGAAGGAAGGGAGGAAAGAAGGAAGGAAGGAAGGAATGGATGGACGAGCAGACTAAAATTTTGATCAGGTCTCCAAGGAGTTAAATTGAATTAGAATATTATAAAGAAGTTGTTCTCAAACTTTTTAACTGAAATAAACCATCTCTGTCAACTTATCACTACCAAAAATGAACCTTTACCTGACCTAATAGAACTGTTTTTTTGAGGAAATATCAATATTGAAAGGATTCCAGGTTAAGCAATCAGCTGCTAACTAAAACAATGGCAGTTCAAGACACCACCCACTCTGCAGGAGAAAGATATGGCAATCTGCTCCTGTGAAGATTTATAGCCTTGGAAACCCTATGGAACAGTTCTACTCTGTCCAATAGAGTCACTATAAGCCAGAATCAACCTGACATATAAATAATTGATTAATTCATGGTAGAAATTAAGGTATAGTCATTGTCACATTTTCTATGTACCTTACAAATGGACTGATCTCATCCTTGTGGTAAAGGTTATCTGCTGATTAATACAAACACGATAGCCTTTCTGGTAGTACAAAAAGAAGCCAGTCCTAGTTTCCAGAACACAATGACATTTCCTAAAGTGCTTCTTTCTCTACCATCCACTCACATCATGACTAAATGCAAAGGCAAAGAAAAGAGTGCATCCATCCACTGCTAAGCTATGCAGAGTACTAGAAGAAACACTAGGCCAACAACAGCCCTAGACTAAGGCACTACTCTACAGCTGCTTAGTGAGGGGGGCCAAGGAAGGCCACTGCATATTTCTGGGCCTGTTTTCTCACATGTAAATTAAGAGAGTTAATAAAGAGTTTGGAAAACATCAATTTACATCTTAGAACCTCAGGAGTCTATGAAATTTCCTCACAGGTTCCTTGGGGTTGAGAGTGAGGCAGATGGAGAAGAGGGTGTAACACACATGAAGGGGAAGCCAAGCAGGGACGCTTGACAACTTGTCAGTCAAAACATCAGCTCCAGTGCTATCTGCTTTATACACTGAAATTCTATGTAAGATTTTGTTTTGGGAAAAAAAACTCTACTGCTAAAAAGAGGGAAAAGCTTGATAAATACTATAACAAATGGCTTCCCCCCCCCCCATATTTTAAAGACTTCTCTCATGTTAAATCCAATTTCCCAAATTATTTCTACTGAGGAGACATGTTAGCAATGTCCATGGTCATTCATTCAACATATACTAGATGCCTAGCAGGTAGCATCCTGCTATCTAGCTCTATGCTGGATACTAAGAGAGCAATGGCATTTAAAGTCATATGAGTTCAAAATCAGGAAATATTATAAAGCAAATCTAAAGGAAAAACTTACTATTTATTTTTCATCCAAGATCTCTTCTGAGTTGTTTTCATGGAGTTACTGATGTAAAAATTAATTTATTAGCTACAGGCAAACATAATTTTCTGTTATCTTAGTAATTTGTAGAGAAGTGAGAAGAGAAAGGAATAACTAACAGTAGCCACACTGATGAATCATGATATTAATGCAGGCTCTGCTGCCCACTGGAAAATTCTGCCAACATCTTAGCAATATGAGAACTTTGCCAACCATGTTCAAAATCAGCCCCAACCAATTTCTCTTTCTAAAATCAACATTATAGGACAAGGGCCATGATCATCACTTACATTCTTCTTGTCTCCTACTCCTCAATTGGCCAAATAGAAGTCTTAGCCAACGAAGTTCATCACAACAAGGTGCAAGATGGTGCTGGCAAAGAGAAAATCAGCAAAGGCTCGCTCCGGGGAGATGCCTTGGAAATCCGCTTTGTTCTGTGGGTTGATCTGTATTCTCAGACAAACTATAAATGAAGCAAAATATAAAAATGATCATCTAGAATTATAAAATAAGTATGTACGTTTATAAACGCCAACATACCCTATGACCTAACAAGTCTACTCTTTGGTATATACCTAACAGAAATGAATGTGTACGTGCAGCAAAGGATTTGTGAAGGGATGTTCACAGCAGTTCTACTCATGATACCCCTAAAAACCAGAAACAGTCTAAATATCTATCAACAGTAAAATGGGGCCTTAGATATCTAGTACTACTACAGTAGAAATACCACAAGTGAATGACTTTAACAAACAGAAATTTATTTTCTCACAAAAGAAGGCTAGAAGTCTGAATCCAGGGCACAGGCTCTTAGGGAAGGCTTTCTTTCTGTCAGCTCTGGGGAAAGCCCGCGTCTTTTTTCAGCTTCGATTCCTTGGAAATCATTTGGCTTCACATCTATCTTTCCCCATGTCTGACTGCTTAATCCTCACTTAATCTGCTATTTTATATGTCAAAGGAGATTGATTTAAAACACACTCTCTACTACTACTGCCTCATCAACAAAACACAGAAGACCAATTTCCAAACTAGATTATAATCACAGGTATAAAAAAAGCCAAACCAAACACACTGCCGTTGAGTCAGATCCGATTCACAGAGACCCTTCCTTGGGTTTCCAAGGCAGTATCACTACCGAAGTAGATTACCCAACCTTCCTTCCAAGGCACGGCTGGTGGGTTTGAACCTCCAGCTTTCTGGTTAGCAGTCAAATGCCTGGGGCACTATGCTGCCAGAGCTCCCACCACAGGTATAGGCTTTAGGATTTATAACACATATTTGGGGCTGGACAAAATTCAATCTATAACAAATGGATACATATACAAGAGAATATTATACAGCCATAGTGCCTAAGGCACTTGACTGCTAACCAGGAGGCTAGTGGTTCAAACCCAGCAGCCACTCCTCGGAAGGAAGATGGCGCAATCTACTTCTATAGTGATACTGCCTAGGAAACCCACGGAGGGGTCACTATGAGTCAGGTCTGACTCAACAGCACGTAACAAGAACAACAACATGCAACATACAACACTGATAAATTTCAAAAATAATGCTGAGCAACACAATCCAGACATGAAAAAGTACATTCTGTATGATTCTGTTTATGTAAAGTTTAAAGCCAGGCGAAATCAATATATGGTAATAGAATTCAGGACAGCAGCTTTATTTTTCATTGGGTGGGGGATGGTGACTGGAGGGAGCAACACAAGAGGCTTCTGGAGTGCTGGTAATGTTCTCGAGCTTGAGCTAGGTGGTGGTTAGATGAATTTAAAAGTTCATCAAGTTGTACACTTAAGCTTGTGCTCTTAACTGTCTGTTAAAGGAAAATTAAAGAAAAAAATATGATTGCTCAGAGTCAGGGTGAAAACCTGAGGATAACTCAAAGAAAAAATCTATAACCACAAAACCTTCACAACTCTCTTATCTCCTGATTTAAGTTTCAAAGTTTAACTAGATGGAGATGTAGTTGAGGCTGTAACAAAGGAGGTAAGCTGAATGACAGAAAGTTATAAAAATGTGAATTATATTCTAACAGAATACATGCATAATAATGGATAGCAGAGATTATAAATATAACATGCTCATCCATGAGGACCTCATAGTTGCAGACAAGTTGTTTTTATCTCAAAGTTCTAGCAGCTGCTTATTTAGTTCAAAAAGGGCAAGAGACTTCAGCTATAGAACTCTTGACAGAGACCTCCTTTTCCACATTTTAAACGTTTAAAGATTCCAACCTGATAAAATTCTCAACAGTCCCACATGACATGAAAAGGAAGTTTCGGGAGTACATTTTTTCAAAATATTTTTATGCCTGTGATAAATTATTACTCTATTTAAGAAAGCCCAAATTTGCTTCAGGCTAGCATCCATCCCCCATCACTAACCAAGAAAAGGCTGTGAACTGAGATCTAACCCAAAGGTCAGAAAACTACCAGACTAGTTCATCAGAGCCTGTCACCATGGCAACAGTTTTCACTATGCTTGAACATGTAAACATGGTGGAAGCACTGCCAATCTTTTTAGGTACCCAGACCCTTCAAAACACAAAGGACATCAACTGAAGTGCAGTGCAGTGAATTACTTAATATGGCTCAACCTATTAAAATCCTGCTGTAGTAAGCATAGACTGGTATATGTGTTTGGGAGAGCAAATGGCAACATCTATTAACATTTAAAATGTTTTTACCTTTTGATTAAGGAATGTTATATTGCAGAACAAAGATATTTTAACAATAAACTATGAGACCAGAAGAACTAGATGGTGCCCGGCTACCACTGTCATCCACTTGGAAGGGATGTAGGAGATCCTGCATAGAGAGGGAGAACAATGTGGAACAAAACTCAAAATCATTTGGAGGCAAAAAAAAAAAAGAAGGTGGGGACCAGGTTTGCTGGTCCAATAGAGCCTGGTGGAACCACTGAGACTATGGCCCCTAGCTGCCCTGCAGGTCTGAAATTGAAGCCACACCTGTGGTTTCCAGCCACACAAAGTACAGGCATGTGAAATAAACATTTACCTCAAGTAGACACACGCCCTGGAGAGAACAATCATGGGAGAAGGAAGGGCTGCTTATACACAGGGAGATAGCTCAGGGCGCAGAAGAGTATGGAGGGATGGACACTGGGAAGAGTTAACTATGGGGAGGAAGTGGGAGGGGAGCTGTTGCATTGTAAATTTTGGTCAATGACATGAGACAAAGTATATTATGTGAACTGCTGTATGAAAAGTGAATTTACTCTGTAAATCTTCACCCAAATCAAAATAAAATTTAAAAAAAAAAAAAGATATTTTAACAATATGTGTAAAAAGTTGAAAAAAAAAATCTAACTTCAGTCCAAATGTTATTAAGGGGATTAGTTAAATAAGTTTCACTACAGATATACAATGAAATCCCATGCAGTTATTAAAAAAATAATGAAGTACATCTCTATACACTGGCAAGAAAGTTACCCAATATACATTAAATGGGGGAAAAAAAATCCATCCCATACTTGTTTCTAAATATATATATCATTATAGATGGAAACTTTTTTTGTTGGTTACCAGGGGTGGGAGGGAACACTGTAACAATTTAAAAACTTAAAAAAAAAAGACATACATATCATTAGAGCTCTAGTAGCGTAGTGCCTAAGGCATTTGCTAACCAAAAGGGTGGCGGTTCAAACCCACCAGCCACTCCTCGGGAGGCAGGCTGGGGAAGATTCCCCGTAGTGATGTTGTTGTTGTGTTGTTGTTACATATACTGCCTCGGAAACCCAAGAAGGGATCGCTATGAGTCGGACAGGACTCTGCGGCAGTGGGTTTGGTTGTTTGGTTTATATACCATTATTCTGTCATTGTAGTTGGAATCCAGTAAAGATATGGAGAAATAAATACCAAACTATAAACACCCTAGTTATTAGGGTGGAGGGAACAGAGGGCAGAAATGTTTCAGGAAAGATGAAGGTATATTCTTCATGATACAAAAACTCCACAATGAAGATGGATAAAGTAATGAAATGATGTGTTATCATTATCATGATCACAGTAATCTAAATTTAATTCAATGACAACATTCTAAATCAGAATCCCACAGACACAAAGAACTTCGGAGGTCATAAATACCAATACCCGTTTGATGCATAAAATGTGTAAAAGGGGGTGGGGGAGGGCACACTGGGGGAGTGTGCATGAATCACCTGGGAAGCTTTACAACCTAAGTATCCTCGATACTTACAGATGTTGATAAAGCCACCCCCAGGGGGAGAATTACAAACCTTCCACAGTCTGTGTTACTGATAGGGGTGTGTCATATCCCTCAGATGTGCTGGGGTACAAAAAAAGCAAAGAATGACTTTTCAAAAAGCTCCCCCACAAATATCCTTCAGTCTCTCCCTGAGCACTTCCAAAGATGGAAATCTACCACTTCCTGAAGCAGCTGGTTCCATTTTTGGTAGTTCTAATTTATCTTCGTGAATGTTCATTCATTCAGCAAAATATTTACTAAGCACCTACTATGCGCCAGGCATTGTTCCAAGTTCTAGGAATACAGGAAAGAACATGAAAGGCAACTTATACTCCAATGGAGAGAAATATATAGTAAACAAGGAAGTATGTAGTGGTATGTGCCAAGAAGAAAATAAAACAGAGCAATAGTGACTGGGAAGCTATTTATTTTTTAGTGTTACAGAAGGCTTCTCTAAGGTCTTAAATATAAGACCAATGTCTGAATGATAAGGAGCCAACCACACAAAGATCTGGGGACAGAGCAAAGACAATCTTGACATATTGTAGGTATAACAAGTGTAACCAGACTGTAGGGATCAAGGGGATGAGAGAGACAAGGGCCAAATCCTTTGGGGCTCTGTAAAGCCTCAGCAGAATTTAGATTTAGTTTTAAGTGCAAAGGTTTTGGGGAGGTGAGTAAAATGACCTAATTCATATCTTTTAAGGTTGCTAGGGCTGTGATGTTGGAGAAAGACCTATAAAGTTAAAGCACACAAAGTACTTAGCCTAAAAGCTCAGGGTAATGATAGTAAAAATGGGCAAAAGTGAAGAGATAAAGATTATATTTTAGAGAAGACAGGGCTTGCTGATTAAATGGATGTGGGAGATAAATCAGGGAAACCTCCTATATTTTTGGCTTAAGCAACCCAACCAATGGTGATGCTGTGTACTGAGTAATAGGCAGATGGGGAGAAGGTTCAATTTGGGATATGGTAAGTTGAAGGTTCACGGAAGACATCAAGTGGAGATGTCAAATTGGCAACTGGACTTACTATTTTGGAATTCAGGGGATAGGTCAAAACTAAAAATACAAATGTGGGCAGCTGTGGCATACAGACATTTAAATTCACCTATGGGAAAAAAAAGAGAGAAATGAAAGTGTCAGAACCATGCCCTTGGACACAGAAGCAACCAGCAAAAACAGTAAGAAGGAAACACAATTGAGATGAGGTAAGAAGAAACAACCAGAAGAGTGTCATGTTATAGAAGCTGTGAGAAGAAAATATTTCACACAGAAGAAAGTGAAAGGCCAATTGTGTTAAATGTTAAATATTATGGAGTGGTCATGTAAGGTGAGGTAAAGGATGAACATGAGATTTAGCAACACGCAAGAGCAGTTTTGGTGAACTGGAAGGAAAAAACAACAAAGACAGTTAAGAGATGAATGAAAAGTGAGAAAATGGAACAAGCATCGAGATTAGTGTTTTAGGAAATTTTGTAATGATGGAAAAGAAATGGGATAATAAACTGGAGGGGTATTTGAAGTTAAAAGGGAAAAAAAAACTAATTGGGTGATACTAAAACCAAAAACCAAACTCGCTGCCATCAAGTTGATTCAACTCATAGCTGACTCCTACTTGGGTTTCTAAGGCAGTATCTCTACGGAAATAGATTGCCCAATCTTCCTTCCAAATTTGGCGATATTAGAGCATATTTATTCTATAATAAGAATGATCAGTAGAAAAAGAAATTAATAAGGCACAATGGAAGGATAAGTTCATGAATGAGTCCCTAGGTGAGCAACAGAAGACTAGATCCTCTTCACAAATATAGAAGCTGGTCTTTGATAGGAAAGGGTCACATCACTCACCATAAAGGACAGTAACTCAAGAGACTACTATGATTTAGGGTGAGAAAATGAAAGGATTCTTGACCTACTATTTTTATTTTTTCAGTAAAAAAATAAAACAAAACTGTCAACTGAGAATGTAAGAAATGAATACAGGAGAGAGAGGACTTCTGGTAAGATGGAGGAATAGGCAGACAAGCAACACAGACCCTCTTCAACAAAGAAAAGAGGAACCAATTGACAGAGATACAGAAGATAATCCTGGAGCCCTGAGCTTTGAAAGGAACCATACAGAAGTGGATTAGGCACCAACTAGTGGAAAAACCTGAACGAAAACAATGAGTACAGAGACGGTAGGAGCTGTGGACTGTCAGCTACTCTGATGGGACCAACAGCCTGAATATTTCCAAGTGGTGTTGGGACCCAAGAATTGACCTAAAGATCAGCCCTGGTCACCAAGGGCTGCAGGAACGACTGTGCTGGTGGCCTATGACTAGGAAGAGAAACAGCAAGACAGGAGACAACCTAAGGTTTTGACTTTCTGCTGTCCGAAGGGCGCAGCCATTTTGGATATTTAAAGTGACCGAGGGTGCAGCCATTTTGAATGTTTACAAGCGGTGGCTATTTTGGATGTTTAAAGTGACCGAGGGCGCAGCCATTTTGAATGTTTACAAGCAGTGGCCATTTTGGGTATTTAAAGTGACCAAGGGTGCAGCCATTTTGGATTTTAAAGTGATAGCACTTTCATTTGGATTCCAGGGACCTAAGAATAGTTTGTTTGCCAAGGTCAGCAGGGACAAATGAGAGGCTGACAATAGGAAAGGAGACAGGTGGTGAGTGTACAAATGCTGTCAACTACTGAATAGAGGAGCACAGCACAGAACCCTGCTTACGTATAAAACATACAAAGAAAACAAATATCGTGGGCAAGTCACTCCAACATACAATCACCAATTAAATATAAACACAGAAACATCATAATGTCTTGGAGACAACAGAACATCACAGTCCACACAAAGAAGCAAGATAAAGCAGGAGAAACAAGGGACCAGGATACAGACCCAAAACACATCCCCGAGGAAGATGCAGCACTGGAACTCCTTGATAAAAGAATTTAAAAGAATTATGTTTAGGTATCTGCAGCGAATTGAGAGGCAGATCAAGGAAAACACTGACAAAGTTAAGGAAAACACAGAGAAAACCTACAATAATTTTGAAAGACAATACAAGAAAAAGACAAAATAAATGAAAAATTAGAAATGATATAAAATCTACACACAGAAATCCAGAAGATTAATACTAAATTTTCAGAAATAGATGATATTGAATGGGCAAAGGAGTAGAATTCAATCAACGGAAGACAAAATTAGTAAGACTGAAGGCAAATACCTCAATACTTCTTTGGAAAGG
Organism: Orycteropus afer afer; assembly: GCF_000298275.1. Taxonomy (NCBI): domain Eukaryota; kingdom Metazoa; phylum Chordata; class Mammalia; order Tubulidentata; family Orycteropodidae; genus Orycteropus; species Orycteropus afer. Next base: position 3,179,822 of record NW_006921879.1, read on the forward strand.
GATCAATCAGAAAAAAGATCAAAACAAAATGAAGAAGGCCTAAAGTTCATGTGGGATACCATCAAAAGGAACAACCCACATGTCATCGGAATTCCAGAACAGGAAGAGACAAATAAAACCACACAGAAAACTGTCAAAGATTTGTTGGAAGATGTGGTAGTTTTGTTTGTGTGTCAACTTGGCTGGGCCTGGGTGAGTGGCTGGGCAGCTGGTGGTAGTTATTCCACATGATGAGACTGGCAATCAACTCCATGGTGGGATCTACCACAAGCAGGTGAGTAAGCTGCCTTTGGGATGTGGTCTGCTTCCTGTATATAAGGAGAAGCCTTGGGAATGGTCTCTAGCCTATGGCATGCTTGGACGCTGCATGTAGCCATGTCGTTGCTCAGCAGTCTGCCATGCTCTGCCGACCTTGGGACTTAAAATGGACTTAAGTTAATGGCCTCCCATGTGGTTTGGTAACATCAGGACTGTGCCTTTTTACTTGTTAACCTTGGGGCTTCTCAGCCTCAGCAGCCAGCAGCTGTCTGAGTGAAGAAATGCCTCTAGCTCCAGTAGGCCGGGAGCAGGAGTCAGAGCTGGACCCCAAGGTTGAGGGGCTTGGACTCAGCCCCTAGAGCCTGGCACTTTCAACTTGGACTTAAAGCCTCCAAATTGTAAGAATAAACTCCTGTTTGTTCAAGCCATCCCATTTGTGGTATATTCTTGTCAGAGTGGTACTAGGTAACCAGAACAGAATATGGTACCGAGAGAGGGGGGTCCTGCTCTGACAGATAACCTAAAATGTGGAAACAGGAGTAGAGTGCATCCTTGACCCGAGACCCTGGCAGAGAGATCCCAGCATATGGCAGGACAGACTGCAGGAGCAGAGCAAGAGACCGGCATGAGAGATGGCAGGAACAGAGCCCGGAGACCAGCATGAGAGACGGCAGGAGCAGAGCCAAGGGAACCGGCATAAGACAACGACAGCCTTACCAGCCCATGGAGGAGAAAGCTTGACACCTTTGGTTAGGCGGCTTCCTGGTGGAATGGGTTGCCTTCAGGCATTAATTGGTAGAAGAGACTGGCTTGAAATGGAGTAGCAGGTTGGCCGGATCACGGAGCAAGAAAGCTAAATGTCCTTTGGGGCAAGAAGATTCCTGGTAGAGTGGGTTGCCCTCGGGCATTAATCAGCAGAAACAGAGACCAAGGAAATGGAAACAGAGCTGCCTCAGCCTGAAAGGGTAGGACCACGGCCTTTAGGGGTGGAACGACCACAGCTCCCTAGGTTTCAAAGAGCCAGGCCTTCACCAACTTGGTTCTGGAGTGTGGGGCTGCTCACTCATGTGAGCCAGTGGGATGGAGCCATAGACACTGCCCAAGAGTGAGGAGGCAGGGCTGCCATGCCCAAGAGGGAGAGGAACCAGGCCTGCCAGGCCAAGGGGGTGAGGTCGCCACTTAGAGGAACTAGGGGACTGGAGCCACCCAGTGGAGGAGATCTGTACAGATGCCAAGTTGATAAGGGGTGGAATTGTGGTAGTTATGCTTGTGTGTCAACTTGGCTGGGCCTGGTTGAGTGGCTGGGAAGCTGGTGGTAGTTATTCCCCATGATAAGACTGGCAATCAACTCCATGGTGGGATCTACCACAAGCAGCTGACTAGCTGACTTTGGGATGTGGTCTGCTTCCTGTATATAAGGAGAAGCC
>NW_006921879.1:3185726-3203678 GCF_000298275.1 Orycteropus afer afer
CAATGCCCAACCGTTTCAGGAGGTAGCCTATGATCAAGAACCAATGGTACTGAAGGAAGAAGTCCAAGCTGCACTTAAGGAACTGGTGAAAAACAGGGCTCCAGAATTGATAGACTACCCTTTGAGATGTTTCAATAAATGGATACTATACTGGAAACACTCACTTGCTTTTGCAAGAAATCTGGAAGACAATTACCTGGCCAAGTGACTGGAAGAAAACTGTATTTGGGTGATCCCAAAGAAATGTGGTCCAACGATATGTGAAAATTATCAAACTGTATTATTAATATTACATACAAGTAAAATTTTGCTGAAGATGGTAATTGAAAAATGTTTGTGGCAGTATGCTGACAAGGAACTGCCAGAAATTCAAGCCAGATTCAGAAGAGGACATGGAACAAGGGATATCACTGCTGCTGTCGGATGGATCTTGGCTGAAAGCAAACAATAGCAGAAAGATGTTTACCTGTGTTTTACTGACTATGTAAAGCCATTTGACTGTGTGGCTCACAACAAATTATGGACAGCAGTGGGAAGAATGGGAATTCCAGAACACTTAATTGTACTCATGAGGAACCAACAGGCAGTCATTCAAAAACACCAAAGGGATACTGCATCGTTTAAAATCAGGAGAGGTGCATGTCAGGGTTGTTATCAGTTCACCACACTTATCCAAAATGTGGTGTAGCACCTAAGGCATCTGACTGCTAACTAGAAGGCTGATGGTTCAAACCCACCAGACACTTTTCAGAAGGAAGACTGGGCAATTGACTCCTGTAGAGATACCACCTCGGAAACCCAAGGAGGGGTCATCATGAGTCAGGACCTACTGATGGCAGTGAGTTTGGCTTTTGGTTTGTTTCGTACTGGGCAAATAATCCGAGAAGCTGGATTGTATGAAGAACACAGCGTAAGCATCAGAGGAAGACTCATTAACAACCTGCAGACAACAAAACCTTGCTTGCTGAAAGTGAAGATTTGAAGCACTCACTGATGAAGATCAATGACTACAGCCTTCAGCATGGATTATGCTTCAACATAAAGAAAACAAAAATCCTCACAACTGGACCAATAACCAGCATCATGATAAATGGAGAAAAGATTGAAGTTCTCTAAGATTTCATTTTATTTGGATCCACAATCAACAACCATGGAAGCAGCAGTCAAGAAATCAGACGATGTATTACATTGGGCAAATACGCTGCAAAAAGACCTCTTTAAAGTGTTTAAGGACAATAGATGTAACTTTGAAGACTAAGGTGCTTCTGACTCAAGCCATGGTCTTTTCAATAGCCTCATATGTGTGTGAGAACTGGACAATTAATAAGGAAGACTAAAGAAGAACTGATGCTTTTGAACTGTGGTGTTGGTGAAGAATACTGAATATGCCATGAACTGCTAGAAGAATGAAAAAATCTGTCTCAGAAGAAGTATAGCCACAATGTTCTTTTGAAGCAGGAAGGGCTAGACTCGTCTCTCATACTTTGGTCATGTTGTCAGAAGGGACCAGTCCCTGGAGGAGGATATCATGCTAGATAAAGTAGAGGGTCAAAGAAAAAGGGAAAGACCTTCAATGAGATGGACAGTGACTGCAACAATGGGCTCAAGCATAGCAACAAGTGTGAGAATGGGGCAGGACCAGGCAGTGTTTTGTTCTTTTGTACACAGGGACAATATGAGTCAGAACTGACCAGATGGCACCTAACAACAACATATTAGGAAAAGTATTTATTGTTAAGACTGGTGGGCAGGGTTGAGTGCTCATTTGAGATGTGTGCTCCTATCCTGACCAATACTTCTTTATCATATTTACTTGTCTTTACCTCCTGATAGACTGGCAACCTTGTATAATCAACATTTCACAGTTGAATCTCCAACACCATAGCAGAGAACCTGGCACATAATTGCACAAGATCTTAAGTCATTTATGCATGTTCACAATTAACATATACAATATTAATCACTGAAAATGCACAGATGAAAAGACAGCCTCTCATGACCTAACTTTCCAGAGAGAAGACAGATATGCAAACAAATGCAGCACAATGTGAAAGTGGCACATCTCACATACACAAAGGTGAAGTAGAATACAAGTGAAAGAGAATCTAACTCTCCTGGGAGTGTCCCAAAAGGAAGCAGTACTTGAGCTATATTATTTGTCTAAAAAGTGAAGGAATTTTCCAGGCAGACACGGTAAAAAAAAAAAGGTGAAAAAGCTTGAAATGCCATGGTGTGTTCAGGGAATAACAAGTAGCTCAATAATGCTGGAGCATAAAGTGCACAGGGGGCAGAAGCAAAAGATGAAGCTGGAGATAAAAGAGGCTGTATCATAAAACAGATTTTACTTTGGGAACTACAACAAATTTTATGTGGGGAGTGACATAACCTGATTTGTAAATCAAATCAAGCCTGTAAACATAGTAAAAGATGGACTGGAGGGAGAGAGACTAAAGGCAGGGAGACCAGGAAGACCAGTGAGCAGGATTAGCATATTAGAGATAATGAGAGCTGAAGACAGTGAGGATGGAGAGGTGGCAATGGATGTGAAAGATATTTAGAAACAGGATTATCAGACATAAGGTGGCAAACTTCTAATCTTTTGCTTATCAGTTATGGGAGAAAATATTAGGATCCATAAAACTGATGAATAATTCCAAAAAATAAAAAAAGTTTGGTCCCACTCCACAGCCTACTGGTTCCCAGGAAATAGAAAACACTCCAGATATGAACCCTTTGCCTTTCAAATTTAAAACTGCTTTTGGATTTGTAAAATAGAGGTAACAATTTTTTTTGGGGGTGGGGGTAATTTAAACCAAAATTGTTCTGTATCGATTAAAGAACAGAGCAGATCAAAGTTGTAAAATGACTTAAAAAATGATTACAAGAGCAAAGACTTAACTTTAAGTATAGTCTTAATGTTCTCCCCTTCCAAAACCAAACCAAATACACTGCCATCGAGTTGGATCCGACCCATAGCGACCCCTCCTTGGGTTTCCGAGGCAGTATCACTACGGAAGTAGATTGCCCAACCTTCCTTCTGAGGAGTGGCTGGTGGGTCTCATCCCCGAAAAAGCACTTTAAAATACCAGAAAGATTTCAGTTATATAAAAAAGGATGATCAAATTACAAGGGCTGCCAACCCTGGGCTGTTACTCTAAAAAAAGGATGTCCTCCTCTAGAGATATCTGACAGAGCTCCAGTGGCACAATGGTTAAGCACTCAGCTGCAAAGCAAAAGGTCTACTTCCGTAAAAATTTACAGCCTTGGAAACTCTATGGGACAGTTTTACTCTGTCCTATACAGTCAGACACTTTAACCAATTAATTGCTGTATCCTCTGTGCTTAGAATAGTGTTTGACACAAAGTAAATGTCAACAAATATTTTTTTGATGAATCTGAGAAAGCAGAAGGAGCTCTGATGGCATAGTGCCTAAGGCATTTGATGCTACCCAGAAGCCTGGCGGTTCAAACCCACCAGCCACTCCTCGAAAGGAAGGTTGGGCAATCTACTTCCGTAGTGATACTGCCTCAGAAACCCAGGGAAGGGTCGCTAGGAGTCAGAACCGACTCGATGACAGTGAGTTTCGTTTTTGGTGATGTAGTCACTTTAAGTCAGAATTGACTCGATGGCACTAGGTGTACTATACTCTATTGATTAAAAAACAAAAGACCTTTCAATGAATATTTTCTACCTCTGACTCCTTGAAACCATGGATAAATATTCCAGCCAGAAGGGAAAAAAAGGCCATTTTATTATCATCAGGCCCAATAACACCAGGATTTTTAAAAAGTGTTTATTAGGTGCCACCAAGTTGGTTCCAACTCATAGCGACCCTATTACAACAGAATGAAGAACACTGCCTGGTCTCACGCCATCCTCACAACCCTTTTCCCTCTAACTCATCCTACGTGCTAACACCAATTTTAAGTTTCTCCCCTACTCAAAATAATAATAATAATAATAATCTTTAGGATAAAGACCAAACTCCTTGGCCTAGCATTCAAAGTTCTAAGATGCAGGGCCACCACCACCATCAGCTGCTGTCTAGGAAATTCCAACTCATGCTGTTCCATGTGTGGCAGATTGTAACTGTGCCCCACAGGGTCTTCAATGGCTGATTACCTGGAAGTATATCACCAGGCCTTTATTTCCAGGCACCTCTGGGTGGACTTAAACGTCAAACATTTCAGTTAATAGCTGATCGCATCAACCTTTTGCCCCACCCAGGGACTCCATCCTTTAACATAATTTCCTACAACTCTCCTTCTCTAGGAGCTCTGGTGCCATAATGCCTAAGGCATCTGACTGATAACCAGAAGGCTGGTGGTTTAAACCCACTAGCCACTCCTCAGAAGGAAGACTGGGCAATCTACTTCTGTAGAGATACCGCCTCAGAAACCCAAGGAGGGGTTGCCCTTCTCTAGTCAAATTGGCTCTTCCCTCCCTTTCCCATAGGGAGCACACTACAGGGATGTTAGAAACCCCAACATCATAAATAGGTACAAGGCTTCTTTTACCAAAAACCAGAACAAAGACTAAGCATTTAAATTCCCCAACTAAAACCAGCCTTCACTTGATAATCTGGGCTAACAAATGGCATAGGAGGTAGATTTAATAAGATCAATGCTGTCAAGAAAAATGTAAGTAATACCTTCTTTATCAACTATAAGGAACTCTGGTGGCGCAGTGCCCAAGGCATTTGACTGCTAACCAGAAGGCTGGTAGTTCAAACCCACCAGATGCTCCACAGAAGAAAAATGGGTCAATCTACTTCCAAAAAGATTTACCACCTTAGAAACCCAATGGGGTTCGCTATAAGTCAGAACTGACTGGATGGCAATGGATTTGTGGATAGGTGTCAACTATGATTTGTCATAAATCATTTCTCTTCCTGAAGACACTATGATTTCTCTGGGCTAATTACTTGACTGCGAACCAGAAGGCTGGTGGTTCAAACCCACCAGCCACTCCTCAGAAGGAAAGTTGGGCAATCATCCATGAGTCAGGCAGGTCCAACTCAAGAGCACATAACAACAACAATTATCTGTTATCTAACGAACCTGGAAATCCTAATCCCTCCTATCTATCATCCCACTATTAATGAACATGCCCTTTCATTAGGCATTCTCTTCAGTGTGAATAGATCTAGTTTCCACGGGGTAGGGAATTCAATTTTAACCACAACAGTTTCAAAAACAGGACCTGACTTAAGAAAAAAACATTGCTCAAAAAACTTTCTGGCTTTATCATACTAATGTAAACATGGAAGTTATAATGTTGGCAAATATCTTGTTGTATATGTTTTCACCACAATAAAGGTAAAAAGAAAATGTGATTGGCAATAGAAAAAAGTATAGGAGCGGTATAACCATATGACATCATGGTCTTTTGACAATGTAGGTGGTTGTTGTTGTTGTTGTTGTTATGTGCCTTCGAGTCAACCCCGACTCATAGCGACCCCTCCTTGGGTTTCCGAGGCAGTATCACTACGGAAGTAGGATTGCCCAACCTTCCTTCCGAGGAGTGGCTGGTGGGTTTGAACCGCCAGCCATCTGGTTAGCAGGCAAGTGTCTTAGCCACTATGCTACTGGTTACTCATACTAATTAAGAAGATGGTGCCAAAGTGGGCATAACCTACAAAAGCACATCAAATTAATTTTCCTAAAGAAACACAAGCAGCTCTGGTACCATAGTGCCTAAGGCATTTGACTGCTAATCAGAAGGCTAGAGGTTCAAACACACCATACATCCCTCGGAAGGAAGACTGGGCGATCTACATCCATAGCAATACTGCCTTGGAAAACCAAGGAGCGGTCGCTATGAGTCGGATCCGACTTGACGGCAGTGAGCTAAGCTGAGCAAAGAAACACAATTTAAAATGGAAATGTGTTATAATTAACAATGCAAGGGAATAAAACCTGGCATTACATAAATGTAAAAAAAAAAAAAAAAAATCTGGCATGTTTTTAAAACCAAGGAGCAGTGACTGGAAAGGCCCATGTGGTGGTCATCTACGAATTGGACTACTATCACTCTCTGGCCCAAGTCTGGACTCAGGATTCATTGAATTCCTTTTGGGCTGGGGATAGTCAAATCCAAAACCAAACCCACTGCCATCGAGTCAACTGCAACTCATAGCAACTCTACGTAGGAGCCAACTGCCAACTGGACAGAGTACAACTGCCTCATAGGATTTTCAAGGCGTAATCTTTACAGAAGTAGACTGCCTCATCTTTCTCCCACAGAGCAATGGGTAGGTTCAAACTGTCAACCTTTTGGTTAGCACCCAAATGCTTTTACCACTGCATCACCCAGAGCTCCCTGAGGATAGTCAGCTTTCATTAAATATGACAGACTACAAAATATCAAATGCTGAGAATCAGAAGGAAAAATAAAACTAAAAGAGAGTTACGTGAATAAAAATTGAGTTAACAGCTTCATACTATAAATAGTTAAAAGCCAAAGCCAAGTAAAGGATGATTCATATATATATATATATATATATATATATATATATATATAAAAATACACACACACACACACATACATACATATATATGTGTATATATATGTATATATGTTTGTTTGTTATTTGCCATCGAGTCGGCCCTGACTCATAGCGACCCCTCCTTGGGTTTCCGAGGCAGTATCACTACGGAAGTAGGAATGCCCAACCTTCCTTCCTTCCGAGTGGCTGGTGGGTTTGAACCACCAGCCTTCTGGTTAGCAGTCAAGTGCCTTAGGCACTATGCTACCAGAGCTCCTTATGTATATGTGTGTGTGTGTATATATATATATATATATAATTCCTTACACTGTTAACTGAAACGCTTCACTGGAGGTTAGTGATTAGGCCAACGTGAGAGATGATTCATTTAGGTTTTTCACGTTAAAAATCTACCAAATTTGAAGGTGTGTTAGGAAGCGAAGTCAAGTCGGAATGGGGATCAGACTTAAGTGGAGTGGATCACCAGAAGCAGCAGCAAGGAGGTGGTTTCCTTAGAGATTTAATTCCAGTTCCTAGGCAGCTGTGTAGCATTAGACATGTGATAACCTTCCTGAACCTCAACTGTCCAACTCACAAGACAGGCTTTTCCCAAACCTTCTTGGGGCAGTGGTCTGATATAAAATAGAGAAGAGTATTGTGAGAATAAAAGGCAAGTACCAAAGTAACACATTACTACTGCGATTACTTATAGAATCATTACCCGCCAGGATGAAGCTTCCCACACAAGAGATGAAACCCGAGAGGAAAGAGTTGAAGGGGAAAGTCCCCACCAGGAGACAGTAACCGAACTGCAGCGCTCCGGTCAGCAATATATACAGGAGGTACGCGTCCAGCAACTTCAGACGCTGCGGAGTGGAGCTCAAGTACTCTTCTAAGAAGCGCGAAATCACAGACACAACTGACGCCGACATGACTGACTATTCGCTCAGTTCTCCGGCCCCAGATCCCCAAACTCCCGAAGGGGCACACGACACCGGATGTAATGTTTGCGCATGCGCACCGCTCCTCCCTCCTCGGGACGTCAATTTGCACAGGCGCATAAGCAGACCAAGATGCGCAGTAATTTATGGGCAGACGCAGACTGCATCGGAGACAGCAAACTACAGCCCCCCAAAAAAAAAAAAAAATCCAATGCGCCTGCGCAATACGTCTGTCCCTGGGCTGGAGACGTGGACTTTCTTTGTCCTATTTCCGCCGTCAGGTTGGTGAGGGCCACAGTTGCTTTGGCAACAAGATATCGTGGTGAGAAAAACGGTGGGCTATATGGCTATCAGAGGTTTCCTGCTCTCTGTGGAACTCCCGCATTTTCAAAGATTAACTGGATCTGCTTTGAGACAATGGCTGGCGTTCCGAGATTCGGTACAGCCTTAATTATGTTAGATGCGTTGTATGCGGATGCCCGTCCCAGATCGTTGAAGCAAATCAAGTTCCCTTGAAGTGAAAACCTCCGCGGCCAATCAGCTGGTGCCAGTTTAGACTTGGTTAGTCGGGAGATGGGGAAACTTGACCTATTCTGTGCCCTGAAGTGGATTGGAGGTCAGAATCTGGGGCACTTAGGAATAAGTTCGTAGGAGCCAAAGCCCGCAGAAATTCACTCAGCAAACATTTATTGAGCGCTTCTTCAGTACTTGGCATTGTGCTAAGTTGCAGGGACCCTCAGATGAATCAGACACAGTCGCCGCCTTCAGAGAGCCTGTGACCAAGGGTAGAACGGACAGTTATCATTTATAGAGTATATGATCGAGTTTAGCGGTCCTTTGCTCCCAAGCTAGTATCTTTAACCCGGCTTAATACCCCAGGATGTCAGCACCAAAGGCCTTGCGGGCTGGTGTCTGGTCCGACTCCTACCCCCTCCATTTTATTTTGCAGAGGAAAATTAAGGTTTGAGGGTGTTTTTTTGTTTTTAGTTATATTTTAAGAAAAACAAGTGGAATTAACTTTATTTTTTAGTGTTTTGACGTCTATTTTTAATACACCTATGGTAGCATAGTGCCTAAGGCACTTGACTGCTAACCAGAAGGCTGGCGGTTCAAATCCACTAGTCACTACTGGGAAGGAAGATGGGGCAATCTACTTCCGTAGTGATACTGCCTTGGAAACCCAAGGAGGGGTCGCTATGAGTTGGTCCAACTCCACAGCATACAACAACAACAACAACATGCATCATGTATGCTCTGGTAGCATAGTGCCTAAGGCACTTGACTGCTAACCAGAAGGCTGGCAATTCAAACCCACCAGCCACTCCTTGGAAGAAGATGGGGCAATCTACTTCCATAGTGATAACTGCCTCGGAAACCCAACAACAACAATATGCCTCATGTATGGACTATCTTGTTTTCCAATATTTCATATTTAAGACAACTTTAATCTTTATGCAATCTGCTTGGAAGGCAAGGGTTCGACAAAATAAATTCCTGAATCAAAAACAAGCCATGTGGCTTTAGAAAAAGCTAAAGTTTTTACCTTTAAGGTTTTTGGTTGAGTAACTAAAGTAATGTTCCTATGATAAACTCCTGACAAGTTTAAAACTTCGTAAGAAAGCCACAAAAGATTTTGTTTTATAAAGGAAAAAATGTTAAAAAGATTTATTTAATACGTTATAAAGCATGTTGTCAAATCAAGAGAAATACCAGATTTTCTAACTTAAGGAAGTCAAAGCATCTTTTTGGACAAGCCAACCTTCTGGAGACTTAAAAATTGTATTTAAATGCTCCAGGGGACAGAAGCAAACCACCACAGAGGTTAATAACTATCCCAAGATAATGGAACAAGACTCCATAAATGTTGCTAAATTTCATGGACTTTGTTTAGTATTTATAGGTATTTTTGTGTTAGTTGTCTAGTGCTGCTATAATAGAAATACCAGAGGTGGATGGCTTTAACAAACAAATTTATTCTCTCAGTTTAGGAGGCCAGAAGTCAACTCTAGGGGAAGACCTCTCTGTAAGCTCTGGGGGAAAGCCCTTGTCTCCTTTCAACATCTGTGGGCCTGGCTTCCTGGGGAGGTCTACATGTATCTTGGCATCACCTTCCCCTGGGTCTAGAAAGAGGTTCTCAGCACAAGGACCTTGGATCTAAAGGACATGCTTCGCTCCCAGGTCTTTCTCAGTAGTAGTCAGGTCCCCCTCATCACCTCCCCCCCCCCCCAATCTCTGCTCATTTCTCTCTCCATTTATCTCTTGTAAGATAAAAGGTGATGCAGGCTACACCCCAGAGAAACTCCATAAGATCAGATCAGGGCTGGGACATGAGTAAGGGTGTTGCATCCCACCCTATCTTCTTAATCTGATGGGCTGATCACATCATGGGGGATGATTATATCATTATATAACTGCCAAACCACTGAGAATTATGGCTCAGCCAGATTGACAGTATTTTAGGGGCAAACAATCACATTACTATTTCCTCAGCAATGAAGAAAATTATGTATCTTGAAGAAACCAAATTTGTAAAGAACTCTAGTTTAACACCTTGAATTAGTCTCTTAGAAATATCAAGTTGTTCATCCAAACATGGCCTCACTCTACACTTGTCACTTGTTCCAACTGGAAGATCACAGAAGCAGTGTCTAATCTATGACATGGTTAAGCAAGGTGTCTATCTATGATATAATAAATACAGAAGGAAAGCACCCCTAGAGTAAGCCCATGTAGAAGGAATCACTAAAATAGTGATTAGAGAATCTCTACAGAGATTCTTGATCAGAAGGAGGGAATGTGAAAGAACACTTGAAAACTGAGGGGACTGACATCACTAAGTGACTGACACTGGTTTAAATCCAAACTTCCTTTGCTCTATAGCCCTTCTGCTTTCAGAATATATGCACACACACACCCTTGACTGAATCATGCATATTTAAAACTATGATAAAAATATTTTGTTCTTAGAGTGCTTGTAAGTGATATATGACAAAGTTATAGTTGATAGTTAAATGAAAAGGATGTTGCAAGAAAGGAATGACAAGATGATTCTTCAAAAAGATGTTTATGTATGCAGTTTACTTACACAAAAGTCTATGACAGGAGATAGATAATTGACATTGTAAAAGGTTTTCTTGTAACTCATATGTGACCCCCAGTACTCCTGCATAAAAATCCTCTCTTCTTTTGGACTTCGGAGCACCTAGTATTTTACCAAGTGTTTTAACTGTCATATATATTTTACCCTACTTTTGACTGTTATAAATCCAGCAGTGAAACTCTTATTTCTCTCCTTACAGGAGTTCTAGTTATCTTTTACTCTTTAACAGTCTGTGACATCTTGGTCTGACCACAGAGGACACAGGTCGATGAGGATAGTCCAAGATTGCGAGTAGGCAGGAGGTGGCCAGGGGAGAGCCCAAAGCTACCAGGTCAGTGGATAGAGGCAGGAGGTGGGAGAGAAAGAAGAGGGCTGTGCAGGGCTGCAGGCTGGGGCAGACAGAACAAGCATGTTCCCTGCCCAGGGCAGGCAGCAGTAGGTAGCAAGTGGAGAATGAGCAGGGTCCCTACCCATGGTGGATATCAAGAGGCAGCCAGCAGCAGTCAAGACCCATCCACACGAGCCCAACCCCCATAGGCTTCCATGGTGTTGGGGAAGGGGAACCCCACTGTGCTATGCATGGGAGGGGACACCTGATGGGCAGTGGGTAGTATCAAAAATGAGATGCAGCCCCCATCTCACATAACACTGATTTCACATAATGACCTGGTCTTTGAAGCCTAGCCATGTTATTAAGTGAGGAGTAGGTGTAACCTCTGCCTTAATTTTGGCTTTCAGCCTAAACCTTTTTATGTTGCTGAGGAAAAAGAGAGAGTAGATAACCATACTGGTTCCTGTTTCCATATAATGTGACAGTAAGCATCGGTCTCTGTGACTTGTTGAACTTTTTTCACCTGTCTCATCAGCAAGTATGAGGGTAGCTTCCTCACTAGTACTCAGCTTTGAACTTTATAGGCTGGACTGATGCTTTTTTTATCATTTAGGAGTAGATTCCACAAGGGGTTTCTATTCCATCAGCCAGTCTCTTTCCAGCAGTTTCTCCCTTAGGTATTGTCTGCTTTTGATCCATGTCAACTATCATCATTAGCATCTCCACACAAACTCCCGCAGGGAAAAAGCAGAAGTGAAAAACATAAAATTCACTTACTGAATTCATCCTTTTCTGCAACTTGCAAAGTCACACCAATATAATGAGCTAAATAAACCTTTTCTGGATTATTAAAAACTGCAAGAACAGGTCTTGTTCTTTGCCCAGTTTATGATCTTGTAGTCATTGAAACATTTTTAACCAACCTCTCATTAAGAAATTGCTAATACTAGTGTGGTTTCAATTAGTTTAAATGGGAATATTAATATATGTAAAAATTCATGGGCAGAATGGTGGCTAAGGGTACAATCTCTAGAGTCAGACAAACCTACATCTGAACCTTGATCATGCTGTTTACTGATTTTCTGTTGTTGTTATGTGCTGTCAAGTCATCTCTGACTCATAGCGACCTTTTGTACAACAGAATGAAATCCTGCCCAGTCCTGTGCCAGCCTCAAAATCCTTATTTTCTAAATAATTTAGTCTGACAGCCTTACTTTCCTTTTCTGTGAAATGAAAATTTAATTCTGTGAAATGAAAATAAAATACCTGGATTATTTGGGTGTTAGGATTAAACAAGATAATGTGAAGCATTAAGCACTTAGCACAGTGCTTGACTCACACTAATTGTTTAATCAATATTAACTATTGTTAACCTTGGTAATTAACTATATCTGCTTTCCCTGTTTCTCTGAATAATTAAAAGTTGGCCAAAATCACAGAGCCCCAATTTGTTGTGCATACAAGAAATAGCACTGGAGGGGCTGCAACTCAGATGACTCTCAGAAGGCAAATTTATAAGTTGAAGCTGAAGTCAGAGTAGAACTTAGGGGTTTTATGAAAATACTCAACATCTAAATCAGTGGGGCAGTGGAGGGGCAAGATGGCCCCTTAATTTTACATCCTATGTGTCTCTACAGTAAGAAATAACATTCTTTAGCAAAAGAAACACAAAATCCTCCAAAATTTTAGTAGAAAAGGACTCTTCTAAAGAAAATCTCTGCATTGAAAAATCTCTTTTCTAGCTCTTTTCCCCTTTTTCACTTTCTCCTTAAGATCTTCCCTTTTGCTTCTCTCTGCAACTATTGCACCTTTTAAACTCTGGCCCCAGTGTGGCCAAAATCCCCTTTCTTGTGTTCTAATGTTGTTTTTGTTGTTATATGCCATTGAGTCAGACCCGACTCATAGCGACCCCACCTTGGGTTTCCGAGGCAGTATCACTATGGAAGTAGATTGCCCCATCTTCCTTTCGAGGAGGGGCTGGTGAGTTTGAACCGCCAGCCTTCTGGTTAGCAGTCAAGTGCCTTAGGCACTATGCTACCAGAGTCCCTTGTGTTCTAATATAGCCTATAAAATCAATTGGTATTTTCAAAAGGAAATTTTTAAGAGGGATCAAATTGCAAGCAGCACAAAGTCAAGTTTCTGAAAGATTAATTTTCCTATCTAAGTCCTAATAAACTCGCAATATCTTCAGTGAACCTATATTCCTTCATCTTAACTGTCATTCCTGTTCTTACAGACTTCTTTGTCTGATTTCCTTCCTTCTTAACTCCTTGGAAGTCTCATAAAGAGGCCCCCACAGTGTTGTCTTGCCCCTTCCCTAGCACCAAGAGAGAATCTATCATACTGTCCTTCTTAGAGGCAGAATACCTCCCACCATAAGAGCTGATATTATCAGAGCTTGAGCAGCACAGTCCAGTAGCATTTTCTGCAGTGATGGAAATGTCTCTGCATTGTCCCATAGAGTAGCCATTAGTCACATGTGGCTATTTAGCACTTGGAGTGTGGCTAGTGTGACAGAGCAATTTTCACTTGACTTTCAGTAATTTACCTTTGAATAACCACATGTGGCTTGTGACTAACATATTGAACAGAGCAAGTCTAGAGTTCTTCCACTCAGTTCCTATGTGTAGTCTTGAAGGTCCCACCTTGTTCCTAGTTCATTCAAAGGACAGTAAGTTCCTTGGTTTCTTGGTTCCTTTTGAAACCAAGAAGAGCTAGCCCTGCCAGGCCTGAGCTATGTATTAGTTTATCACCTCAACTTCTGGAATATATAATGATGACTTAACAAGCACAGGAAAGAGGGTTTGTCAAAATTCGTTTCCAGCCATAAAGACAGTAAGGATACTCTTACCGTACATAAAATCAGCACAGTGATGGAAGTAGGAAGATGTGTTTTTTTATGCTTGCACATAATGTGTCTTATCTGAAAGATAAAAAAAATAAACATTTTTTTCCCCAGAAGCCAGCCTAGAGTGAGCATTGAGTCCTCTTCATTCTATGTAGTTCTAGAACATCCAGCCCAGTCCTGAGACATTCCACCCCTGGGAACACCTTAAGAGAACTATTAACTTTGATTGTTAAAGGCAGTTTCCATATGTTCAAGACCCATACCTCTACTATGTCAGAAGAGGACATGGAACAAGGGATATCATTGCTGATGTCAGATCAGTCTTGGCTGAAAGCAGAGAATGCCACAAAGATGTTTGCCTTTGTTTTGTTGACTATGCAAAGGCATTCATTCAACTGTGTGGATTATAACAGTTTATGGATAACATTTTGAAGAATGGGTATTCCAGAACACCTAATTGTGCTCATGCAGAACACGTACATAGACCAAGAGGCAGTGGTTCAGACAGAATAAGAGGATACTACATAGTTTAAAATCAGGAAAAATGTGTGTCAGGGTTGTATCCTTTCACCGTATGTGGTGCAGTGAATTACTATGGCCCTTCTAGTCAAGCTCTTGGTAACCCCCACCAAATGACTGGGCAGGACTATGCAGATGTGAGGTGCTTGTGACCCACCAAGGGGATTGGATAGCTTGTTAGTAATGTGTATAAAGTGCATAGCACCCTTGTTGGGGTGGGATCATGTAAATAAAGTGTATGGGAGCCTAATGTGGGGATTGGTCAGTTTTGCCTCCCACTAGGCTTAAAATGAGGGAGCTCTGTTAGCGTAGTGCCTAAGGCACTTGACTGCTAACCAGAAGGCTGGCGGTTCAAACCCACCAGCCACTCCTCAGAAGGAAGATGGGGCAATCTACTTCCATAGTGATACTGCCTCGGAAACCCAAGGAGGGGTCGCTATGAGTTGGGTCCGACTCGACGGCACATAAGAACAACAACAACAACAGGCTTAAAACGAGCTATCCCAGAGGCAGAAAGGGGAGATTTAGCTACCGTCAAGAAGGAAGAGCCAAGAGTGGAACATATCCTTTGGACCCAAGAATCACGTGCTGAACCTCCTTGACCCCGGAGACAGAGAGTGTGACACCAGAGATGGTGAGAAACAGCAGCAGTGAAGTAGCAGCAGAGGTAGCAGAACCAAGAGACTGGCAGGAGACAGAGTGGTGGGCTTCCTGGCCCCTGAAGGCTGGAAGCTTGCTGGTGAAGAAGGTGCCTCTGGGCATTTCTCAGTGGGGCTAGTGTCAATAACACAGAGCAAGAAAGCTGAGTACCTTTGGGCTGAGGCTATTGGAATAGGGTATGAGAGCAAGAAAGCTGAGTACTTTTGAGCTGAGGCTATTGGAATAGGGTACCTCTAGACATTTATCAGGAGCTCTGGTCGCGTAGTGCCTAAAGCATTTGACTGCTAAGCAGAAGACTGGCGGTTCAAACCCACCAGTCACTCCTTGGAAGGAAGATGGGGCAATCTACTTCCATAGTGATACTGCCTCGGAAACCCAAGGAGGGGTGGCTTTGAGTCGGGTCCGACTCAACGGCACATAACAACAACAACAACAGGCATTTATCAGCAGAGCTAAAAGAGCTTTGTAACATTTGCTCAAGCAGGGCAGAGGCCAAGCTTCAAGGCTAGAGAGAAGCCTGCCTGCAGCACAGCTGAGAAGAGATTGTTCTGACTGAAGAACTGTATCCTGAGTCATTTCTGATCCTGAACTGTAACCTGTCACTCCCCTAATAAACCCCAAAATTGTGAATGTCTATGAATTCTGTGTGATGGCCATTGCAACAAATTACTGAAACCAACGAAGTAGACAGTGGGAGGATAGTTGGTGTCAGAAGTGGTAAAAAGTTTGGAGGGTGGAGGCATATATGAACTCTGCCTTAAAGGAATCTGCCTTAAGCTGTTGCTGTTGATCCTTCTCCCACCTTGTAAAGTTAGAGGAGGTCAGATGCTGCTCCCACAACATTTTTACACCATACCTATTCTATCGGTATGCTGAGCAAATAATGCGAGACGCAAGACTGTGTGAAGAGCCCAGCATCAGGACTGGAGAAAGACTCATTAACAGTTTGCAATACGCAGATGACACAACCTTGCTTGCTAAAAGCAAAGAGGACTTGAAGCACTTAGTGATGAAGATCAAAGACTACAGCCTTGAGTAGGGATAACAACTCAAAATGAAGAATATAAAAATCCTCAAAACTGGACTGATAAGAAACATCATGGTAAGTGGAGAAAAGATTGAAGTTTCAAGGATTTCATTTTACTTGGATCCACAATCAACGTCCATGGAAGCAGCAGTCAAAAAATCAGACAACATATTGCATTGGTAAATCTGCTGCAAAAGAGTTGAAAAGCGAAGATATCACTTTGAGAACTAAGTGACCCAAACCATGGTATTTTTAGTTGCCTTATATGCATTTGAAGGCTGGACAATGAATAAGGAAAACTGAAGAAGAATTGATGCATTTGTATTAGGGTGTTGGAGAAGAATATTGAATATACCATGGATTGCCAGAGAATGAACAAATTTGTCTTGGAAGAAGCCAGATATCAAAGTATAGTCAGAATGCTCTTTGGAAGCAAGGATGGTGAGACTTTATACTTTGGATGTGTTATGTCAGGAAGGACCAATCCCTGGTGAAGGATATCATGCTTGGTGAAGTAGAGGGTCAGCAAAAAAGGGGAAGACCCTCAATGAGATGGATTGACACTGTGGCTGCAACAGCAGCAGAGCTAAAAGAACAGTGGACTTAAACATAATAACAGTTGTGAGGATGGCACAAGACTAGACAGTGTTTCATTCTCTTGTACATGGGGTTGCTATGAGTCAGAGCTAGTTCGACAGTGCCTAACAACAACCAGAACCAGAACCACTGCCCTTGAGTCAATTCCAACTCATAGCGACCCCCATTGGGTTTCCAAGGCAGTAAATCTTTACAGAAGTAGATTGCCTCATCATCTTTCCACCGCAGAGCAGCTAGCTGGTTGGTTTGAATTGCTGACCTTCTGGTTAGCAGCCAAATGCTTTAATCACTATACCACCTGAACTCCTTCTAACAACAACAATCACTGCTAATGTAAACCTGGTTTGGTACACACAGTCAAAATACAAAAGTTTCTCTTCACTGTTTCCTGAGATGTGGTCTGGAGAAATACAGTATCTGTTCTCCCCTATCTATCTTGCCTCAGAAAGTTCTAAATCTTCAAAGTTTGTAGAAAAATGGGAGATTCTGTTGCCCTGTGTTGAAGTGATATAGCCAGAAATTTCCATTATGGTAGGTACAATTTACAATACAGCTCCCATAAGCCTTTGAGACTGTTACAGCACTTAGCTCATTGTTTTATAGCTAATTGTTCAATTAGGTGCCTGGGTGGTGCAAATGGTTTAGTCTCTCATCTACTAACCAAAAGGTTGACAGTTCCAACCAACCCAGGGGCACCTGGAAGATAGGCCTGGTGATCTTCCATAAGTATTACAGCCAAGAAAACCCTATGAGGCAGTTCTATTCCGTCACATGAGGTCACCACAAGTCACAACCCATTTAATGGTACTGGGTTTGATTTACATACTGTCTCCTCACTAGACTTTTCATCCATTAATTTGTCTCATAAATTGTGAACTCTTACTCTGGTGGCATAGTGGATATGGCACCTAGCTGCTAACCAGAAGGTCAGCAGTTCAAACGCACCAGCTGCTTCATGGAAGGATGATAGGACAATCTACTTCCATAAAGATCAGCCTCAGAAACCCAATGGGGGTTGCTATGAGTTGGAATCAACTCGATGGCAGTGAGTTAGGTTTTGGTTTACTCTGCCACACCCTGGTGTAGCTCAAAAAGGAAATTAGAGAACATTTGTTCTCTACTACTTACAGTCCCTGATCTCATGAAGAGTAAGTTCCTTGATCTCATGAAATTTACTCTCTAGTGGAGGGAAACTGATAAGTATGAAAATAATTTCAGATCGTGATAAGTATTAAGACGAAAATAAAATAAAAACTGTGATAGAGTCACTGGGGGTCTCTTTTAGCCACTGTGGTCAAGAGAGACTTCCAAAGACATTGAGTTTGAGGAGAGCTCTGAATGCAAAGTTGCCGGCTCTGCAAAGGAAAGAACAGTCTAGGGTGGCAGCAAATAGAAACTTGATGGTATGTTTCCGATTACAACAGGTTATTTTTCTTTTTTT
>NW_006921879.1:3206349-3240022 GCF_000298275.1 Orycteropus afer afer
ATCATTTCTAATTTTTCATTTATTTAGTCATTTTGTTCTTGTATTTTCTTCCAAAATTCTTCTAGGGTTTTTTCTGTGTTTTCCTTGATCTGTCTCTCAATCCTTTGAAGATACCTAAATATAATTCTTTTGAATTCCTTGTTAGGTAGTTCCAATGCTGCATCTTCCTCAGGGATGTGTTATGGGTCCGTATCCTGGTCCCTTATTTCTCCTGCTTTATCTTGTTTCTTTGTGTAGACTGTGATACTCTGTTGTCTCTGAGGCATTGTGATGTTTTTGTGTTTATATTTAATTGGTGATTGTATGTTGAAGCAACTTGCCCATGATTTTTGTTTTCTTTGTATGTTATCTATGCAAGCAGGGTACTGTGCTATGCTCCTCTATTCACTAATTGACAGCACTTATACACTCACCACCTCTCTCCTTTCCCGTTGTCAGCTTCTTATATGTCCCTGCCAACCTTGGCAAACAGAGCCTATTCTTAGGTCCTTAGTATCCAAATGATAATGCTATCACTTTAAATATCCAAAATGGCCACCACTTATAAACATCCAAAATGGCCACCACTTGCAACCATTCAAAATGGCTGCACCCTCCAGACAGCAGAAAGTCAACAGCTCAGGTTGTCTCCCTCCTTGGTGTTTCTCTTCCTAGTCACAGGCCACCAGTGCAGTCATTCCTGCAGCCCCTAATGACAAGGGCTGATCTTTAGGTCAATTCTCAGATCTCAACACCACTTGGAAATATTCAGGCTGTTGGTCCTGTCAGAGTAGTTGACAGTCCACAGCTCCGACAGTCTCTGTACTCACTGTTTTCAATTCAGGTTTTTCCACTAGTTGGTGCCTAATCCACTTCTGTATAGCTCCTTTCAAAGCTTGGGGCTCCAGGATTATCTTCTGTATCTCTGTCAATTGGTTTTTCTTTTCTTTGTTGAAGAGGGTCTTTGTTGTTATCTTCCTATTCCTCCACCTTACCAGAAGTCCTCTATTTTTCCTTTTGATAATTGTATTCATAGTGACTTTGACTAAGTAATAATTGTATTCTCAGTGGCTTTGAATAATAATAAGAAGAATGATAAGAACACTAAGTAACATTTTTAGCATAAATGTTTATTTGAATTATCTTGGTTAACCCTTACAAGTCACAAGACACAGTAAGATGGAGGAGGAAATAAACAGATGCTATAAAATTGACGTGGAGGCAGTATCTGACCTCCTTCATTTTCACAAGGGGAGAAGAGAATCAAGTCAGCCCAAAGCTGATTTCTATGTGATGCCCACCCTCAAACCTTTTTACCAATTCTGACACCAACCAACCCTCCGATGGCACTCTCTGCTTCTCTGCAGTGTTGGATAATCCATTGCAATGGCCACACACAACTCATAGACAATACTCACAATTACAGGGTTTATTAAGGAAGTAACAGGTTATAATTCAGAATCAGGAATGCTCAAGATACAGCCTCCCCTCAGTTGTGCCCAAAGGCAGGTCTCTCTCTGGCCCGCAGCCCCTCAGCCTGGCCTCTGCCCTGTTGTTGTTGTTGTTATGTGCCATCGAGTCGGCCCCGACTCATAGCGACCCCTCCTTGGGTTTCCGAGGCAGTATCACTACGGAAGTAGGATTGCCCAACCTTCCTTCCGAGGAGTGGCTGGTGGGTTTGAACCGGCAGCCCTCTGGTTAGCAGTCAAGTGCTTTAGCCACTATGCTACCAGAGCTCTGCCCTACTCAGGCAAATGTTACAAAGCTCTTTTAGCATGAAGGATAAATGCCCAGAAGCACCCCACCCCTGCCTGAAGGCATTCAGCTTTCTCACTCCATGAGCCAGGAAGTACACTGCTCTGCCTCCTGTTGGTCTCTTGGTTTTGCTGCCGCCATCTCTCTGCCATTGCTTCTCACCATTTCTGGTATCACAGCTGTCTCCTGGATTGAGTAGGTTCAGTGTAGGGATCTTGGATCCAAAGGACATGTTCCACTCCTGGCTTTTCTTTCTTGAGTTAGTGAGATCTCCCCTTTCCATCTCTCTTATGGCTCATTTTAAGCCTAGCAGGATGGCAAAAATTGACCAGTCCCCACATTAGGTTTCCATACAGATGATTTACATGGTCCCACCCAGTGGTGGGGGCCATAAAAACTGTGGTTAGAAGGGCCCAAAAAAAAGCAATTCACTCTAGCACAGATGCTAAATAACTTGCCTGATGGCTTGCATTGGATAACAGCAAGGTTAACCCTAACCCAGATCTCTGACCCCAGAATCTATGCTTCTAAATTACCAATTAGT
This sequence comes from Orycteropus afer afer, assembly GCF_000298275.1. Lineage (NCBI taxonomy): Eukaryota > Metazoa > Chordata > Mammalia > Tubulidentata > Orycteropodidae > Orycteropus > Orycteropus afer. Next base: position 3,208,628 of record NW_006921879.1, read on the forward strand.
GTCCCTGAGCACCCACCTGAAGTGCTTCCTAAAAATACAGCTTACCAGCATCAGCCCAGGAACTCTGGTAGCACAGTGCCTGAGGTATTTGACTGCTAACCAGAAGGCTGGCAGTTCAAACCCACCAGCCACTCCTCAGAAGGAAGGTTGGGCAATGTACTTCCATAGTGATGTTGTTATTAGGTGCCATCGAACCCTCTCCAACTTATAGTGACCCTATACACAGCAGAATGAAACACCACCTGGTCCCGCACCAGCTCCGTGATCCTTGCTATACTTGAGCCCATCGCCACAGCCACTGTGTCAGTCCATCTCCTCGATGGCCTTCCCCTCTTTCGTCGACCTTCCACCTTACCAAGTATGACATCCTTCTCCAGGGAATGGTCCCTTCTGATAACATGACCAAAGTAGGTAAGACAAAGTCTGGCCATTCTCACTTCCAAGGAGCATTCCAGTTGCACTTCCTCCAGGACAGATTTGTTAGTTCTTTTAGCAGTCCATGGTTCTTTCAGCATTCTTCGCCAGCACCACATCTCAAAAGCATCAATTCTTCGGTCTTCTTTATTCATTGTCTGACTCTCACAAACATATGAGGCAACTGAAAAATATCATGGCTTGTTTCAGGTGCACCTTAGTATTCAAGGAGACATCTTTGCTCCTCACCACTTGAAAGAGGTCCCTTGCAGCTGACTTGCCCAGTGCTATACGTCATCTGATGTCCTGACTGCTTCTTCCATTGTCGTCAATTGTAGAACCAAGCAATGTGAAGTCTTTGACAACTTCAATCTTTTCTCCATGTATCATGATGCTGCTTATAGGTCCAGTTGTGAGAATTTTTGTTTTCATTATATTGAGATGTGCTCCATACTGCAGACTGTATTCGTTAGTCTTCATCAGTAAGTGCTTCAAGTCATCCTCACTTTCAGCAAGCAAAGTTGTGTCGTTAGCATATCACAGGTTGTTAATGAACCTTCCTCCAATCCTGATGCCATGTTCTTCTTCATATAGTCCAGTTTCTTGGATTATTTTCTCAGCATATAGATTGGATATGGTGACAGGATACAAACCTGATGCACTCACTTCTTGATTTTAAACCGTGCAGTGTCCCTTGTTCTGTTCAAATGACAGCCTCCTGGTCTATGTACAGATTCCTCATGAGTACAATTAGGTGTTCTGGAATTCCCATTCTTCTCAATGTTATCCACAATTTATTAGGATCCACACAATCAAATGCTTTTGCATAGTCAATAAAATACAAGTAAACATCTTTCTGGTATTCTTTGCTTTCAGCCAAGATCCATCTGACATCAGCAATGATATCCCATGTTCCACATCCTCTTCTGAATCATGCCTGCACTTCTGGCACTATACTGCTGTATAGTGTCACTACACTGCTGCAACCGTTTTTGGACTATCTTCAGTAAGATTTTACTTGTGTGCAATTTTAATGATATTGTTTGATAATTTCCACATTGCGTGGGATCACCTTTCTTAGGAATGGGTACAAATACAGATCTCTTCCAGTCAGTTAGCCAGGTAGCTGTCTTCCAAATCTCTTGGTATAATCAAGTGAGTGACTACAGTGGAGCATCCATTTGTTGAAACATCTCAGTGGGTATTCCATCAATTCCTGGAGCCTTCTTCTTAGCCATTTCCTTCAGTGTAGCTTCAACTTCTTCCTTCGATACCATTGGTTCCTAATCATATGCCACCTCCTGAAATGGATGAAGATTGACCAGTTCTTTTTGGTACAATGACTCTGTGTATTCTTTTCATCTTTTTTTTTTTTTACATATTTATTTATTTATTTAATATTAATGCATTTTATTGAAATATAATTTATGTACAATGAAATACACAAAACTAAAGTGACATGAGGAGCTCTGGTAGTGTAGTGCTTAAGGCACTTGACTGCTAACCAGAAGGCTGGCAGGTCAAACCCACCAGCCACTCTTCAGAAGGAAGGTTGGGCAATCTACTTCCGTAAGTGATACTGCCTCGGAAACCCAAGGAGGGGTCTTTATGGGTTGAGTCCGGCTCAATGGCACAACAACAACAACAACAAAGTGAAATGAGTCAATGCATTTTTTTTTTTCAGTGTTCCCTCCCCTCCCCTTCCACCTAGGCAACCAACAAAGAATGTTTCCCTGCATATATAAACCTTACCTTGACCCTCCACAACAATGAACTAATACTTTATTTGTCCTTCTGTGATTGACTTATTTCACTCAGCATAATGTCCTCCAACTTCATCCATATTATGCGGTGTTTTGCAGACTCTACATTATTCTTCAGTACTGCATAGCATTCCAGTATGTGTATGTACCATAGTTTGGTCATCCACTCTTCCTCTGATGGGCACACATGTTGTTTCCATCTTTTTTCCTATTGTAAATAGCCTTTCATCTTCTTTTGATGCTTTCTGCATCATTCAATATTTTGCCCATAGAATCTTTCAGGATTGCAACTTGAGGCTTGAATTTTTTCCTCAGTTTTTTCAGCTTGAGAAATGCCAACTGTTCTTCCCTTTTGGTTTTCTAACTCCAGGTCTTTGCACATTTCATTATAATAATTGGCTTTGTCTGCTTGAGCTGCTCTTTGAAATCTTCTGTTCAGCTCTTTTATCTTGTCATTTCTTCCATTGGCTTTAGCTGCTCTCCATTCAAGGGTAAGTTTCAGTCTCTTCTGACATCCATGTTGGTCTTCTTTTCTCATCTTTTTAATGACCTCTTGCTTTCTTCATGGGTGATGTTCTTGATGTCATCCCACAATTCTTCTGGTTTTCAGCAATTGGTGTTCAATACATCAAATCTATTATTTAGATGGTTTCTAAATTCAGGAGGGATATATTCAAGGTCATATTTCGGCTCTCGTGGACTTATTTTAATTGCTTTCAACTTCAAGTTCAGCTTGCATATGAGCAGTTGATGGTCTGTTCCACAATCAGCTCTTGGCCTTGTTTTGGCTGAAGATATCGAGCTTTTCTATTAACTCTTGCCACAGATGTAGTCAGTCTGATTCCTGTGTACTTCATCTGGCAAAGTCCATATGTATAGCTGCCGTTTGTGTTGTTGAAAAAAGGTATTTGTGATGAATAAGTTGTTGGTCTTGCAAAATTCTATCATGTGATCTCCAGCGTTATTTCTGTCACCAAGGCCAAATTTTCTAACTACTGGTGATTCTTCTTTGTTTTCAACTTTTGCATTCCAGTCACCAGTGATAATTAACACATCTTGATTGCATGTTTGGTCAATTTCAGACTGCAGAAGTTGATAAAATCTTCAGTGTCCTCATCTTTGGCTTTGGTGGTTGGTACATAAATTTGAGTAATAGTCTGGTCTTCCTTGTAGGCTTATGGATATTATCCTATCACTGACAGCACTGTACTTAGGATAGATCTTGAAACATCCTTTGTGATGATGAATGCCATGCCATTCTTTGTCAAACTGTCATTCCCGGCATAGTAGATCATATGGTTGTCTGATTCAAAATGGCCAAAACCAGTCCATTTCAGCTCACTAATGCCTAAGATATCAATCTTTATGCATCCCACTTAATTTTTGACAACTTCCAATTTTCCTAGATTCATACTTTGTACATACCATGTTCCGATTATTAATGGATGTTTGCAGCTGTTTCTCAATTTGAATTGTGCCACGTCAGCAAATGGAGATCTCAAAAGCTTTATTTTATCCATATCAGTAAGGTTAGTTTTACTCTGATGAGGCAGCTCTTTCTCAGTCATATTTTGAGAGCCTTCCAACCTAAGGGGCTCATCCTCCTCCACTGTATCAGACAATGTTTCTGGGCTATTCATAAAGTTGCACAGTAATATATCAGGCAGTGTTTCTCTGTTATTCATAAGGTTTTCCCTGACCAGTTCTTTGAGAAGTGGATGGCCTCTTCCTTCTTCCTAGTCTGTCTCAGTCTGTAAGCTGCATTGAAACCTGTGCACCATGTGCAACACTGCTGGGGTTTGAAACTTCGGTAGCGCAGCCTCAGGCTTCATAGCAACACACAAGCCACCACAGTATGACAAACTGACAGACAAGTCTGTCTCCCTTAGCTGTTTAAAAGCTCTCCACCCTCCCCTTACCTGGATCCCTGCCACTGTTCCGTCTGTCATCCCCCTGGCTTTTCTTTTCCCCTCTGCTTTCCTGCCTCTTGGGGGTGAAGCCTGGGTCTCTCCCCTTACCTGGATCCCTATTGCTGCTTGTTCTGCATCTCCCTGACTTTTCTCCACCCTCTGCGCCCCTCCCCCCGCCTGCTTTTCCCCATAGTGATACTGCCTCAGAAACCCAAAGAGGGGTTGCTATGAATGGGGTTCTACTCCAGGGCAGTGAGCATCAACCCAAACCAACTGTGTTAGAATCTCAGAGTGCAGGGGTTGTAAAGCTGAATTTTTAACAAGCTGCAGATGATTTTGGCTGGCACAGACAGTTAAGTGCTCAACTATTAGCTGAAAGGTCGGTGGTTTGAACACACCCAGAGGCACCTGGGAAAACAGGCTTGGAGATATGCTTCTTAGAGATCACAGCCTTGAAAAGCCCTATGGAGCAGTTCTGTCCTGCACAAGTGGGGTCACCAAGAGTCAGAATCAACTGCAACTGACAACAACCTGATGATTCTTATGTACACTGAAGGTTAGGATTACTGTGCTTTGTTAAAAGAATCAGTTACGTCTTCCATTATTTGTAGCACTTGAAAGAGCCAATCTTCTACTCTTTGTAGTACTTTGTCCCATATTTTGTGAGTTCCTGGACCCCTAAGCTCTAGAAATGCCAGTTCTTTTAAACTGTAAGGCCTTATAATGATAATCCAATCAGTTTTACACTGTGTTACAAGAAAGAAGAAATCTGAGTCTCCTAGGTCCTGCGGCAAGGATAAAGAGTAATACTTTGGCAAACCCCTCTGCACCAGTGTTCTCCCCACCCAACCATTACCACCACCCTCAGTCTGGTTTTAACCTAACCAAGGCTACAACCTGAAATCTGACAGCTCTAGGAACATCAGGTCCTGTTTACCAGTTAAGGTAAATCCTGGAGTCAGCCTCAGGATTCATCCAACCTCTATACTGAGCAAGTCTGAGGTATACTCAGGAGCTCGGAGATATGCTAGACTTACCCCTACCCTCAATAGCCCAAACGCTACCTAAAGTAGACTCAGCCTTTAAGAATAGTCCTTCAACTATTCGCAAGGGATCCTCTAAACTGAGGGGGAACTGAGGTTAAGCCAGACTTATACCAGAGAAATGCCCGTCTTGGCAGTGTCAAAAGAAACGTAATCGATAATAATAAGATTTATCTATCAGATGAGGTTTATTCGGGCAGAAGATTCACAAATTAGGTAACACCAAACCACATGTGGAAAGGTACTCCCCCAATCGTCAGCAGCTGTTGGCTTACAGGGACCAAACCCAGAAGCAAAATAAGCTTATTTCTGATTGGTTTATACAGTTCACTATTACTGAAATGCTGTCAAACTTTCATGGGTCAGACAGGGTGGAAGCACTGTCAGGATCTCACTGGTCAAAGATTCCTGTCAGTATCTCATTGGTCAGGGAGGATAGCCTGATTTGCAGAAAAGGTAGGCTTAAGTTTTTGTGAAGACAAATCTTAGGGGCATTGTTCATTCCACCACTCGGGCCACCCACTGGACCACCAATACCGTTTTGTCAACCATATGACTTCATTTGCATTTCATTTAGCTGCAGATAACCGTCCCTGAGGGTTGGACTGCCAGACAAAATATAGGATGCCCAGTTATGTCCCAAATACTGCATGGGACATGCTTTTACTAGGAAAATTATCCATTTATCTGAACGTCAAATTTAGGAGTCCTGGACTGGATGGCAGTGAGTTTGCTTTTGTGTATGTATTTTAATTTGCTAAATCTGATGGTCTACTTGGAGTTTAAGCCCTCAAGCCTTTTGTGGGAGCACTCATCCACTAGTGCTATCAGCTTCACAAACATCTGATTAGAAGGCAAACACAGGGAGGACTTAGACCGAAAGGTCAGGCAAGCCTAAAAAGCACATGCAGGTGTCCTACAGTGGTTCTGTCACTACTAAAGGACTGAGGGCTGATGGGCCTGTGAAGATCTCAGTTGTTTTGTTGCTACTTGTTTCCATATCAAGGAGCTCTGGTGCTGTAGTGCCTAAGGTATCTGACTGCTAACCAGAAGGCTGGCGGTTCAAACCTGCCAGCCACTCCATGGAAGGAAGACTGGGCAATCTACTTCTGTAAAGATTCACTGCGTTGAGGTGATCCTCAATTTATAAAAGTCAAAATCGACTGGATGGCAGTGAGTTTGGTTTGGTTTGTTTCCCTATCTGTCCCCCAAATATATGACCAGGATTACTGTCCTAGCCTGTGAGGCCCTCCAGGACATCTCTGCCTGGACACAAGTCAGGAATTGAAAATAAGAATGGCCTTCACTAACTCAAACCAGTCTATTGAGTTTCGCTTTTCAGTCCTGGCACCCTGCCTCCGTCACCCTGCCTATTCAGAACCTGTATCTGCGTTCTGGTGGCCCCTCCTCTGGGCAGGGGGACGGCGTGGCCACGCCCCAGTTTGTTATCCGATACTTTTCTGGGTCAGCTGGTGCTGGCGTCAGAAGGAGGGATGGGCTGGCTCAGCTCGACCCGGCAGGGCTTGTTTACTATGGCTGATGATCTGGAGCAGCAGTGAGTTAATCCTGTCTCTTTCTCTTTTTCTCTCTCTCTCTGGGCCGTGACCCCGGGACTGTCTGTGGCTGAGGAACAGTTTTAGACACCTTCCCGCCTTTCCTCTTTCAGGTTGGCTTTGGGGGAGGACTGGTGTTTGCGTGTGCTTGCTTTGCTTTTGCCCGGAGGAGGCTGCAGCAGAGCCTGGGGAATGATGGCAGATAAACTTGCCTGCAGCTCAGCCGTTCTGACTTTTCACCGTAGGCTTTGCACTAGCTCCTCATGTAGTCTCTGTACTTAAGGCATTGGACTTGGTAATGATGTCTGAGATCCCTGGAAGCAAGTCTGTGGGATGCGGATGCGGGGGTGGCAGCCAGGTGTGCTTGTCTCGACTTGCCTCACCAGGTCCCTGTCGGTGTGGGAAGAGCATCCTTTTGCCCAGCAAAGAGAAGGCATGGGAAGAGAGGGGCCGTCTCCACCACTGGGACTGGACTGTAGTAATGGGCATACAAGTTTCTTTAGCCCTCCTCCACAGAAACGCTTAGCTGCTTGTGATTCTAGTTGATAATGGCTTTAATCATAACTATTTCTAACGCAGTGGTTCAGAACTAGAGCTATTTTAGGATTCATTGCGACTGTCCCAATGGCATCAAGTTTGGGAGCCACCTGTAGGTGGTGTGACGGCCAGTTGATAGGAGCAAGGAAAAGTTGCTTTGAGAAGAATGACTCAGCTCCCAGCCAACCCCTTGGTTTCACAGGAACAGGGCCTTTCCTGGACTCCATGGGCCTCCTTTTCATAGAGGTAGAAGTGGCAGCCTGCAAAGATCATTAACTTTGTGACAATAATAGTTTCTTGGGCTTGAAGAAAGATCTGTGATGGCACAGTGGTTAAAGCGTTCAACTGCTACTGAAAGGTTGGCGCTTTGAACCCACCAGCTGGTTGGTCTGTGGAAGAAAGATATGGGAGTCTGCTTTTGTAAAGATTTCAGTGTTAGAAACACTATGAGATGTTCTGTTCTGTCCTATAGGGGTCGCTATGAGTCTGAATCAACTCTATGGCAATGGGTTTGGTTTTGGGGTGGGCTTGAAGGAGCTGCCCAGGAGAGAGCTGCTTTCTAAGATGACTTCCAAAAGGAAATTTACAGTACCTAAAGTGACTCAGGAAACAGGAGATACTAGAGCAGGAAGAGATGAAGAGAGTTTAGCTCCTTCTTAAAAATGAAGAAGCCCATAGACATTAGGAGACTTATAGGAGACATGCCCAAGATTACAGAGGTCTAGAACAGCCTTCTCATCCAGCACAGAACCCTTTCTGCTTCACCTTGCACCCATGATAAAAGAACTCTAGAGGAAACAGACCACCCTGGCCAGGCTAAGTGGCTTCTCTGTTCCTTGCTTCAGTTTCCCACCACAGCCCACACCTCCCCCACAATACTGAGCAGATACAGCATACCAGGCACCATTTCTGGTGCTTTAAGTGGAATGTTTTTAGTGAAGAAAAGAGGCAAAGGAAAGCTCCCTGAAGCATCTACTGAACAGCCCACTGCACTGTCCCGTGGGACAACATTTCTTCTGAGTTCTGTTTTGGGTATATACAGGGCAATATGGGGTCCAAATGTTGTGGTCTGATTTGTCACCCGCTATATGGCGTTACCTGCTAAATGATCATTCTGTTGCACATAGGATGTCTGTGCACTGGAGCCAACTCAACAGCGCCCAACAACAGCAACAACAAACAATGTGGAGAGAAAGTTTACCTCTAACTTCAAAAATACACCCAGTGCCGTCAAGTTGATTCCAACTCGGCAACCCAAAACGACAGAATAGAACTGCCCCATAGGATTTCCAAGGCTGTCAGTCTATATGGATGCAGACTGCCACATCTTTGTCCTGAGGAGCAGCTGGTGGGTTCCAACCACTGACCTTTCGGTGAGGAGCTGAGTGCTTAACTGCTGCACCACCAGGACTCCTTACCTCTTCCTTGTTGTTGTTGTTGTTGTTTGCCGTCGAGTCGGACCCGACTCATAGCGACCCCTCCTTAAGACTGGCAAACATTCTATGGACTTGATCCCATGCTCCAAGCCTATAAGGAATTCTAGTAGAGTATTACAAGGGATCTGAGTCTCCCCAGGATTAAATTGCTTGAGACTAACTCTTATTGGGCTAAAGCCATTAATGTACTACTCTCACCTGCAACCTCAGTATTTCTTTCAAACTTCAAACATTCACTGAGAATTGCAATTTGCAAAACATTGAGAATGTGGACAAAGCTTATGATTTAACTGGGGAGAAAAAAATGTTTATTGAGAGTGTGTCCTGTGTTAGGCATTATCCTAAGTGGTTTAGATGAATTAACTCATTTAATCCTTAAAACAACCCTCGAGGTAGGTAAAGAGCTCTGGTGATACAGTCCTAAGGCATTTGACTGCTAATCAGAAAGTAGGCAGTTCAAACCCACCAGCCATTCTGCAGAAAGAGGATGAGGCAGTCTACTTCTGTAAAGACTTAACACCTCGGAAACCCAGTGAACATCGCTATGAATTAGAATCAGCTCAGTGGCAGTGGGTTTAACTTGGTTTTGGTATGAGGTAGATACTATTACTACCTCCCTTTTAATGGTGAGGAAATTCTGACAAAAAAGCTAAATACTGTGCCCAAAGTCACATTGCTGGTAAGTGGCAGTACCAGGAATAGAATGCTGGCCTTCTGGCTTTAGATCCCAGTTTCTAACCATTACTAAGCCTTATGCTTCCCCAGATACTCAACAATGTAATGTGTCATGGATTATGTACTGCATGTGTGGTACAGACCAGTATTCAGGAGTTCAAGGATGGTGGAATCACTAGGCTAGAGTGTGGGTGAGACTTCAGTGCTGAACTGAGCTCTGAAGAGTAGATAAGCGTGGATGATTGAGAGTATCCTAGGTAATAGGACATAGGTTAGGAGGCCTGATGCACAGTGGTTAAGCTCTCAGCTGCTAACCAGAAGTTTGACACCAGCCACTCCATAGGAAAAAGATGTAGCAGTCTGTTTCTGTAAAGATTACAGCTTTAGAAACCATACAGGGAAGCTCTACTCTGTTCATCTTGATGGCAATGAGTTTAGTTTAGGAATTGGATCTACAAAGGTGTAGAGACAGGAATATGACCATTTTAATTCAGATCCACTGTAGGAATGAAGATGAATAATGAAAAGTTGGAGAGGTGAGTTGAAGTTGACCTTTAAAGAGTCAGGACTGCATTCTGTAGCTATTGCGTAGTCACTGAGGTATTTTGAGCAGGGACCTGTGAACACTGGCATAGTCAAGGCAGGGACATTCTTTGGAGGAGCAAGGGGAACATGACCAAACTTCCATCGTGCACATGGGTCTTCCTGATGCATCATTTGAAGCAAGGAGTTTTAAATTAGGATGGATCCTTATAAATCATCTAGTCCAATCTCTTCATTTTATAGGTGAGCAGACTGATGCCCAGAGAGGTCATACAGCTACTTAGAAAAAGACCCAAACTAGAACCCAGACTGCAAATCCCGATTTCTCAGTACCCCTTCCCTAGATCATCCAGCCACCCCACCCCCTTTTAAGAGCATACACAAATAGGGTAGATAACCACATTTCCAAACTTGTCTCTGTTTCTGAAAGGAGGTGTGACTAAGGGCAGGGCAAGGCTTCATGGTGATCACAGACAACTCTTGGCCCCTCCTGTAGTTGGTGATGCCCACCCTATAACCACCTTTATCCAGGCAGTTCAAGAAGAGAAATATCATATGAGATGAAAAAGGAATAATAAAAACTGCCATTTATTGAGCATCTAATTTGTGATTCAGATCCGGATGTTTGTTATTCCAAAACTCAGGCTTTTAACCTCTACCCAGCAGTGACTTAAAGTCTTCTGGGTATGAAGGAAAAAGCAAGGCGGGTTATCTTATTTGTTTTACTGCCTCCCATGGGAGGTGAGGATATAAAATGAGCATTCTACTCATTTTATAATCTGAAAACAAGGCCAGAGCCAACTGAACCATGTTGTTGTTGTTATGTGCCGTCAAGGCAGACCTGACTCATAGCAACCCCTCCTTGGGTTTCCAAGGTGGTATCTCTACGGAAGTAGATTGCCCAACTTTCCTTCCGAGGAGTGGCTGATGGGTTTGAACTGCAGTCAAGTGCCTTAGGCACTACGCTACCAGAGCTCCTTGTTATGTTGTTATGTGCCATCGAGTCAAACCCGACTCATAGCGACCCCTCCTTGGGTTTCCGAGGCAGTATCACTACGGAAGTAGGATTGCCCAACCTTCCTTCCGAGGAGTGGCTGGTGGGTTTGAACCACCAGCCGTCTGGTTAGCAGGCAAGTGTCTTAGCCACTATGCTACCAGAGCTCCTTAGCAAGATGCAAATCCAGGTCTCCTGCTCCCTGCCTACTCCATCTTTGTTTGGTGTTAGACTGATTACCTGTGCACCCAGTTGGTCACTGACACAATGCTCTGTGTTTCTAGGGGCTTGGAGATTGGAGCACTCAAGCACTAGGACCCTGCCAGGAGGGCAGGTAGCATGGGAATTCATCTATGCTGCCCTAAAGAACATCTAGTCCTACGGCTAGCAAAAGATAACTGCAGGATCAGTTGCTTTTTCCTTTTTCATTTAATCTCCTAGAATATAAAATATAACCATTAACAAAGGAGACTGTGAAGCTTAACTGAGATAATAAATGTAAAAGAGCTTTGTAAACTGTAAAGTGTTATGCATGTGATATTCTAGTATCTATTGAAACAAGGGGCATGTTGTACAGAATCATTTATCAGAGAGAGTTAACAGTTTATCAGGCAGCCAGGGAATTGCTGACTGGCCTAGGGAGGCCAGGAAACACCCTGCACCCTGAGGAAACTTTTGTAACTGTCAGCAAGGCCGAGAGCATCAATGTTTCCTCTAATTTGCCCTTGACTGTCTCTTATGTTTCCCTGTCCCAGGCCTCAAGGCTGGCTGAGTAGCTGGCTACCTGCTTGGCGCCCCACGTCTATGTCACAGCTGAAGAATGTGGAAGCAAGGATTCTCCAGTGTAAGTAGTAGGGACAGTTATCCCACCTCATTCAGGAGGCCCAAGAAGGATACAGGATCTGCCCAAGGCCTAGTGCACTGAGCTAACTGATTCCTGATTAACAGTGCTTAGGGTGGGAGGAAGGGATGGCTATGATCTAAGAGAAGGCATTCATACAGAGGACACCATATTCTGTGATAGTCGTTCCTCAATTTCTCCCTCCCTAACCATCGCACTAGTTCTTACCCCAGTTACAACTTTCACCGCAAACACTATACCAACTTTTAATACACAGTACATACAAGCATACATGTTCTCTCCTTCCCTCCTTCCTTCTCCTCCGCTCCTATCTTCTTCTTTCTCTTCATCTCTCTTACACACACACAAGCACATCTTAGATTTATCACCTTCCCACCAAGGACTGCCAATCTTGCATTCTGTAGTATTATTCTGCATGTTCTATGCCCCCCCCCATACTTACCTGGTCATCACAGTAGGTTGTGATTCCCACAAACCAACTCACATGGACAGTTTTATGTTGGAGCAGGTCATCTCATGGGCAGTATTAGCCACTGCCCACTGCCCCAGCCATGGTCACCCTCTCTCTTTTGGGCTTGAGTAAGTTCAGTGGCACAGCAGCCACAGCTCTTAGGACTCTGTCCAGGATCCAGGCTATTTCATCTTGACCTCTATTATGTGACTACTAGGCATTTGACTTCCAACCAGAAGGCTGGCAGTTCAACCCTGACAGCCACTCCTCAGAAGGAAGATTGGACAATTGCAATCTACTTCCATAGTGTTACCACCTCAGAAACCCAAGGAAGGGTCGCTGTGAGTCAGATCCTACTCGACAGCAGTGAGTTTAGTTTTTGATGAGAGCCAGTAGAATGAGTATTGACCCCCTCCACCACCTCCAGCTACCTGTTTCTGGGTTTTGGTGTCAGTTCTTGCCTCCTGTCCCAGTTCAGTGTCTAATAATAAGCCTATGGCTCAGTCCACACCATTAGTCCCTCTACCTAACTGGACTCCAGTCAGAAGCTGCCTTCCCAGATATCCTCAAGAGCACAGTTCTTTCCAACTGTCAAACCCCAAGCACACAGAATGATGGGTTCTGTGGAGTCAGTGGTGTAGCTGTCACCTCAGGCTCAAAGGGAACTAGGCAAACAGCCTGAGGGCATAAGAGGGCCCTCTTATTACCTACAAATTCAGCTTGGAATTGATCTCTTTAGGGTATGTGTTCAGAAGGTTATGAAAGGAAAGCAGTGAAGGAGGTAAGGAAGGGTTTGGGAATGGAGAAAGAACTCTGAAGAGTGGTAAACCCACTGCCATCAAGTTGATTCTGACCCATAATGACCCCCATTGGATTTCCAAGGTAGTAAATCTTTAAGGAAGTAAATTGCCCCATCTTGCTTCCATAGAGTGGCTAGTGGGTTTGAACATTCAACCTTGTGGTTCGTAGTCAAATGCCTTACGCACCGCGCCACCAGAGCTCCTTCTGAAGAGTGATAGTCCAGGCAACAAGACAGGAAGTAGTCTTGTTGATTTGTCCTGGTATTCTCCCCTCCCCAGGTCTCCAGAACAAGTTCCTGGCCCGATACGTGTCCCTCCCAAACCAGAACAAGATCTGGACGGTGACTGTGAGCCCCGAGCTAAAGGACCGCACCCCTCTGGTGATGGTGCATGGATTCGGGGGCGGTGTGGGCCTCTGGATCCTCAACATGGATTCACTAAGTGCCCGCCGCACACTGCACACCTTTGATCTGCTTGGCTTTGGGCGAAGCTCAAGGCCAACATTCCCAAGGGATCCAGAGGGGGCTGAGGACGAGTTTGTGACATCAATAGAGACATGGCGGGAGACCATGGAGATCCCCAACATGATCCTCCTGGGGCACAGTCTAGGAGGATTCTTGGCCACTTCTTACTCTATCAAGTACCCTGAAAGGTAGAGTGGAGCCACCCCTTTTGCTCATGATCTAATTGCCTTGCTGGAAACTTTCCAGTATTAGTCTCCAATAGTTCTCTCCTTTCCAAGTGATTAAGGGTTACGGTACTTTCTAGCTAATGTAACTTGTCTTCTCCTTTCTCCTGCCATTAATGTAGAGTTAAACACCTCATCCTGGTGGACCCATGGGGCTTTCCCCTCCGACCAACTGACCCTAGTGAGATCCGGGCACCCCCAACCTGGATCAAGGCTGTGGCCTCTGTCTTAGGGCGTTCCAATCCATTGGCTGTTCTTCGAGTAGCTGGGCCTTGGGGTAAGTAACTTGCAGAAGAAGAAACTATCTCCTTAAACCAGGGCTGTCCCATTCTAGAAGCCCCACTGCTTCTAGACTCCACTATCCCTCCTTATTCATGAAAACTGAGGATGGACCTGTGGACTTACTAGCATTATTATTTAAAGCTATTAATCTGGACTAGATCTTTTTGTTTGAGGTTTCGGATGACTCTTTTTTCTTTCATCTACATGGAAAAAGCTTTCCTGTGCAAGGAAGCTTTCCTACACAAGGGAGGAAAAACTACTGCATGCCTTGGCTGGACTTCCAGGGAGAGGAAAGGGCCATGGGCTGACTCTTCCTCTCCTGAGTTGTTAGGCTACATGTATGAATTCTTATGCCAGAGAGTTTCTGATCTGGCCCTGGTAACCACCATTGAGTCCCATCTCCACAGCTCACCCAGCATTTCTAGTAGGAAGAGTCAGAACCAGAGCCTCCAACACCACCCATAGCAGCAGGCAAGCCCCTCTAACTATGTCTTGCTCCAGGCAGGCACCCTATATTCATCTGCTCATCACTTAGCACTTAGTTACTAATAACCAATTGCTGTGAAGTCGATTCCAACTCATGTGGCCCCAGGTGCGTCAGAGTAGAAATATGCTGATTTTTCAGAAATAGGTTTCCAAGCCTTTCTTCCAAGGTGCCTCTGGATGGACTTGAACCTCCAGCCTTTGGGTTAGCAGTAGCCATCAGCTAATTCTGTGAGTGAAAGAGAGGGAAGAAGTCAGGGAGGGGATGGAGAAGACAGCCAACGTGAGCATTATCTGTAGTTGTAGGTCTTCTGACCTCACCCTGTCGGCACCTTTCCCTTCTGAGTGAAAAGCATATTCCCTTTAGGCAAGAGACTGGTAACCTCGATCTTGTATTGATGCCTTCTGTATATACAGTAACATTCAATAGCCAATTGTTAGGAGTTAATTGCCAGCCAACGTCCCAAACATAATAGCTCTGATGTCCATGCATGAACCTGGCCAAATGCAAGGGCAGAAAAGTTGAGAGTGGCTACAGCAGAGCATCTCCCTAGGGAAGGATTATAGTCTGGTGGGAACTGTACAATGGTGGGAACCCTGAGGTCAGCCTCTGCCCACTTACTCTCCTTTGGTACCTGAGTTCTTGCTGTTCTTCCTTTCTCCCCCAAACTCCTAAACCTTTACCTTCTACCCAAATGCTAACTTCTCTCTTTTATCCGGAGCCTGTTTTTTTTAAAGGGCTTAGAGAGACAACTCGTATTCTGTTACAGGCCTGAAAATGAGAGGGCTCTTGGGAGGTGGTCTAGTTTCATCTGCTGCCTTCAGAAGAGAAAAGGCCACAAGGGTCTCAGGGAGAATGAGAACTTAGCTCAGACTGTAAAAGAAAAGCATTTGAACTGTAGACTTTTGTGACACTTGTGATCCTTGGAGGAAAAGATCCCGGGACTTCCCTGAGCTGAAAATAATCGGTCCTCAGTGTTGTTAACTAAATTCTTTGGTCACCAACTCACTCTGTATTTGCAGTCATCTGGAGCTTCCCAATAGAACCTCACTCTTTAAATGTGGAAAGGAAACAAACAAGCCCTGAGCAGAAAGACTGTTCAGTTCATTATTAGAACCATACATGAGCAGGAGAGTCTTGTTCTCCCATCAAAGCCAGCCATTCCATGTTTTTGTAACCCCTTCCAAGGGCCTGGACTGGTTCAGCGATTCCGGCCAGACTTCAAGCGCAAGTTTGCAGACTTTTTTGAAGATGATACTATATCAGAATATATCTACCATTGCAATGCACAGAATCCCAGGTAAGGACTGGTCCCAGGGAAGACAGATTTAGAGCTAAAACTCTAACTGCTGAGAAACTCAAGAACTATCCCAGGACCAGTCTTCCAGAAAGCCCTGCCTGACTCAATTAGGGGAAAACAGGCAGTGGGTTTGCTCATTTCCAAAGAGTTCCACTGGAATAGGCACAATGGGATGCAGAAGCTAATACATTTAGACCTCACTTATTGACTGTCTTAACTGACATTTAGCATGTACTGCAACTTTGAAAAAATTCTCAGGGGGTTCCTTTGATGGTCCGAGCCCCATGCAGGGCTGCAACCAGGCCCAGGGCTCCCTCTTCAGGTCACCCCAGGTGATTTGCTGGACACTCCAGTAATGACTAGGCCACATGAGGGACAGTGGTCTTCTGGCCACAGGATGCATCTCCCATTCATCTACACCATCTCAGTCTGACCATGGTGGGCACGAGGTGACAGTGGGACAATGTGAGGTTGCAAGCAGGCAAGGGGAGGCTGGGCAAGGGCCCAAACATGCCAGAGAAGTCAGTGGGGGGAGGCAGAAAGGAGAGCAGAGGGAAGGGGACTACTGCTCAGGACCGCAGGGGCCGGGGTGGACAGCAACCAAGTGGGGTCCCTACCCAGGGCAATGGCGGGAGGAAGCAAGTACAGGACAAGGTAGATTCCTGCTGAGGGCAAGAGGTGGCAGGCAGGGGGCAATACCCTACCACTGCCACCACCACCACCCTCATCTTCTTCAGGGTCTGCAGTGGTGGGGAGGGCATGATGGGGAAGAGGGGCCCACAACACCATGTGCATGCCAAGAGTGCCCAACAGGTAGTGAGTGATGGATAGTAGTGAAAGGTTGTGAGTGATGGATAGTAGTGAAAGGGGGCAGGGACACCAGCACTGAAGACAGGACACACCCAAATGTCACTTCTGAGTGATTTCACATAACAACCTGGTCTTTGCAACCTAACCATGTTGATAAATGAGGAGTGGATGTAGATAATTAAACATGCTATCTATCTCTAGAGGAAAATCCTTACTGTTCCTCTAGAAACAAGCAGTTATCCCAATACGTAAGAGTCTGGAAACATTAAAAATGATCTTTTTTTTCCCCCTCCTCTTTTTAATTTCCTCTTCCTTTTTTTTTTTTTTTTAATTGAAAAAGTCATATGAACCTGGTATTTTTTTAAAAGGCGTGGGGGACTCTATGAAAGGTTATAAAATAAAAAGCCTTTTTCTGCCCCAGGCCTGCAATTCCCCAACTTGCTTTGGTATTTCCAGTCTCTCACGTGATTTGTTTCCAAGAACATCTGTACACATGTGCCTTTGTACACATATGTGGCTATGTCTATAGAATACATTCCTACAAACAGAATTGTTGCATGAAAGATTATTCATTTTAAAATTTGATTTAGGGTGATTTGAAAAATTCTTAGTGGGATAGAACTTCCTTCCAGATTTTGGAGCGTCCTCAAAATCTTGCAAAGCTCATATTTACTTACACAGCTGGCCCCACCAGCCTGCTGATCTGAGCCTTGGCAACTGTGGCAGCCAGGGCCGAGCCAGGGAGGTAATCTTCCTCTGTGGCAGTGCCCTGTGAGTGACTGATACCATGAGGCTGTGTGGGCAGCACTGTTTCTATGGAGACCTCACCACGAGCTGCCAGGAGACACCAAGGAAGCCAAGGTCACTGGGAGCAGCAGCACTTCCCCACCTTTTCCAAGCCATCCAAGTCTCCCATTGTGAGCCCATAGCCATGGGGAAGGTGGGGGTTTGCATTCCAACTGTACTGTCTGAGTATTAGCCTCAAATCCAGACAGCTTTTTTTGGTTAGCATGGGAGTGTCTATCCAACATTCCACATGAGCTCAGCTAATGGGAGGGCCCCAGTTAAGCAGCAGAATAGGAACCCTCAGCTCAACAGTCAAGTCAGGTAGCCCTCTAGCGTCCTGTTCTCCACTCAGTCGCCAATGGGCTCAGTGCCAATCTCTTACCCACTGGAGGCCCCGCATGCCCAACAAAGTCCTTTTCTCAGAACTCTTCCCAGCCTCAGACCTAGTTCTGTCCAGATAATGTCCCAGTCTAAGCCACAGTATACCTAATCCTGCAACCCATTTGTGTCCTGGAGGAAGCACAGATGACGTCAGTGATATAGTCATAACCAGCCCACTAGCTCTCAAACACCATCATTCAATTTTATAACCCCTTGAGTTTTTATGAGTTGTAACCCAGATAAGAGTGCAGAAACTCTTTATGATTCCTTTAGAAAACAGGAACTTTGGCCAAGGGAAAAGTATTTTGCGGGGGTACCTGTTAGCTTCACCTAATCTTAGGAGCTGTGTATATATTTTCACTTTCCACACAATGATCTTGTAAAATGGGTATAACTATTTCAAGTTCGTAGATGTGAAAATAAAAGTATATTCTGATTATATAACCTTCTAAGAAAACATAGCCAGGATTTAAATTCATGCCTATCTAACTTCAGAGTCCATAATTTTCCTACTATGCTGTGATATCTCAAGGAAGAATTTAAATTGCTGGTGGCCTAGGCAAAAGTTAGGTGGCCCTTCATCCTAGAAGTGTGAAGTATACCAGGGAAATAACTACACTGAACAAGCCAAACCTGGTAGGTGGCAGTATCTTAAACATCCCCTGCCTTCCACAAAAGCTACAGACTAGCCCAGAAAGCTGGCTTCTGTCCCAGCTTTGGAGACCACCCCATGTGATATGGTCTCAATTAGTTCTACTAAGGAAGTGCACAGGGAGTAAAGTAGATTAAATTGGCATTTGTTGCTTCTCACTTAGCACAAACTGCTGCACCCCCTGGGTCCTTGTAAGACTGAATTTTTAATTCCAGAGTCTCCCCAGGAAGCCCTTTTCACTGAGTTCTATAGCACTTACTCCTCAGATTTCATCTTAGATGTCTTCCTCCCGAGTAGCTTCCCTAGACCCACTCCTTTCACCCCCCCACCAGGCTAAGTCCTCTGGTCTGTGTTCTCATAGCATTTGACCACACTCTCACAATTCTTGGGAAATGTCATGTGAAATAACTAGTCGTTTAATACCTACCTCCCTGAAAAGTATAAGCTAAAATGTGAGCTCCAGGAGGAAAGGCCCCATTTCTGTCTTGTTCATCTGTCCCCAGGCCCCAGTCCCCAGCCCCCATCCCAGAGTGTGACACACAACTATTTGTTGAATAAATAACCCATTCCATTGTTGGACAGTTACCACTGCCATGGGTTTTTTCATAAGTATGTCCCTCCTAACTCTTCTGTGATAGAGGACCTCTGAGGATTCCGTTCTCTATCTCCTAATCTTACCAATATTTATTAAGCTCAGTGCTGGGCTTTGAGAGGAACACAATGACTAAGATAGTGCCCCAGCCTCTGAAAAAGCCAACAAGTTGGCATTTGATGCTATGGGGTTTATTCTATTAACCACCTCAACCCTGTTTTTCTTTTGTCAGTGGTGAGACAGCATTCAAAGCCATGATGGAATCCTTTGGCTGGGCCCGCCGCCCCATGTTGGAGCGAATTCACTTGATTCGAAAAGATGTGCCCATCACTATGATCTATGGGGCCAATACCTGGATAGATACCAGCACGGGCAAAAAAGTGAAGATGCAGCGGCCTGATTCCTATGTCCGGGACATGGTATGTTGAGCCACTTAAGGAGTGGGAGTTAAGGTGAAAATTCTCTGAGTTAAATGTCAGCACATTTTTATTAACTGTCAAAATAGATGAGCCTGGGGTCAGTGAAGAGAGAGTGACTCAAGGAAAAAGGTGTGGGCAGATTGAGGTAGAGCAGTGGATTTGAAAAGGTAGAGGCTTCCCACCTCTGTGTAGCCCAGTTCAGCTAAAAGGCAGGTCCAGTGGCCAGGTACAAACATCATGCTGCCACTCCATCCAACCACCCAAAATCAGAGTCAAAATCACTAAGCCTTCCCACCACATTTCTGCCTTCCCTTCTTTCTTACACCATTCCAACCTCTTTTGCCAATACCCTCTGCCATCGAGTCAGTTCCAATTCATAATGACCTTATAAGACAGTGTAAAACTGCCTTATAGGATTTCCAAGGCTGTAAATCTTTACAGAGCAGACTACCTTGTCTTTCTCCCATGGAGCAGCTAGTGCATTGGAACCACCAGCCATTCAGTCAACAGCCAAATGTGTTGTTGACCACTATGCCACCAGAGCCCCTTCATTTGCCAATAGCGTGCTTAATTAGGCTGGATACTACCTGATCTTTGGATGAGCTGAACAGGTCACTGGTGGGCTAACATGGAAGGGTAGATACAAGAGAAGGGCCATGGGAGAAGCAGAATGACATATTGGGAGGCATTGATTCCCATAGGAAAGTGCCAGGATTAGGGGAGAAATGTGAGTCATTGTTTCTGATAAGTGCTAATAGGTGACAGACAAGTGGGTCTGAGGAGAAAAGAAATAATAGGACAGCTGTCTCTAGTCACTGGAATTAAGGGCCACCCCACCACTAGCAGTTCCTCTCTCTACAGGAGATTGAGGGTGCCTCACACCACGTCTATGCTGACCAGCCACACATCTTCAATGCTATGGTGGAAGAGATCTGCGACTCAGTTGATTGAGCTACTCTGCCTAGAGGAAGAGGAGAGAGCCAGAGAGAGTCTCTCTCGCCTCCCTGTCTGCTTACTCACCCCCTCTGTCCTTTCCCTCACCAACTAACATGTGCCAGCCAGGCAGTCAGTCTTAAGCTGTCCCAGGGCAGGATCATAGTGAAAAAGAGCTCTCCTGACCCCATGCTGAGGGCTGGAGGCAGAAGCCACAAGAAGCCTTGAGCTCCCACCCCTGGAAAGAACATAAAGGGTTGCACAACGCCACCCCATTCTCTCCATGCCAAGTGTTTACCCAGGTGATGGTTGTGAAGGGATCGCACTGAGCCACATTCCCTCTCTGTGCCAAAGGGAGGATACCCTCTCTTCCCTAGGCAAAGGAGAGGTTCCCAGCATCCTCTCTCAGCTTTGGAGTGTTTGTGGGGATAAGTTCCATGCAAGAACATCTTCCTACATCACCCACCCACCCCCTTTCCCTTTCCCATGCCAGTTCCATCCAGGGTCTGGCTGGGACCAGTTTCCACTTAACTACCAAAAGCAGGTCCTCGAGCTCCCTTGACCTTCAGAGTCTGTTCTATAATCTGAGAAATCACAGCTAAAGCCTTTGTTGACAAATGAGGAAATAGGCCCACCAGGGCAGAGCCTGTGCATGATCACACAGCTCTGTGAGATAGAAGTCCACGCAGAGCTAAAGCCAGAACCAGGTGCACTGACACCCAGTGCTCACTGCACAGTCCATTTGCTAAGCTTCTGAGCAAGCACCATTGCCATGTGACTGGTGCTGGTCCTGGCCAAGGACAAGCCCACCCCTGCCCTTGCATTGCAGCCCTATTACAAGGGTGCTGTTGTCCTGCCCTACATCTCAGCTCTGGCTGCTAAGCCAGGGACACTCAAGTGCTTCCTTCTGTGCCCCCTCTTTCCTCCCAAGTGGGAGGTCTTTGGGTCTCCCTCTGTGCCTTGGGCCCCCGGAAGCCCCACATGTCGTATAGAGCAAGGGTGGCCCCTGGTGGAGAGATGGGAAAAGGTCCTTTAGCCTCACAGCCATGTCTGGATTCCCCCTGCCCAGTATTATCTAAGGGGCTTTTCTACCAGCCTCAGAGCTGAGGCCCACCTTGAGACCCCGCCAAGGGTCCACTAGGGAGCCTCGAGCCAGCAGAGTCCCCTGTCCTCATCAGCTACAGGGTGGTTCTCACTGCCTGACCTCCATCTCTTCATCTGTCCCCAGGGTCTCCAGCTCATTCCCACCTCCAACCTACGTGTCACCCCTTTCCCTGGGGCTGGTTCCAGATACTGCTCTAAGGTTCTGAGCATTTGGCTGGGCCTGGCCCCCAGAACCAGGGCAGCTCTTGCCTGTTTCTTCACTTTTATAAACTCAACCCTCTCACCAGTATAGTATTAACTCCTGGTGCTTTGTACTATTGGTCCAGCTGCCTTGGACTCCTTTTCTATATTAATAAAGAAATGAGTGAAAACTGCTGGCAGTGATGATGTTTAATACTGTTCTGACAAGAGTGCTGGGATAATACTGGATTAACAACACCCTATGTGATGTCTGAATCAGAAGGGAGCCCCAAAAGATACTGGCTTACACTCCACTCTCTCTTCCATTAGTTTGCTCACTAGACCAAGCCCAGACTCCAGGTCAGCACAGCACATGCAATTTTATATATAAAAGTGCAAGTGAAAAGCAATTTATGAGCAGTGAGGAAGGCCTCCTTGCAGAAGTGATGACTGAGCTGAGCCCTAAGGAAGTGTAGGTGAAGGAGAAAGGAGTATCCATTTGGAGGGAACAGCAAGCACAAGAGCCTGTTGGCAGGGAAGGTGGCTGTGAAATGAGATTGAGGAGGTCAACAGAGACCAGCTAATGCAGGCCCAGTGGGCCATGTGAAGATTGGGTTCATCCTAAAACCAATGGGAAAAAAAATCACTGATATGATGGTCAGGGTGGGGTGGGGAGTGTAACAAAATCAGACTTCAGATTTGAAAAGACCACTCTGTAGAGTACCAGTTAGTGGGAAGTGAGTCTTTGAAGGAGAACTTTGATGTTATTGCAATGGTCCAGGCAAGAAACACTGGTAGCTTGGATTTGGCTAGTGGCTAATGGAAACAGAAGGAGAAAAATGCAAGACGTGTTTAGGAGGTAAAATCAAAAGGGCTTGATGTCAGCGGATACTGTGTAGAACAAGTCTGAACGTGTCATTGGTGCAAACCCAAGCATTTTTGATGGTCTTTAGTAGAAACATGCAAGAAAAGCCCATCATGGAGTCTTGATGTCAACACTGATTGATGATACCACCCTCTTGAAAAATGGACCTAGTGAAGCAGCAGTTACCAAACCTGCTTGCATAATAGAACAGCCTGGGATGTTGTATTTTTAAATATAAATTCCTAAGCTGTATTCCCAAGAATTTGTCATTAGATCTGTATGCAATCTGACCATGAAATCTGCATTTTAAACACATTCCTTGGAGATTCTGAGGCTGTCTGTCTGCAGGCACTGGTCTAAGGGACCCTGTGTATCTGACATTTGATTCAGGGGGCTCTGTGCCCTAGAAAGATCATCCTATTTGCTCCAGAGTCACTTCTGAAAGGGCTATACAACACGTTCATCTGGTTCTCTCCAAACTCAGCAAGATGCATACACATTCCTTGGGACAGCTGAGGAAGGTCACTCAGAGTGCCATGTTTGTACTACCAGGCCCACCTACAGGCACACATGCCAACAAACATACACACTCTGTCTGAGGGGCATTCCTAACATTCCTAGGGCTGAGACTAAGAAATCACAGTGAACACACCACCAAATCAACATTCCTGGTGGGTCCTAAGAATTTATGGAGACAGTTCAAGCCATAAACTTAGGCCCTCCAAAGGCCTAGAAATTTACAAGGAGAGATTCCATAGATAGACATAAAGGACTGTGACTTGACTTAAGGTCCAGGAGGTGTTGACCTGTTGTTCAGTGACTAGCAGGAAATGTGCTAAGTTTAACTTCTTCCTGGGAATAGACACCAAAATACTTGTGCTAAAAATGCAGTCTAGTTTCATAGCCAAGAGGGTAATGATCTCTCTATTTCCTCCCTCCACTCTGACATACCAGTCTGTAAGCTCACAACCACAGATACAGTTCATGACCAGATAGAAGACAACCCTGCTTTAGCTGATAATAAACATAATGTCTAGCAAATGGTACAAATCCATTAAATGGTGAAGAGATCATCTCTTTAACAAACAGCTGGCAAAACTGAGTATCCATTTGCAGAAAAAAATGAAACAGGATCGATACTGCCCACTATGTACAAAAATTGGCTCAAGATGGATCAGACTTAAATGTAAAACCTGAAACTACAAAGATCATGGAAGTAAAAATAGGGGCAGATTTAGGGGCCCTAATTTATGGCATAAATAGTCTATCAAATATAACTAAAAGTTCACAAACAGCTGGAGATAAACTAGGTGACTGAGACCTCCTAAAAATTAAACACTTAACACATATCAAAAGACACCTCCAAAAGAGTAAAAAGAAAACCTACAGACTGGGGAAAGAAAAAAATTGGCAACAAGATATCTGACAAGGGACTACTCTCTAAAATGTTCAGAGAACTTCCACACCTCGACATCAAAGACAAAAGAATCTAGTCTATAAAATGGGGAAAGGACATGAACAGACACTTCATCAAAGAAGACATTTGGGCAGCTGACAAATGCATGAAGAAATGGAATTATTACCCATTAACCAGAAATAAAAACAAACTTACTACATTGAGTTGATTCCAACTCATAGCAATCCCCATTGCATTTCCAAGGCTGTAAATCTTTACTGAAGCAAATTGCCTCATCTTCTGGAGAGCAGCTGGTGGGTTTGAACCACTGACATTTTGGTTAGCAGCCAAATGCCTAAACAACTACATCACCAGTGCTCCTTTATTATCCGTTACAGAAATGCAGCTCAAAACAATAATGAGATACCATCTCACCCCAGCAATGAGAGCAATGATCAAAAATCAAAACAATAAAGGCTGGTGAAGGTGTGGCAAGATTGCAACTCTCATATACTGCCAGTGGGACTGTAAAATGGTGTAAACTCTGTGGGAAATGGTATGACGCTTCCTTAAAAAGTTAGAAATAGAGATAACTTATGATCCACCAATCCTACTACTAGGTATATATCCTAGAGAAATGAGAGCTGGGACACAAATAGATATATGCATACCCATGTTCATTGCACCATTATTCACAATAGCAAAAAAGATGGAAACAACCTAAGCAACCATCAGTGGATGAATAAATAAACTATGGTACACTGGGAGCTCTGGTGGCATAGTGCCTAAGGCATTTGACTGCTAACAAGAAGGCTGGCGGTTCAAACCCACCAGCCAGTAGAAGACTGGGCAATCTGCTTCAGTAGAGATACCTGCCTTGGAAACCCAAGAAGGGGTTGCTAAGAGTCAAAACTGACTCAACGGCAACGAGTTTTTTTTGTTTTGTTTTGTTTTATGGTACATACACACAATGCAATACTATACAACATTAAGGAATAACGAGAATAATGGTCTGGTCAATCTGCAAAACAGCTAACATGGATGAACCTAGAGGACATTATGCTGAGTGTAATTGTGTTGTTTTCAGGTGCCATCGAGTCGGTTCTGACTCATAGCAACTCAATGTACAATAGAACAAAACACTGCCCTCTCCTGCACCATACTCAAAATTGTTGCTATGTTTGAGCCCGTTGTTACCGCCACTGTGTCAGTCCATCTCATTGAAGGTCTGCTTCCTTTCACTGACCCTCTCCTTTACCAAACATGATGCCCTTCTCCGGGAATGGTTTCTCCTGATAACAGGACCAGAGCACAAGAGACAGAGTCTGGCCATTCTTGTTTCTAAAGAGCATTCTGGCTGTATTTCTTCCAAAACAGATTTGTTCATTCTTCTTGCAGTCCATGGTGTATTCAATATTCTATACCAACATAATTCAAATGCCATCAATTCTTCTTCAGTCTGCCTTATTCATTGTCCAGCTTTCAAATGCATATGAGGCAATTGAAAATATCATGGCACCTAAGACTTCAAAGTGACATTTTTGCTCTTTAACACGTAGATTTTTTGCAGCAAATTTGCCCAATGTACTAATACATCTTTAATTTTGTCTATCACAATAGGGCAAATATTGCATGCACCACTATTATAAAAAGTCAAGAAAAGTTTTATGCACAGAAAGAAACATTCTTTGAAGGTTACAAGGGATGAGAGGGTGAGGGAGGGAAAATCACTATATAGTAGACATGTATTAACTTGGGTGAAGGGAAAGACAAAAACAAAAACATTTCTTTTCTTATCATGAGATCTTTTAGTTCACACAGAGTCCTTTGTGGACTAGAGTCTGAAGGATCTTTTCTCTCTAGTCTCTTACCTTTATCTCTACTCCCCAGGGGTCTGTTCCAAAGTACGGAACTTGAGGTTTGTTTGTTTTTTGTTTTTGTTTGTTTGGTTGCTCTTTTATGCTTAGATTTCTTTCATTAAGTGCACTTGGCATATTTTCTCAACTATACTTATACACACCTTACACAATTTTTACACCTTTTCTAGGCTCCAAGTTAGTCATAAGTATGTAACTAATTACTGAATCAAGGATGAATACTAATAGATAAATAGTTTTAATAATTAGTTGCATTCCCTTTGCAAGGAGATATTTTTATTATTATTTTTTTTAATTTAAACATTTTTTGCAGTGTTCCCTCCCTTCCCCTCCCACCCCTAGTAACCAACAAATAAAGTGTCCTTCCATGTGTAAAACCTTCCCTTGACTTTTTACAATAATGAACTAATACAATATTTGTCCTGTGATTGACATATCAATCAATGTGATTCAGTATAATGTCCTCCAAGTTCATCCACGTTATGTGGTGTTTGTAGATTCTACTTTATTCTTTAGTATTGTATAGTATTCTGTTGTGTGTAAGTACCATAGTTTGGTTATCCATTCTTCTGTTGATGGGCACCTAGGTTGTTTCCATCTTTTTGCTATATATAGTGCTGTGATGAACATGGGTGTGCATGTATCCTTGTCCTGACTCTTGCTTCTTTAGGATATATACCTAGTATGGGATTGCTGGGTCAAATGGTATTTCTAATTCCAACTTTTTAAGGAATCGCCATACTGCTTTCCACAGTGCTTGTATCATTTTACAGTCCCACCAGCAGTGTATGAGAGTCCCAATCTCTCCACATCCTCTCCAGCATTTGTTATTTTCTGTCTTGTTGAACTTTGCTGTTGGTACTAGGGCAAGATGGTATTTCATTGTTGTTTTGATTTGCATCTCTCTAATGGCTAATGGTGTAGTGCCTAAGGCATTTGACTGCTAACCAGAAGGCTGGCAGTTCAAACCCACCAGCCATTCCTTAGAAGGAAGGTTGGTCAATGTACTTCCATAGTGATACTGCCTCGGAAACCCAAGGAGGGGTTCTATGAGTTGGATCCGACTCAATGGCAATGAGTTTGTTTGTTTGTTTGTTTTTAGTAATGGCTAATGACCTGAACATTTCTTCATGTGTTTGCTGGCCACCTGAATATCCTCTTTGGTGAAGTGCCTATTCATGTGTTCTGCCCATTTTCGAATTGGATTGTTTGTCTTTTTGTTGTTGAGGTATTGGGAGTTTTCTATAGATCTTAGAGATAAGTCCTTTGTCAGATATGTCATTGCTGAATATTTTTTCCTAATCTGTAGGTTCTCTTTTTACTGTTTTGAAGAAGTCTTTGGAAGCACATAAAAATTTAATTTTTAGAAGGTCACATTCATCTAGTTATCTTCTGATGTTTATGCATTTGGGTTATAATTGACAGTCTATTTATGCCACAGATTAAAACCAAAAACCAAACTCACAGCCATCGAGTCAGATCTGACTCATAATAACCCCTCCTTGGATTTCTGAGGCAGTATCAGTATGGAAGTAGATTGCCCAATGCCATAAATTAGGGCCCCTAAATATGCCCCTATTGCAGGGAAATTTTTAACTACAGAAACATCCCAGTTTTCAGAAAAAAGTTAGAAGTTTGACTCTCATATGGGACAGGTGTAGTTAGGCACTGACATTAAAATAATAATAAGGACCAGCCTACCTCTGTCCCCCAACAAATAAAAAGCACTGAGGGATCCAGACAATTTAGATAACTGATCATTTTTTACCATAGTGAGTACAGGGTACAACAGACAAACTCATCCTTGGATGCATAGGCAGGATTTATCTTTGAAGAAGGCTGCTTGAAAGTTGATGTATTCCTAACTGTTTCAAGGATCCATCCTGTCATTCGGGCAATGTCCTTTCTGCTTACTCCTAGGAATCTGAGACACTGGTCAGTCCCAACTCTGTCATAGTGAGACATCTCAATACACACCATCTCTCTGCTTGTTTATGTTGACTTCTCATAGTGTAAGTTCAGCATTATTATAGGAGAAAAGTCTTTGTCTTCTTAGACATAACACTAAGGAAGATTCAT
This sequence comes from Orycteropus afer afer, assembly GCF_000298275.1. Taxonomy (NCBI): domain Eukaryota; kingdom Metazoa; phylum Chordata; class Mammalia; order Tubulidentata; family Orycteropodidae; genus Orycteropus; species Orycteropus afer. Next base: position 3,236,437 of record NW_006921879.1, read on the forward strand.
TGATGCCAACAGGTGCACAGAGTCCTTTCCCCAGCCATGGAATATTGATACCCCATTCTCTTAACTAGTGACTCTCTGCTAAAGGGTTAGGAAGAACTTTATGCAGACTTGGCCTTGCTAATGTTAGGTCCTCTGGAATATGTTCTGAGCCCTAACACTGAGTCTGTTACAATTTGGCAACCCCATATTTTAGTTGATACATTTGAGAACAAATTATATAGCCAGAAGAAGCTTGGGACATGCTGGTGACTGAAGAGGAAGCTGAAGGACATGGAGTCTTAGGTGATATTTTCACCTCCTGCATTTGGAAAGCCTGACTTCGGAAAAGACAGGAGCACAAGGCAGAGGAGCTGATGACATAAGTAGTGTTAGATAATAGGATTTAAGGGGAAGCTTACAATTTCTGACAAGATTTATGGTTCTCTGATAAATTATGTGATAACTGACAGAAAAACTCTGTCACCCATCTGTCAGTTTTTCATACTGTGCTGGCTTACATGTTGCTATGATGCTGAAAGCTATGCTACCAGTATTTCAAACACCAGCTTGGGCACCTATGGTAGACAGGTTTCAGTGGAGCTTCCAGACTAAGACAGACTATGAAGAAAGTCCAGCTGTCTACTTACAAAAATTAGCCAGTGGAAATCTGTGGATCACAATAGGATGCTGTCTGATACATCGATACAGTGCTGGAAGATGAGCCCCCCAGGTTGGAAGCCACTACACAATAGCCACAACCCTGCACTCAAACATACTAATGATCATGAACCTGGCGCAGGGCTGGGCAATGCCCTGCTCTGTTGTACATAAGGTCATGGGTCAGAGCCAACTTGACAGCAACTAACAATAAAACCCAAACACTGGACATCATGTGCTGCCTAAAATTTCCAAGGAAAGAGGAAGGTATACAAATGAAACTGTAAAACCATGTTACGGCAGTGGAGTATTTTTCCCAACATTTTTAAATTCTGAAATTATGCCCTATCTTTTTCAGGATTCAACTATTCTAAGACAGTTTGGGGATTGGGGAGAATGTAATTTCTTGTCAAACTTTACAAATCTCAGGAATTTTTTCCCCGGTAATTGTAATTAATTTTAGTAAAATACTAAAGATTGGGAGGTACTATACTACAGAGGACCACAGTAGGAGAGGAAGTTGAATTTTAGCACAAGAAGGTAAATAGATCACATGGAACTCATGACTGGAGCATGACCATGGAAAGCTAGCGTTGCTCAGAGAAAGTAGGTCTAAAATTAAAGCGACCCTCAATAGTAACATGTATGTCAAAAAGAAAATCACAAAACTGAAAGTAGGAGCATTTGGATGGGGATAAAAGAAAAGAAAAAAAAAATCTAGGAAGAGTACAGAATAGTTGCTAAGATAAATGGAGGACATGGACGACACAATCTCAATTCAGATTGCAAAACTAATCCCAGGCAGATACAGAAGTGCTGGAGGTATGCAAGCATCAGGACAGTAATTTATGTGGTATTGACAATTTCATTTGCTGGCATGTTGAAAAAAGGTTTGAGGATGTTCTGGTTACCTGGTGCCACTCTGACAAGAATGTTACCACAAATGGGATGGCCTTAACCATCAGGAGTTTGTTCTTACAATTTGGAGGCTTTAAGTCCAAGTTCAAAGTGCCAGGCTCTAGGAGCTGGGTAAAAGCCCCTCAACCTTGGGGTCCAGCTCTGCCTCCTGCTCCCAGCCCACTGGAGCTAGAGGCATTTCTTCACTCAGACAGCTGCTGGCTGCTGAGGCTGAGAAGCCCCAAGGTTGACAAGTAAAAAGGCACAGTGCCGATGTTACCAATTCACATGGCAGGCCATTAATTTAAGTCCATTGTAAGTCCCAAGGTCGGCACAGCATAGCAAGCTGCTGAGCAATGACATGGCTTCATGCAGGGTCCAAGCATGCCAAAGGCTGGAGACCATTCTCAAAGCTTCTTATATACAGGAAGCAGACCACATACCCAAAGGCAGCTACTTAGCTGCTCACAGTAGAGTCCACCATGGAATTGATTGCCAGTCTCATCATGGGAAATACTACATCCAGCTGCCCAGCCACTCAATCAGGCCTAGCCAAGTTGACACACAAACATAACCACCACAGAGGAGAACTACAAAACTGACCAACCTAGAACAATATGTTGGAAAAGTGCTAGTGGTGGAGAGATTGGGAGAATGAGTTCATAATAATCACTGAAAGCAATGATCAACATGGTCATACATAATTGTTCTAGATTTCAGCAAGTCAGATTTCAAAGTGTTCCAAGGGAAATTATCTAAAGTGCTCAAAAGGGACAGGGAATTTTCAAACATGAAGTTCTAAGGGTTTTATCTCAAAGGATCTGGCTAAGGAAGAAGAGACTTCACCAATCAGAAAACAGTGGCACAGGTTGTTTTCTGAAGTGATCAAACTACAGACAAAGATGAATATTATGTCTCTCCCTTGCATTAAATAAACCAAACAAGGAAAACAAGAGCAGTTTGTGTGAAAACATGACACATTAAATGAATTAGAAGATTTTAGTGAACTAGTAGCTCAGTTTAAGGCAGTAAAAGAATGGGGCTGCCCAAAAAACTAATGTAATGTTAGGTCTCATTCCCTGCAGACTACAGACTACAGTGTGGATTACACCTCAATATAAAGAAAAAAAAATCCTCACAGCTGGTCCAATAAACAGCTTCATGGTGGATGGAAAAAAGATTGAAGTTGTCAAGGATTTCTCATTACTTGGTTCTACAGTCAACATCTGGAAGCAGCAGTCAAGACATAAGACAATGTATTGCACTGGGCAAATCTGCTGCAAAAGACCTCTTTCAAGTGATGAAGAGTAAAGATGTTTCCTTGAAGAATAAGGTGTACCTAACCCAAGCCATGGTATTTGCAGTCACCTCTTATGCATGTGAGAGCTGGACAGTGAATAAGGAAGATCAAAGAAGAGTTGATCCTTTTGAGTTGTGGTATTGGAGAAGAATGCTAAGAGTACCACAGTCTGCTAAAAGGACTAACAAATCTGTCCTGGAAGAAGTTCAGCTGGAATGCTCCTTGGAAGCCAGAATGGCCAGACTTCATCTCACCTACTTTGGTCATGTTGTCAGAAGGGATCATTTCCTGGAGAAGGATATCATGCTTGGTAAAGTGGAGGGTCACCAAAGAAAGGGAAGGGCCTCACCAAGATGGATATACACAGTGGTTACAACAATGGATTCAGGTATAGCAAGGATCGTGAGGCTGGCACAAGACCGGGCAGTGTTTTGTTCTGCTGTGCATAAGGTCAGTGTGAGTCAGAGATGACTTGTCGGCACCTAACAACAACAACAGCAACAACAAATTCCCACAGAGAAGATCAGGAACTCAATGGCACCACTGTACCCTGACCTGAGCACTGGGTTCAATTCTGAAAACACCTTTTCTTTTTCTTTTTTATTTATTGTGATTTGGGTGAAGATTTACAGAGCAAATTCACTTTCCATACAGCAGTTCACATATAGTTTATCTCATGTCATTGACCACAGTTTACCACAATGCAACAGCTCCCCTCCCACTTCCTCCCCATAGTTACCACTTCCCATAAGC
>NW_006921879.1:3241287-3242555 GCF_000298275.1 Orycteropus afer afer
AAAAAAAAAAAAATCTATAATTACACTGCCCAAAAATAATCACAGTAAATATTTTGGGACATATTCTTTCAGACTATTTTCTGTCTATGTTGTTAGCTGTCATTGAGTTGATTCTGATTTATGATGATGCCAAGTATGATATAGTAGAATTCCATAGAGTTTTCTTGGCTGAAATACTAATCGAAGCAGATCACCAGGACTGTTTTCCACAGTACCACTGGGTGGTTTTGAACCACAAACCTTTAGGTTAGCAGGTGGATGCAAACCATTTATGCCACCTCCCAAAAACTAAACCCAACCCATCACTCATATGTCAATTTTGACTCACAGCAACTTAAAGGACAGAGTAGAACTGCCCATAGGGTTTCCGAGATTGTAAATCTTTACAAAAGCTGACTGTCACATCTTTCTCCTGCAAAGCAACTGGTGGGTTCAGACCACCAGGCTTTCACTTAGCAGCCACGTGTTTAACCACTGGGCTACTAGAGCTCCTTTGGGCCACCTGTTGTTGTTGTTGTTAGGTGCCGTTGAGTAATCTCCGACTCACAGAGACCCTATGCACAGCAGAACGAAACACCGCCCAGTCCTGAGCCAGTTCCATGATTCTTGCTATACTTGAGTCCATCACTGTTGCCACTGTGTCAACCCATCTCGTTAAGGACCTTCCACTCTTTCGTCAACCCTCCAGCTTACCAAGCATGACATCCTTCTCTGGAGAATGGTCCCTTCTGACAACATGACCTAAGTACGTGAGACAAAGTCTGCTCATTCTCACTTCCAAGGAACATTCAGGCTCCACTTCCTCCAGGACAGACCTGTTAGTTCCTTTAGCAGTCCATGGTACTTGCAGCATTCTTCGCCAATATCACAGCTTAAAAGCATCAATTCTTCTTTGGTCTTTCTTATTCCTTGTCCAGCTCTCATATGCATATGAGGTGATTGAAAATACCATGACTTCTGTCATACTCACCTTAGTCCTCAAGGAGACATCTTAACTCTTCATCACTTGAAAGAGGTCCTTTGCAGCTGACTTGTTCAGTGCTATACATCATCTGATGTCCTGACTGCTCTTCCATTGGCGTTGATTATAGAACCAAGCAATGTGAAGTCTTTGACAATTTCAATCTTTTCTCCATTTATTGTAATGTTGCTTATAGGACCAGTTGTGAGGATTTTTGTTTTCTTTGTATTGAAATGTAATCCATACTGCAGACTGTATTCTTCAATCTTCATCAGTAAGTACTTCAAGTCATCCTCACTTTCAGCAA
>NW_006921879.1:3242815-3244463 GCF_000298275.1 Orycteropus afer afer
CCATTCTTCTCAATGTTATCCATAATTTGTTATGATCCACACAATCAAATGCTTTTGCATAGTCAATAAAACATAAGTAAACATCTTTCTGGTATTCTTTGCTTTCAGTTAAGATCCATCTGACATCAGCAATGATATCCCTCTTCCACATCCTCTTCTGTATCCAGCTTGCATTTCTGGAAGTTCTCTGTCAATATACTGCTGCAATTGTTTTTTGAATTATCTTCAGTAAGATTTTACTTGCATGGGGTATTAATGATATTGTTTGATAATTTCCACATTGTGAGGGATCACCTTTCTTTGGAATGGGTACAAATACAGATCTCTTCCAGTCAGTTGACCAAGTAGCTGTCTTCCGAATCTCTTGGCATAACCAAATGAGTGCCTCCAGCAGGGAATCCGTTTGTTGAAGTATCTCAGTGGGTATTCCGTCAATTCCTGGAGTCTTGTTCTTTGCTAATTCTTTCAGTGCAGCTTTGATTTTTTCCTTCAATACCATTGGTTCTTGAACATATGCCACCTCCTGAAATGGATGAAGATCAACCAGTTCTTTTTGGTACAGTGACTCTGCGTATTCCTTTTTCTTTTGATGTTTCCTCCTTTTTCTTTTGATGTTTCCCGCATCATTCAATATTTTACAATAGAATCTCTCAATATTGCAACTTGAGGCTTGAATTTTTTCCTCAGTTCTTTCAGCTTGAGAAATGCTGAGTGCGTTCTTCCCTTTTGGTTTTCTAACTCCAGGTCTTTGCACATTTCATTATAGTAATTGGCTTTGTCTGCTCAAGCTGCTCTTTGAAATCTTCTGTTCAGCTCTTTTATCTTGTCATTCCTTCCATTTGCTTTAGCTACTCCTCACTCAAGGGCAAGTTTCAGAGTTTCTTCTGACATCCATTTTGGTCTTTTATTTTGTTTCTTGTATTTTTAATGACCTCTTGCTTTCTTCATGGATGATGTTCTTGATGTCATCCCACAATTCTTCTGGTTTTTGGTCATAGGTGTTCAATGCATCAAATCTATTCTTTAGATGGTCTCTAAATTCAGGAGGGATTTATTCCAGATCCTATTTTGGCTCTCATGGTCTTGTTTTAATTGTCTTCAACTTTAAGTTGAACTTGCATATGAGCAGTTGATGGTCTGTTCCACAATCAGCTCCTGGACTTCTTTTGGCTGAAGATATTGAACTTTTCCATTGCTTCTTGCCACAGATGTAGTCAGTCTGATTCCTGTGCACTCCATCTGGTGAAGTCCATGTGTATAGCCGCTGTTTATGTTGTTGAAAAAAGGTATTTGCAATGAATAAATCATTGGTCTTGCAAAATTCTATCATGCAATCTCCAGCATTACTTCTGTCACCAAGGCCAAATTTTCCAACTACTGGTGATTCTTCGTTTCCAACTTTTGCATTCCAATCACCAATGATAAGCAACACATCTCGATTGCTTGTTCGGTCAATTTCAGACTGCAAAAGTTGGTAAAAATCTTCAATTTTCTTGTCTTTGGCTTTGGTGGTTGGTGCATAAATTTGAATAATAGTAGTATTAACAGGTCTTCCTTGTAGGCATATAGATATTATCCTATCACTGACAGCATTGTATTTCAGGACAGATCTTGAAACATCCTTTGTGATGATGAATGCCACGCCATT
>NW_006921879.1:3244724-3251751 GCF_000298275.1 Orycteropus afer afer
AAAGAGACGCAAGAGACACGCATTGCTGAGTAAGACACTGAGGGACATGCACTGCTGGGGGAGAGACTGTGAGAGACTTGGCTGAGAGACGGTGGGCTGGGAGAGAGACTGAGCATTTTTCCTAAACTTGAATTGTAGCCTAGTGCTTTCCTAATAAACCCCATAATCTGTGAGTTCTGTGTGGTCACTGCAGCGAATTATCGAACCCAGGAGAGAGGTGGTGGTTGCTTTTGGAGGAATGGTTGGAGAAAGGGCTGGAGGGAGGCAGCATGTCTGGCCTTGTAGGAATAGGCCTTGGGCTATTGATGGTGATTCTGTCTTCCTATTGTGGGATTAGAGGAGGTCAGAACATGTGGCCTCCTTGCCCTTTTTGCACTAGGATATCAATCTTCCTGCATTCCATTTCATTTTTGACAACTTCCAGTTTTCCTACATTCCTACTTCGTACATTCCGTGTTCCAATTATTAATGGATGTTTGCAGCTGTTTCTCCTCAAGTTGAGTCATACCATGTCAGCACATGGAGGTCCTGAAAGACTTACTTTGTCCTTATCATTAAGATTGGTTCTACTGTGATGAGGCAGCTCTTTCCCAGTCCTATTTTGAGTGCCTTCCAACCCAAGGGGCTCATCTTCCTGCACTGTGTTGGACAATGTCTCCAAGCTATTCATAAAGTTGCACAGTAATGTATCAGACAGTGTGTCTCCGCTATTCATAAGATTTTCCCTGGCCAATTTTTGAGAAGTGAATGGCTTCCTCTTCCTTCCTAGTCTGTCTTAGTCTGTAAACTGCGTTGAAACCTGTGTACCATGTGCAACTCCCCTGGCATCTGAAACACCAGTGGCACAGCCTCAAGCTTCACAGCAACCATAAGCACCACAGGATGACAAACTGACAAGACAAGTTTGTCTCCCTTAGCTGTTGGAAACCTCTGCGCCCTCCACTTACCTAATTCCTACATGGAACCTGCCATTTTGTGGTCCCTGACCACTCCCTCCCTTTCCTGGCTCTAGGGGGCTTAGGGCCTAGCCTTTCCTCCTGCCATTTTACCTGGATATCCTGCCACTCTGTAGGTAACTCCCACAAAATGACTTGGTATGACTATGCAAATGTGAGGTGATACAGCCCACCAAAGGGAGTGGATAGCTTGCTAATAATGTAAATGTATGGTATCCTTGTGGGGGTGGGGCCATGCAAATAAAGTGTATGCAACCCTAACGTGGTCAGTTCTGCCATCTCATTAGGCTTAAAATGAGCCATCCCAGGGGTGAAAAGGGGATATCTCACTACCATCAGGAAAAAAGAGACAGGAGTGTAGTGTGTCCTTTGGACCTCATCCCTGTGTTAAATGTCCTTGACCCAGAAGACAAAAAGAGAGCTGTAACACTGCTGAGATAGTAAGAAATAGCAAGAATCAGTGGCAGAAAAATGGTGGCAGCAGAACCAGGAGACCAAGCAAGATGCAAGGCTTTCAGACTCACTGAGCTCGAAATCTGAGAGCCTTCAGGCAGGAGGCTTGCTGGGGAACTGGGGTGCTACCAGAAACTTGGTGGAACTAATTTTACTGACCCACAGAGCTAGAGCTGAGTGCCTTCAGGCTAAGGCTTACTGAAAGTGTAGGGTGACCCTAGGCAAATAACTGCAGCACTAAAAGAGCTTTGTAACACTTCCCTAAACAGGGTTTAGGAGCTCTGGTGGTGTAGTGCCTAAGGCATTTGACTGCTAACCAGAAGGCTGGTGGTTCAAACCAACCAGCCACTCCTCGGAAGGAGGGTTGGGCAATCCACTTTCATAGAGATACCGCCTTGGAAACCCAAGGAAGGGTCGCTATGAGTTGGATTCGACTCCACAGCAGTGTGTTTTTAAACAAGGTTTAGGGCTAGGGGCCATGGGCCAGAGAGAGGTGTGGCTACAGACACTGCTGAGAGAGGTTATCCTGATGGAAGAGCTATACTCTGAGCTGTGTCCTAATCCTGAATTGTAACCTGTTACTTCCCTAATAAACCCTATAATCATGAGTATTTTCTGTGAGTTCTATGTGGCGATGGCAACAGATTATTGAAGCCAGCAGAGACGTAAAGACTGCTGTTATGGGAGGGACCGTTGGTGTTAGAATTGGTTAAAAGGTTAAAATGTGGTATATCTGAACTTTGTCTGATAGGAATCAGCCTTGGGCTGTTGATCTTGATCCTCCTCTCCCCTGGTGAAGTTAGAGGAGATCTGAAGCCTCCACCACACCATTTTTATAAACATATTTTCACACAAATAACATGTTATTTGTTTTTTGCCAACAATGCAACACCCCTAGCTATTTTTGTAAGTGAGCTATGCCACACATTACATGTATGAATGCATTATTTACTTGGGTGCATTATTTGTGGAAAATATGGTGTATATATACATACGTGTATACATATGTAAGGGGCTCTGGTGGCATAGTGGATAAGGCACTTGACTGCTAACCGGAAGGTCAGCAGTTCAAACCCAGGAAGGAAGACTGGGTGATCTACTTCCATAAAGATTTACAGCCTTGGAAACCCAATGCGGGTCACTAAGAGTCAGAAATGACTTGATGGCAGTGAGTTTGTTTTATATATATATACATATGTATACACCATGATGTATATATACATATATGTGTGTGTGTGTGTGTATACATGCAAATAACTTTTAGCATCAATATAAAAATCTCCTTTGATTATAAAAGTGACATCTAAAAGTGAATTTTGTAGTTTTAAAGGTATTAACATGGAAACATATTTAAAAATATCAAGATACAGGCAATTCATATTATAACACATTTTTTAAAATAAAAGCTATGTGTGTGAGTATGAATAAATACGTATGTGGTCTATAAGCTTGAAGTATGTCTAATTCATAATATTTTCTGCTGGAGAGTGGAATTCGCTGGTAGAATTTTCATGTTTTAGTTTATGCACTTCTATACTGGCTGAAAGGTCCCTGGGTAGAACAAAGGTTTACCTTCGATAGTCAAAATGTTGGCATTTCAAATCCATCCAGCTGCACTGTAGAAAAAGGCCCATCAATCAACTTCCTTAAGATCATAGCCATTGAAAACCCTCTGGAGTGCAGGCCTACTCTGAAACACATGGAGTTATCATGAGTTGAAATCGACTCTACTGCAGCGGGTTTAGTTTTTTTACACTGGCTGAAAATTTTCAATGAATGTGTATTTTTGTAATTAAAGATTAAAAGCAAAAAGCTCTCCAGTGAAAGTTCCTGCCAGCTCACCCTGACTTATATGTAGTCTAGAACAAACATGTGTCCATACTTGACAAAGAAATGAAAGCAAAGAGCATTGGCAGGAGTTGGGCTCCCAGAGAGTTTCAGGGTGAATGTTGGACTGCCTCACATACTTTTGGAGACCTTGGAAGCATCCTCACCCCCAGGCTGGCCTGCTGCACCCCAAAGAAGTCTTGTGGAGCTGGTGGGGAGAGGTAACAAAGGCCACAGGCAGAAGGGGGCTGTGAGACTCACAAATACATTAGGAAAAGGAAGTCATGTCACAGACTAGAGAAGTCAGCTAGGGCCCACTTTGACATGCTTCCCCAACCCCTGGACTTTCTAGAACAGGACACGGTATCTTTAAGCCTCTATCTACCAAGGGAGGAGAAATCTACTTTCCATTTGGTCCTGTACGTGGGAAAAAAGCAGATGTGGAAATCAATATGGGCTAAGGCAAAGTTTTCAAGCAGATAAACTATGTCTTTGTGGCCCCTTGTACCAAACCTTAACCATATCCATGTATCGATCCAGTTGGTCAGAGGGCCTTCCCAGTGCCCTCAGGCATCTTCCTCCACTGTTTCTATTCAAGCTTCACATCTGGGGAGCTGAAATTCTTTATTTAACATATTTATTTATTTATTTAATGCTTTCTTAATCTTGTTGTTCTTAGTTGCTATCAAATCAGTTCCGACTCATGGTGAACCCATGTGTTACAGAGTAGAATGGCTCCAAAGAGTTTTTTTTATTGTAATCTTAATGGAAGCAGATTACCAGGCCTTTTTTCCAGGGTATCACTGAATAAGTTAAACAGACAATTTTTAGGATAATTGTTGAGCACATACCATGAAGTCCCAGCTAAAATTTCCACTAAAATTAGATGTATATGTCTATTTATCTATCTATCTATCTAGGAGTTCTGGTGGCATAGTACCTAAGGCATTTGACTGCTAACCAGAAGGTTGGCAGTTCAAACCCACTAGCCACTCTTCAGAAGGAATGTTGGGCAATCTACTTCCGTAGTGATATCGCCTCGGAAACCCTAGGAGGGGTCACTATGAGTTGGATCTGACTCCACGGCAGTGCGTTTGGTTCGGTTTTATCTATCTACCTATGCGTTGCTAAATGAATCATATTTCAGTCTCTGCCCTCAAAGGCATTTTCTGTGCCTTGGGGAAGATAGACAAATACACTAATCCCATAAAGGATGAAAAGGCCTGGGAGAGAGCAATGTTGGCTATGGGTTGAGAATAGAAGCATGGGCTGAAGATACCCAGTAGGAATATGGCAATATGGTTATGTTGGTGATTTTAAAATCCAAATTTAGAAACTTTTGGTCAATGGTTTAAAAAACTTCCTGGGCTTGGGGCTAGGAAAGAAGAGTCTATGAACCTCCAAATGTTTTAAGTGAAACTTTTCTGACACAGGGAGACACAGATACTGAGGCCATCTCATAATCCTACACAGAAGCAAGAGGGCCTACCTGCCTGGACCCTTCCAAACACCTTTTCTCATCCACTAATCTGACCATAGCTGCCTGCTGTATCTCTTTAATCTCCTGGAAAACTGGGCCTCACAGGTAGCCAAGCACACTCTTGCAGTGCTCTGTAGTGCCCTGGGCAGGCTCTATCAGCCAGAGGGCTGACTCTTGTGGTTTGGAGTTCACTCAGAGGAACTAGATCCTCAGCATATGCTAGATCCTCCCAGTTTCCACAGCTCTCACACCCAGGCCTGCAAATCCCCCAACCAAACTCTGCTTACCTGAGCTCACCTTTCATCATCTGTTACTCATGAGATATGACTGACAGCTCTTGGAGGAGTGTCCATCTACTTAGATTAAAAATGTTATAAAAATCTTCAATATTATAAGAACTAAAAGACTGAAGACACAAAGGGACAATGGCCCAACTATATATATAACAATAGAACTCTGCCCATAAACTGTGCAGCACCATGTAAGATAATACTTATTTATCAGTTTGTCACACTGTGGAGGCTTGCATGTTGCTGTCAAGCTGGAGACTATGCCATCAGTATATCAAATACCATCAGGGTCACCCATGGTGGACAAGTTTCAGCAGAGCTACCAGACTAAGACAGACTTGGAAGAAGGAAGAGGCCATCCACTTCTCAAAGAATTGGCCAGTGAAAACCTTCTGAATAGCAGTGAAATCGTTATGAATAGCCCTGAAACATTGTCTGATATAGTGCTGGAAGATGAGTGCCTCAACTCAGTTTTGACTTGGAAGGCACTCAAAATTCGACTGGAGAAGAGCTGCCTCTCCAAAGTAGAGTTGACCCTAATGACATGCATGGAGTAAAGCTTTCAGAACTTTCATTTGCTGATGTGGCACAATTCAAAACAGGAAGAAATAGCTCCAAACATCCATTAACAATTGGAACATGGAATGTACGAAGAATAAATCTAGGAAACTTGGAAGTTGTCAAAAATGAAATGGAATGCATAAAAGTCAATATCCTAGGCACTAGTGAGCTGAAATGGACCAGTTTTGGCCATTTTGAATCAGGCAACCATATGATCTACTATGCCAGGAGTGACAAACTGAAGAGGAATGGTGTGGCATTCATTGTCACAAAAAATGTTTCAAGATTTATCCTGAAGTACAGTGCTGTCAGTGATAGGATAATACCCATATGCCTACAAGGAAGACCAGTTAATACTACTATTATTCAAATTTATGCACCAACCGCAAAAGCCAAAGATGAGGAAATTGAAGAATTTTACCAACTTCTGAACCCACTCCTATGGCTTCCAGCCAAACAAATGACAGGCATATGAGCTGAACATTTACATTAGGTAGATACACTCCTTGGAGAGATCAATCATAGGAGAATAGAAGGGCAGTGCATGTACAGGGAGACAGCTCGAGGGCAGGAGTGCAAGGGAGGGAAAGACATAGGGAAGAGGTAACTATGGGAAGGAAGTGGGAAGAGAGCTGTTTCATTATGGGAAATTTCAGTCAATGTCATGAGACAAAGTATATGTGAACTGCTGTATATGGAAAATAAATTTGCTCTGTAAACTTTCACCCAAATCACAATAAAAAGTTTTTAGAAGAAGAATTTTACTAACTTCTGCAGTGTGAAATTGACCAAACATGCAATCAAAATGTATTGATTAATCCTGGTGATTGTAATGCGGAAGTTGGAAACAAAGAAGAATCATCAGTGGTTGGAAAAGATGGCCATGGTGATAGAAATGATGACAGAGATTGCATGATAGAATATTGCAAGACCAACCACTTATTCATTGCAAATACCTTTTTTTAGCAACATAAACAGCAGCTATACATGTTGACCTCACCAGATGGAACACACAGGAATCATATTGACTACATCTATGCAAAGAGGCGATGAAGAAGCTCGATATCTTCAGCCAAAACAAGGCCAGGAGCTGACTCTGGAACAGACCATCAATTGCAAGTCCAAGTTTGTTGTGTGAATTTTCCAAGGAGGTTAAAACTTCCTTCCAATTGGGTAGCAAAAGTAAAAACAAAAAACTTCCCAGGAGGCATACTCAGAGACATGAACATTTATTCAGCAGAGAAACAAAAAAAATAGGGAGAGAAAAGATGTAAAGGATAAAGGAAGCAGGCTTACAAATAGTGCTAGAAATTCAGTATCCAGTGGCAGCAGGCCGGAATGGATGCAAGATAACCGCTAACCCCCACCCACTTTTCAGGGAAACTTATACCTGAGTTTGAGGAATTGGGGATGGGGGCTATGTGACTGGGAATGGAAGGCTACATGACTGGTTTCAGACT
>NW_006921879.1:3252461-3253308 GCF_000298275.1 Orycteropus afer afer
GAGTTGCAATATTGAAAGATTCTATGGGCAAAATATTGAATGATGCAGGAAACATCAAAAGAAGATGGAAGGAATACGCAGAGTCACTGTACCAAAAAGAATCGGTCAACGTTCATCCATTTTAAGAGGTGGTATATGATCAAGAACCAAAGGTATTGAAGGAAGAAGTCCAAGCTGCACTAAGGGAATTGGCAAAAAGCAAGGCTCCAGGAATTGATGGAATACCCACTGAAATACTTCAACAAATGAATGCTGTGCTGGAGGCACTTACTCATCTATGCCAAGAAACTTGGAAGACAGCCACCTGACTAACTTTTTGAAAGAGATCCATATTTGTGTCCATTCCAAAGAAAGATGATTCAACAGAACATGGAAATTATCAAACAATATTGTTAATATCACATGCAAGTTAAATTTTGTTCAAGATAATTCAAAAACAGTTGCAGCAACATATTGACAGCGAACTTCTAGAAATGCAAGCTGGATTCAGAAGAGGATGTGGAATGAAGGATATCATTGCTGATGTCAGATGGATCTTGGCTGAAAGTAAAGAATACCAGAAAGATGTTTACTTGTGTTTTATTGACTATGCAAGAACATTTGGCTATGTGGATCCCAACAAATTATGCTAACAATGAGAAGAATAGGAATCTCAGAACACTTAATTGTGCTCATGAGGAATCAGTACATGAACCAGGAGGTTGTCATTCAAATAGAACAAGGGGTTACCACATGGTTTAAAATCAGGATGAGTGTGTCAAGGTTGTGTCCTTTCACCATACTTATTCAATCTGTATGCTGAGCAAATAATCCAAGAAGCTGGACTATATGGAAAAGAATATGGCAT
>NW_006921879.1:3253833-3266866 GCF_000298275.1 Orycteropus afer afer
CATATGCATGTGAAAGCTGGACAATGAATAAGGAAGACTGAAGAAGAATTGATGCTTTTGAGTTGTGGTGCTGGCAAAGAATGCTGAAAGTACCGTGGATTGCCAGAGGAACTAACAAATTTGTCCTAGAAAAAGTGCAGCTGGAATGTTCCTTGGAAGTGAGAATAGCCAGACTTCATCTTACCTCTTTTGGTCATATTGTCAAAAAGGACCATTTTCTGGAGAAGGATATCATTCTTGGTAAATTAGAGGGTCAGTGAAAAAGCGGAAGGAGCTCAGTGAGACGGATTGGTGCAATGGCTGCCACAATGGGCTCAGGTATAGAAAGGATTGGGAGGCTGGCACAGGACCAGGCAGTGTTTCAGTGTTTTGTTCTGTTGTACAAAGTGTCGCTATGAGTTGGAGCCAACTCGATGGCACCTAACAACAATACCCTGTCTAAGACGCCAAACCATAACCCAGAACAGAAGGGCAGTCCTGACTTCCAGCTTCCCTATTTTGGCTCTCCTCCCTTTGCAATTTAGGGCAACCAAAGAAAGCCATGTATGCTCACCCAACAAATCACATTAAATTCTCACTACTAGTTAGTCTACCTCCAGCTTCCCCATGCCAAAAAACTCTCATCAGAGCATACCTGAACCTTCCCCTTTTTGCTACTATAAAGCTATGCCACTCCTCTGCTGGCTTTTGAGTTGGCCAAACATAAGTGATGGTGGCTACTCTTGCTAGTTATGAATCAATACCTTCTGTTTTCATTTGGGTGGTGTTCATTTATTTCCATGGAATTCTACAGAGTTGCCTTATGGGCATATGTGTCCTTCTGACCTGTTCTATCTGGAAGGCTGGTGTTCATTCAGGCCAAATGAATGCTGCAGTGCTAGAGGCATAGAGATCAGAAAGTGAGACTTCAGAGCTTCTGATGACATTGAAAGATTTGGCTTGCACTGACTTGAACCACTGACCTATATGGGGCCAGTCCAGCTCCCTGGCCTGGGAAGTCATTAGAGAAGAGAGTCCCTCACTCTGTCTTTCTCTGCGGCACTTAGGCTCTTGTCTCTCTTTCTACACACCAAATCCAAGCTCATCAATGCACAGAATGGCTTCCTCTAATTACTCATCAGTTTGTACATGGCCTTGAAAATGGCCACTCCAGCCCTACTTGAGCTTCCAGGGAGAACATTACCATTGTCTGATCCAATCTTTGGGTCTCTTAGTTAAAATTTTGCAAAAAGAGATATTTGATTGCAAAGTTTATCTGTCCCACCCAGGCCATATAGCTCATAGATCACCACCCAGGCAATAGATTTGCAGCTTTGGTCAGGTATCAACCCATAGGCCAATATCCAAGACTGGGGGAACAGGACCATGTCTTAAAAAGTATGTGCACAAGTTAGATATTATGAATATGTTCTACCACAGAAAACAATATTATTAAATTGTTTATTGACACAACTACACACACACACAATCATTACAAATGTACACTGAGGGAAAACAGTGGATTATACAATATTGCAATAGATTGAAGAATAATGAAGGAAATTCCTAGAAAGATTCAGGGAGAAGTTGGAAAGAAAGAGAGGTCCAGTAAAGACTTTGTTCCAAGCTGATGAAACAGTTGTGTTCAGGATCAGCGAGGAACAGGGCCGCAAAATCAGGACTTTTAATAGAACACAGGGAGTCCTGATAGCCCAAGGGCTAAGCACTCAGTTGCTGAGAGGTTGGCAGTTTGAACAAACCCAGTGGCTTCATGGAAGAAAGACGTAGTGATTTGCTCCCATAAAAATTATGGCCAGAAAACCCTATGGGGATATTCTACTCAGTTACATGGGGTCACTATGAATCAGAATTGACTCAACAGCATCCAACAACAAGAGGATATGGGCTGCATGGTACCCTTGGAAGTTCTTAGAATACCCAATGTGTCTAGGGACTTAGAATTCTTCAAATCCAGCCCTGTCCCTCTTCATATGAGAGCACTGAGAGCAAGAGTGGCTAGTGACACAGCTGTGGCCACAGAATTACAGTTAAAACCAAGGTCAAAGTCTAAGTTCTTGTCTCCAAACTTAGTGTTCTTTCCATTACAGATTTGTCAGGATCACTTCTTTAGCTCACCCTTTTGTTAGGGCAGGTTCTTTCTAATACTGGGACTTTATAAAATGAATACATGGAGATGAAAAGCAGGAAGGACTGGTCACTCCTCAGTGGCCTTTGTTAAAGGACAATCTATTCCTCAGCACTGATCTCATCCTCTTTTCTAAGATGGCTTGAACCCTGGCCCACACATCCCTGAGGACCCCCAACACTGTGTCGTTCCTCAGGGTGTATATAAATGGGTTGAGGAATGGCACCACCACACTGCTCAGTACTGAAGGGATCTTGTTGACATCCAGATATTCTTTCTGGGAGGGAGTCACATAGATAAACACAGTGATGCTCCCTGAAATCACAACTATGGTCAGATGGGAAGCACAGGTGTTAAAGGCCTTCTTCCTCCCTCTTGAAGAAGGGATGTGTACTATTGTCGAGATGATGTATGTGTAGGAATAGGCTACAAGGACTATGCAGCAAAGGATGACTGTGGACGAAAGCATAAAATCCATCAGCTCAATGGCAGTGATGTCTGCACAGGCCAGGGCCAGCAGGGGCCCACTGTCACAGAAGAAATGGTTAATGATGTTAGAACCACAGAAGGGCAGCTGGGAGATGAAGATAGATGGAAAAAGGACAGACAGGAAGCCTCCCATCCAAGAGAACACAACAGTCCCAGTGCAGACAGAAGGTCTCATGATGATGCTGTATCTCAGGGGATAGCAAATGGCAACATAGCGATCATAGGACATGACTGTTAGTAGGAGAAACTCCACTGTGCCCAGGAAAAAGTAGAAATAACACTGGGTGATACATTCAGCAAAGGAGATGGTTTTATCCCCAGATGCTAAGCTGGCCATCACTTTTGGGGAAATGACTGAGGTAAAGAGGATGTCCAAGACAGAGAGGTTGCATAGGAAGAAGTACATGGGAGTGTGGAGGCGAGAGTAGGACAGCACGATGGAGATGATGAATAGGTTCCCTAGGAAGGTCAGTAGGAACGTGGGCAGCAGCAGCACCAAGAACAGCAGCTCCACCTCCCTGCTGAGGGGAAATCCCAGCAAAATGAATTCTGTTACCATCTTAGTGTGATTCTCCATGGGCCTGATGGGCCTGGCTCATTTGTACTAATGGGAAAAAGAGAGATAATACTTAGGATCATATTCATTGTACAAAAGGAGTCCCTGGAAGGTGCAAACAGTTAACATGCTCAGGTGTAAATGGTTAATATACTCAGTTGCTAATCTAAAGTTGGAGGTTCAAGTGTACCCAGAGGCACCTCAGAAGAAAGGCCTGGTGATCTACTTTCAAAAACTAAGCCATTGAAAACCCTGTGGAACACAATTCTACTCTGACACATATAGGATTACCATGAGTCAGGACTGACTCCACAGCAACAGGGACTGGACAGGGTATGAAAACCCATGGCTATTCACTAGGAAAACACAGATAGAATTTGATTAATCCAAATTAGATTTGTAATCCGAATTTAACTTGGCTTTAAATTATTTGCCTGTCAAATTGGAAAATGTCATTTAAAATGAGAATTGTCCACCATTAACAAGGATACCATGAGACCTGCACTCTCAAACATCTCCTACAAATTTTCTAAAAGGCCATTTAGTAATTTATAACAAAATCTTTCAAACTGAGTGGATTCTTAGACTCAGACATTCTACTTCTGTTGTGAGAAAATAATCATGGAAACATTAAAAAGATTTTGCCACAAGAATATTCACAACAGATTGCTTATAATAATGAAAATTTGGCAACAATTTAAATTTTTTAAACTGGGAAATAGAGTAATAAATTATGTTACATTCAAACGGTAACATACAGTTTTGGTTACCTAGTGCCACTCTAACAGAAATATACCACAAATGGGATGGCTCGAACAAACAGAGATTTATTTTCTTACAGTTTTGGAGGCTAGAAGTCCAAGTTCAAAGTGCCAGGCTCTAGGGGCTAGGTGAAAGCCTCTTGACCTTGGGCGTCAGCCCTGCCTCTTTCTCCCTGCCCACTGGAACTAAAGGCATCTCTTCACTCAGGCAGCTGCTGGCTGCTGAGGCTGACAAACCCTAGGTCAACAAGTAAAAAGGTGCAGTCCTGATATCACCAAACCACACAGTAGGCCATTGATTCAAGTCCAGAGACAGTCCCAAGATCGGCAGAGTATGGCAGGCTGCTGAATGAAGACTTGGCTACATGCAGGGTCCAAGAGTGCCAAAAGGCTAGAGACCTTCTTCAAAGCTGCTGCTTATATACTGGAAGCAGATCACACCTCTAAAGCAGCTACTCAGCTGCTCCAGTGGATTCCACCATGGAATTGATTGCCAGTCTCACCATGGGGAATAACTACATCCAGCTGCCCAGACACTCAACCAGGCCCAGCCAAGTTGACACACAACCTTAACTACCACATATATCATATGTCATTAACAATTCTATTTTATAATGAAAAAATATTCACAATATATTTAATATACTCTACAGTTTTTTCAAAACAGGTTATAAACTAGCAGTAACATTGTAATCCTATTTGGATGGAAAATGTAAATCAGCAAAGGACCTAAAATAGAAAGACATTACTGGAAAAGAAGAATAAGATGGAGGGACTTGCTCTTGAAGAAATCAAGAATTTTTAAACTAGAATGTCTAAGGTGAAATGCTGTTGGCACATGTATAGATGAAATAACCAACGGAACAAAACAGAGCTCTGAAACAGATCCACACAAATATGGAACAGTGATATATGTCAGAGCTGGAAGGTTACTAACAGTTCATATACTTGACTGTTAATCTAAAGATTGGAGGTTCAAGTCCACCCAGAGGCACCTCAGAAGAAATGCCTGGTGATCTGCTTCCAAAATAGATTCAAGTCCTGTTGCTTTTTCACATGGGGAAAAATAAAATTGGTTTCCTTCCCTCCTATCAGACATTCACATCCATTTTAGATGGGCAGAAAACTTAAATGGGAATGTCAAAACGTCTCAAATGTGAATGTTTAAAACTTCTAAAAGGAAAGATAGGAGAATGTTGGTTTTGACCTTAGTGTAGAAAAAGTTTTATTAAAGAAAACCAAAAAAAGTGATAAACAAATAAGAAACAAAAACTAATAGCTTGGGGGATTGGCTTGGACTTCTGGATTGAGCGGGCCATGTGCTCTCTGGTAACCAAGAGATCTATGGAATGGACTACGACAAAATGGAAAAATGAACTAGTGAAATCTGGAGGACTGAGTTAATCTCTACCCACCTATACTGAGTCAGAATTCTGTATCAGCAAATTCTGTGCAAAGTCAGTCCAAGAACTGCCCCACCTCAGTGTAGTCCTGTCATATTTCCATTATCTCCTGTCAACTCTCTGGATCATGTATTGCCAAAAATCTTTGTTAAAAAAAAAAAAAAGAAAGAAGCATACAATTCACCCAGTTAAAGTGTACAATTCACTGGCTTCTAATATATTCACAGAATTGTACATCCATCACCACAATCAATTTTAGAGTATTTTTATAATCTCAAAAAGAAACCCTGGACCCATTAGCAGGCACTCCCAAAATCTCCCTCCCCCAGTACTTGACAACCGCTATTTTACTTAGTGGCTTTATGGATTTACCTATTCTAGATATTTCACATAAACGGACTCATACAATATGTTATCCTGGCTTCTTTTACTTAACGTAATGTTAAAGCTTCATCCATGTTGTAGCATGATTCACCACCAATGACCCTAAAGAAAGAATGTCACAGGAGGAGTACAAGACCCCTGGGCACAGCAGAAACACACAGTGATTACTAAGAGCAGATATATTAGAAGTTTATAAAATCAATAAGGATAACACAGAGAGTTAGCTGGGGCTTGGTCACTAAATCTGAAAATAGTAAGATGAGAAAGCAAGACTCACTTAACTCTCAAAATACATCTCTGCAAATATTGCCAGTATTATTGTTGTTGTTGTTGTTTGCCGTCGAGTCGGCCCCGACTCATAGCGACCCCTCCTTGGGTTTCCGAGGCAGTATCACTATGGAAGTAGGATTGCCCAACCTTCCTTCCGAGGAGTGGCTGGTGGGTTTGAACCGCCAGCCTTCTGGTGAGCAGTCAAGTGCCTTAGGCACTATGCTACCAGAGCTCCTAAAATATACCCTCTCCGGTACAGGCACCGCTGGGATACCCAGTGGAAAATCACTCTCTTACATCTAAAATATCAAGAAGCTTAATGAAAGCAAAGCTACATGTCTTGGTTTACAACAGGAAGTGCTACCTTACAAGCAGCCCAGAAATGCCAAATGGTTGCTGTGCACTCATCTCAACTGGGGTCCCCTCATATGACCCCTATGCCTCAGGGCTGCTCACCTGGGTTTTGCTGACACTCATGGTCTTCCACAGCAATTATCGTGATCAAAAACTCACCGTAAGCAGGTGGAATGAACCCTTCCCAACCCATCTGCGTTTCTTCTCTAGCTGTGAACTCTTCCCCGAGGAGCATGCACATAGGGTAGACAAGTGGAAGGTCTAGTCTGTGGAATATTTACACTGGACAGGAAGTTACGTTACACCCATTCCATGCTACAACATATTACAGGGTGTTATACCCATTCTATGCTACAACATGGATGGGCCTTGAAAACATTATGCTGAGAGAAAGAAGAGTCACAAAGAATCATATATTATATGGTTCCATTTACATGAAATGTGCAAAATCCTCTGCGCCCTAACCTTGAGTGGGTGATGAAGGGATCTTTAGTTAGGTGAACAGATCTGATCTCCCTGAAACTCTGGGCAATTTATTGACTAGCTGGGGCCTTCCATACTGTCTACCCAGTCTGGACCCAGCTTGAGGGAGGGGACCTCTTTACTAAGCTACTGGATAGTGCTTTGTTCCCCTCTATTGCTACCATCTCCATGCCCTCTCTATGGTCCTCTGCTCAGCACCTATAGCTTAGTCTTGGTTTCTTCTTGATTCCAGAGCAAAAAGGAAAAGGAAAGCAGAGCTCACCTTATTATTATCCTGCTTCTCTCATTTATCCCTCTCCATTCCCCAAGTCAAACATGCCTCTCCCCCATGATATTTTTCAAAGACTAGCAGGTCATGCATCCCTAGGGCTGAACATCTTCTGGGGTTCCTATATTGTTGTTGTTGTTATGTGCCATTGAGTCGGACCCAACTCATAGCGACCCCTCCTTGGGTTTCCAAGATAGTATCACTACAGAAGTAGATTACCCCATCTTCCTTCCGAGGAGTGGCTGGTGGGTTTGAATCACCAGCGTTCTGGTTAGCAGTCAAGTGCCTTAGGCACTATGCTACCGGAACTCCTATAGGACACTCAAATCCTGTTAAAGGACAATATGGCTGGTGCATCAGGAAAGCTCTAAGTTAGAGTCAAAAGATCTGGTTTGAAGTCCCACCTCTGCCTCTTACTGTCTGGAAGATTCTGGTCAAATCACCTTCATCAATCTGGACATCTGCACATCAATCTTCACAGGATAACAGGGGTAATGCTCATTTCTGCATATTTCTGACAGCCTGGTTGAGAAGATAAAAATGTAAAATAACATAATTCATATGAAGTGCCTTAGGAAATCATAAACTATCATAGAGGGTTTTATTTCTAGAAACTCTACTCCAAAACCAAAATCAAACTCACTGCAGTCACGTCAAATCTGACTCACAGCGACCCCTCCTTGGGTTTCCGGGGTGGTATCACTATGGAAGTAGATTGCCCAACCTTCCTTCCGAGGAGTGGCTGGTGGGTTTGAACCACCAGCCTTCTGGTTAGCAGACAAATGCTTTAGCTACTATGCCACCAGAAATCCCAGAAACTACTATTCTACAATTTTGGCAAATAATAAATCTCATCTTCCCTTCCCCACCCTAGAACACCATCACTTCTAGCCCTAGGTTGTGTCCTGTTAGGCCATACTTCTGCCTCAATCAATTGATCCCTCCCTGGATAGCATATCCAGTTGCCTACAAAGTGAAAGCAAAGGGAAGATGCTTTTCCACGTGGAAATTTTGTTTAGCCATTCTTGCCCAGGATTACTGGAGATGAAGAAGAAACTAGCCCCTGTTCTCCACCTTTTGAATACTACAAGCAGATCAGCAAGCTTGGAGGTACTTAGTAATACTCACGCCAGCCTAAGTGAGGAAGACAGGGTTGGCCTCCACCACCTCCTGTCCACCTAGCAGGCGGAAGCAGCCCCAGGCTTAAATGTTGTCACACTACCACTTCTACTGCTGCAAATATACTATACTGTCAGGACTGAGGAGGCAATCCTATGAAAAGGTCCCATGTTCTGCCCCATTGGGGTGGGATAGCATGGGCTCAGGTGAGGGCACTTTCTGAAAAGGAGCCAATCATGAGAGAGTCCTCCAGGGTACAATTTACAAAGCTGTCCCTGAGCACTGAGCCTGAGCCTGATGCCCCTGAGGCACACTTAGAAAAGGATGTGAGCCCAAACATGTCTGCACTAGCAAGAACTGGAGTCAGAACACTAGCCAAGGCCGACACCACCAAGACACATCTCAAAATATCTCACAGCTCAGAGTCCTCCATCTCCCCTCTCTCCTGTCCTACCATGACAACTCTATCTGCCTCTGCCACCCCAGACAACCTAGAACCCTCCTCTCTGACACCCTAAAGTATTTTTTTCAATATGCCACCCTCTACCTCACAAGTCTTCAGTGATTTTCCACTATTCAAAAGGAGAGAAAAAAAAAATCACAAGCTGTTTAGCCTGGCTCTCAAGACCCTCCATCCCCAGTGTCTCTGATTCACCTCACATCCCCAGCTCCCAATATTTCCTCACACAGCTTTTACTTCACTGTAATCACTGTACTCACTCTGCCTCAAATTATCCTTGAGTTCTTACTCAGCACCTGTGCTCCTAGTGTCATATCCTGGCATTTGGAATGACTTCTCCATGCACCTAATGTCCAGAGCACAGCTTTTGTCCCTCCTGTGCAAGCCTTAGTTGGGTTTGGCTTCACTAGACATACTGTTCTTGCACTTGGAATCCACAGTCCACAGTGTAGAACTTGGGTATTTTTAACTTTATAAATCTAAATATAACACATATACAGAAAAGTGCACAAATAATAAGGTCAATGAATTATTGAAAAATGAACACACTCATTTAAGCACCACCCAGGTCAACAGATATAGTAGTAATAGCATGCAAGATGCCCCCTTCAAGCCCTCTCCTCCACCCCAAATGTAACTGCTATTTCAATTTCCAACACATGGATTAGTTTTGACTGTTTTCAAAATTCATAGAAATGGAGCTATATAATGTTTTCTGTTGTGTCTGGCTTCTTTTGCTCAACTTCATATTTGTATGATTCAACTATCTTGAGGTATGTGGCTTATTTTCAATGCTGTTATAATACTCCATCATTTCATTTGTGTTTATTTTGTCTCTGAGAATATTTTTTAGCTCCTCAGGAGTAGGGATTTTTGTTATATTATTTTAGAATCCTTATAATACCTAACAGGA
The DNA here is from genome assembly GCF_000298275.1 of Orycteropus afer afer. Taxonomy (NCBI): domain Eukaryota; kingdom Metazoa; phylum Chordata; class Mammalia; order Tubulidentata; family Orycteropodidae; genus Orycteropus; species Orycteropus afer. Next base: position 3,263,419 of record NW_006921879.1, read on the forward strand.
TAAGTAAGAGTTGCCCAATAGATATGAATTTAAAAAGTTCACAAAACTTCTTAGTGAATTCCACTGACTCTTTGTGTTTGCAATTACAGCTCAAAGTGATCCTAGGTACCACTGAACGAAATATTGCCCAGTCCGGTGCCAACCTCACAATTGTTCTACGTTTGAGCCCATTTTTGCAGCCACTGTGTCATTCTATCTCATTGAAGGTCTTCCTCTTTTTCATTGATCCTCTGCCAACCATGATATCCTTCTCCAGGGACTGGTTTCTCCTGATAACCTGTCAAAAGTATGTGAAACAAATTCTCACCATCTTCCCTTCTTAGGAGCATTCTGACTATATTTCTTCCAAGACAGATTTGTTCATGCTTCTGGAATCCATAGTGTATTCAGTATTCTTTGCCAACATGATAATTCAAATGCATCAATTCTTTTTGATCTTCCTTATTCATTTTTCAGCTTCACATGCATATGAAACAATTGAAAATAGCAATTCTACCTTCTAAATGCACTGCAAATCCAATTATTCATCCCAGTCTCCACTGTTAGGTGTTGATAGGTGCCACTGAGTCAATTCCAAGTCACAGCAACCCTATGTGCAAAAGAACAAAACATGTCCTGGCCCTGGGCCAACCTCACATTATTTGCTATGTTTGAGCCCATTGTTGTAGCCACTTGTCAATCCATCTCATTGATGGTGTTCCTGTTTTTCACTGACCTACTACTTTTCTCCAGGAACTGGTCCCTCAAAGTATGTAATCCTGTCTTCTAAGGAGCAGTCTGGCTGTACTTCTTCCAGAACAAGTTTGTTCATTCTTCTGACAATCTATGGTATATTCAATATTCTTAGCCAACAGCGTAATTCAAAGACCCTGTGTTAGACTGGGTTCTCTAGAGAAACAAAAACCAACAAAGCTTATATATATATGTAAAGAGAGAGAGAATTTCATCTTAGGAAAACGGCTCATAAACATATAGAAGCCAGCAAGTCCAAAGTCCCTGGAACAAACATCAGGCTGGAGGCTTTTCCCCGCAGGGGCTGAGAAGCTCAAGGTTGGCAGGCAGTACACCGGCTGTTGACTCCAACGAATGACAAATCCAAGATCTCCAGGCCGAACGGTGGACTGCTCACCCACGGACAGTTGTAGGCAGCACCACAGAATCCTGATCCACACAAGAATGTCTCTCTTCCCAGGATGTCCTTGGATATACTGGAAGCAGGCAACACCCCTAGAGAAACTCCCCTTCAACAGATTGGCCACTCAGAACATAGTCATCTGATCCCATCATGGGAACAACCACACCACAACTGCTCAAACCACACACAATTGTGGTCCAGCCAAGTTGACACATAGTTCCAACTATCACAGTCCACCCCTTGTCAACTTGGCAGTTACACAAATCTTTTTAACCATATACAATCTCTAAATAAAGACAATTATAAAGTCATATTTGTGCCTAACATGATACGCTAGCACACATACAACCAAAATGCATTAACCTTATTTACATTTCACAGTTCATAAAAGAAGGAAACAAAAATATTTGATGCACATGTACAATGAAGAAATATTACAATCACAGTCCTTGTTTCTGCAGCTGGTCACGTGGTCATAGCTGATACTCAGAACTACCTTCTTCCACCACCCATTCTGTATTTCCCTTGCCTTAGCAAGCATCTCAGCTGGTCGTGGTTCTTTGTCTGGTGGGTGACCCAAACCTTCATTCCTGAAGGGTCTGGGCCATTAGCAATCATATCAGAATTGAGTTGCTGTAATTTTCCATTGACTTTAATCACAGGGCATGGTAGTACTAAGAGATGTCCTAAAGAATCTTCTGTATTCCAGACATATTCTTCTTTACCTCCATTATGTAAAGCCAATCCAATTTCCCCTTGGTAATCAGGATCTATCACACTAGATAGTACAGTAATGCCCTTCTTTGTCTGTTGATCCAGAGGCATGAGGAAGCCAAAATGGCTGAGTGGCATTCTTAATTTCCAGTTCAATGCAATCAGTATTGTGTCTCCAGGTTGGAGTGTTCCTCCCTTTGGGACTAAGATCTCCAGATCCTCAGAGCATAGGGTAGTAGGGACAGGAAGCAAAAATTTTTTGAGTGGATCACTAGGGGTAATAGTGAGTGGTACCACTCCTGTTTCTACCCCTTGGTTCCTGGACCCATGAATCCTGGCTATAGGAGAAACAGAATCATATATTGGATGCTGGTTTAGAGCATATACAGCCTCCTGGAGAACATTGCCCCAACCCTTCAAGGTATTGCCACCTAGTTGGTGCTGTATTTGTGTTTTTAAGAGGCCATTCCATTGTTCTATCAAACCAGCTGCTTCAGGATGATGGGGAATATGGTAAGACCAGTGAATTCCATGAGCATAAGCCCATTGCCTCACTTCATGTGCTATGAAATGAGTCCCTTGATCTGAAGCAATGCTGTGTGGGATACTATGATGGTGGATAAGGCATTCTGTAAGTCCATGGATCGTAGTTTTAGCAGAAGCATTGCATACAGGGAAGGTGAATCCATATCCAGAATAAGTATCTATTCCAGTAAGAACAAAATGCTGTCCTTTCCATGATGGAAGTGGTCCAATGTAACCAACCTGCCACCAGGTTGCTGGCTGATCACCTCGAGGAATGGTTCCATATCACGGACTTAGTATTGGTCTCTGCTATTGGCAGATTGAGCACTCAGCGGTGCCAAATAAGCCTTGGTAAGTGGGAGTCCATTTTGCTGAGCCCATGCATAACCTCTAACCCTGCCACCATGGCCACTTTGTTCATGAGCCCATTGAGCAATGACAGGAGTAGCTGGGGAAAAAGGACAGCTGGTTTCCACTGAACATGTCATCCTATCCACCTGATTGTTAAAGTCCTCCTCTGCCGAGGTCACCTTTTGGTAGGCATTCACATGAGACACAAATACCTTTACTCCTTTGGCCCATTCAGAGAGATCTATCCACATACCTCTTCCTCATACATCCTTATCACCAATCTTCCAATCATGCTCCTTCCAAGTCTCAGACCATCCAGCTAAGCTGTTAACCACAGCCCATGAATCCATATATAATCGCACATCTGGCCATTTCTTGTTCCATGCAAAATGAACAGCCATATATGCATGGCTCAAAGTTCTGCCCATTGGGAGGATTTCCCTTTACCACTGTCCTTAAAGGAAGTCCCAGAAAGGGGCTGCAGTGCTGATGCTGTCCACTTTCAAGTGGTGCCTGCATATCGCATGGAACCATCTGTAAACCAGGCACAAGTTTTCTCTTCCTCAGTCAACTGATCATAAGGAACTCCCCATGAGGCCATAGATGCAGAGTGGGACAGGGAAGGTAATGTGACTGGAGTGGAGACCATAGGCATTTGGGCCACTTCCTCATGCAACTTACTTGTGCCTTCAGGTCCTGCTCGAGCCCGATCTCTGATATACC
>NW_006921879.1:3269911-3273495 GCF_000298275.1 Orycteropus afer afer
TCAGGTGATGACCCACCAGGACCGGTTTGGCTAGTCCCATCAAACTGAGGGGGAGGGGATAATGGTTTTACAGTAATCCATTCAGATGTGAGGGATTCAACAGAATTTACAGGCTCCATATCCTGATCTTCCTGATTATCTGTCCATATGTCCCCATTCCAGGTTTCAGGATCCCATTTTTTTTTTCAATCAATGCCTTCACTTTAATGGCAGACACCATTCTGGATTGGCAATTTAGCTGGTGTTGTAATTCAGCCACCCTTACAATAAGACTCTGGGTTTGGTTTTCAGCGATATCAGCTCTGTTAGTAGAAGCTATAAGGCTTTCTTTCAGAGCACAGCTGGAAGCACTGAGGTCTTTTATGCGGCACTTAAGCCAAGACTCAGCAGCTTTGAGCTCATCTCACTCTTTCACCAATTTATCCAGTGTAAATAGAACCAACCAACCAGCTTCCTTATAGTCCTCATTCTGACAAAATTGCAGAAAAGTATCAAATATCCGATCACCCAGAGCATCACTTCTCACAAGTATTTGTTCTATTGGTGGTGCTATTTTGTGTATTAATTTTGCCACCTCACACCATGGATTAGTAGGGCCCTCTTTACTAGCATATGTAGATTCACTAGTGTCATCAAAATTAATCAAACAGGAGAACCAATCTAGGAAGCCCATCCTTATGATTTTGTCTCTCTAGAACCACTCCCGATACCAAATGTGTTAAACTGGGTTCTCTAGAGAAACAAAAACCAGCAAAGCTTATATATATATAAAGAGAGAGAGAGAATTTTATCTTAGGAAAATGGCTCACAAACATATAGAAGCCAGCAAGTCCAAAGTCCCTGGAACAAACATCAGGCTGGAGGCTTTTCCCCACAGGGGCTGAGAAGCTCAAGGCTGGCAGGCAGTACTCCGGCTGTTGACTCCAACGAATGACAAATCCAAGATCTCCAGGCCAAACAGTGGACTGCTCATTCATGGACAGTTGTAGGCAGCACAATAGAATCCTGATCCACAGAAGAATGTCTCTCTTCCCAGGATGTCCCTAGATATCTTGGAAGCAGGCCACACCCCCAGGAAAACTCCCCTTGAACAGATTGGCCACTCAGAACACAGTCATCCAATCCCATCATGGGAACAACTACACAGAACTGGGGTCCAGTCAAGTTGACACACAGCTCCAACTATCACAGACCCCAATTCTCCTTTGGTCTTCCTCATTCATTGTCCAACTTTCACATGCATGCAAGGTGAATGAAAATACCACAGCTTGGATCAGGTGCACCTTGGTCCTCAAAGTGAAGTCTTTGTTTTTCATGCTTCAAAGAGGTCTTTTGCAGCAGCTTTGTCCATTGTGATATATCATGTGATTTCTTCCTTTCTTTTTGTGGGACATACCTTTGCATTCTTTTTTTACACACAGTTCTGACAAGCTCATTTATCTCTTTGCTCACTCAAAATAGATCAGAAATAACAATTTTATATGGGGGTGTTAGAGTGGCTCTTAAATAGATAGTGACTACAACTAAGGGTAATAATTGACAGCTTAAACACAGAAGAGGAGAAACACCCCTAAAAACGGAAATGCAAGAAATTATAAGGTATAGTTATATAGAATGAATGTAAACCAATATATATATTTACAGTTTTCAAAATGTTCCCAATTGTCTAAGAAAATGAATATGCCTATGACATTGAGTCCTTAATAAAATATTATTTATTTTCCTTTAAAAATTTTTAAATGACAGATGTATACAGCTGTGTAGAAAACAACCACATAACACTTATTATGTTGTTGTTGTTGTTGTTATATGCCGTCGAGTCAGCCCTGACTCATAGCAACCCCTCCTTGGGTTTCCGAGGCAGTTATCACTATGTAAGTAGGATTGCCCAACCTTCCTTCCGAGGAGTGGCTGGTGGGTTTGAACCGCCAGCCTTCTGGTTAGCAGTCAAGTGCCTTAGGCAATACGCTACCAGAGCTCCTATAGCATGTTTTAATTAAGTAGGGAAAGATAAATGAAAGGCTTTGATGCCTAAATGAGCTTTACTATATACATACTTTTATACCTGTAGAGGTAGTTTCAATTTATGTTAATTTGCAGTATATTTTTTTCTTTATTTGTTAATTGTGATAAATATATATGTAACAAAACATTTGACATTTCAACAATATTCACATGTACAGTTCAGTGACACTAATTATGCTCATCATGTTACTCAGTGGTTACCTGTGTTTATTCCTAAATTTTTTTCATCACCCTTAACAGAAGATCAGTGTCTCCTTCATGCTTAAAATTCTTCTAGTTTATGTTTTCATCCTATCAGTTGTATATTTGTCACATTATTACTAAATTATGAATTTTTGTAATGTTCAGCAGCTGACACAATTTCTGGCACATAGTTACAGCAGTAGAGATTGTTAGTTGTTTCCAAAACCTATACTCCCATTTTTCATAATTACAAATTCCAATCCAGAATAAAACCAAACAAACCTACTGCCAGTGAGTCGATTCTGACTCACAGCTACTTTATAGGACAGAGAAGAACTGCACTTTAGGGTTTCCAAGGCTGTAAATTTTTTTTTTTTAATTGTGGTTTGGGTGAAAGTTTACAGAGCGATTTCATTTTCCATTCAGCAGTTCATATACGCTTTATTTCATGACATTGATTGCAATGTGCACAATGTAACAACCCTCTACCCACTTCCTCCTTGTGGTTTGCTTTCCCCCATGTCCTTCTTTCCTATGCATTCCTGCTCTCTAAGCTTTCTCCCAGGCAAATGCTGCCGTTCTCATCTCCCATGGTTGATTGGTGTAAGGAGTGTACCTCCCTGGTGTAATTGGTCATCTCACTGGAGTGAGTTCAATTACAGGCCCAAAAGGTGACTACGGGCCATAGTATTAGGGGATTCACCAGCCTCTATCAGACCAGAGAGGGGAGAGGAATAGGCCTGGGGACTGGGACAGAAGAGGAGTGAGCCACAGGGATCCAAGTGAGAAGAGGGAACCCAGGCATGCCCAAAGCAGCAGGGTGGGAGAACAAGAGAGGGGAGAGGAATAGGCCATAGTATTGGGGAATTCACCAGCATCTATCAGACCAGAGAGGGGAGAGGAATAGGCCTGGGGACCGGGACAGAAGAGGAGTGAGCCGCAGGGATCCAGGTGAGGAGAGGGAACCCAGGCATGCCCAAAGCAGCAAGGTGGGAGAACTGAAGAGTGGAGAGAAATAGGCCTAGGGACTGGAACAGAGCAAGGAGTCAGCAGCAGGGACCCAGGTAAGGGTGGTAGGAGAGGTTTCCAACAGGGAGACAAACTTGTCTGTTGGTTTGTCCTACTGTGGTGACATGTTGATATGAGTTTTGAGACTGAGCCACTGGTGTTTCAAACTCAGCGGGGTGCACATGGTGCACAGGTATCAGCCCAGCTTACAGACTGAGACAGACTAGGAAGAAGGAAGAGGCTGTCCACTTCTCAAAGAATTGGCCAGGGAAAACCTTATGAATAGCTAACAAACACCATCTGATACATTACCGCGCAACTTTATGAATAGTCCAGATAGATTAGAAGGCTCTCAAAATAGGACTGGG
>NW_006921879.1:3277795-3283862 GCF_000298275.1 Orycteropus afer afer
CTGGTGAAGAATGCTGAAAGTACCATGGACTGCTAAAAGAACTAACAGATCTGTCCTGGAGGAAGTGCAGCCAGAATGCTCCTTGGAAGCAAGAATGGACAGACTTCATCTCACCTACTTCGGTCATGTTGTAAAAAGGGACCATTCCCTGGAGAAGGATGTCATGCTTGGTAAGGTGGAGGGTCGACAAAAGAGGGGGAGGCCTTCAATGAGATGGATTGACACAGTGGCTGTGACGATGGGCTCAAGTATAACAGGGACATGGAGCTGGTGCGGGATCAGGTGGTGTTTTGTTCTCCTGTGCATGGGGTCGCTATGAGTCAGAAACGACTTGATGGCACCTAACAACAACAACAAAATCTGGTCTTTTTTATGATTTTGAGTTTTGTTCCATCGTTTTCTTCCACTCTATCCAGGATCTCAAATTTCTATTCCTTTCCTAGTGGTTGGCAGTGGTAGCCAAGCACCATCTAGTTCTCATCTCAGGATCGTGTAGGCTGAGATTCCCATCGTCCACTAGTACCTTGAACTAATTGTTTCCATGCTTTATTTTATTTTGTCCACTCTTCTTTGCTCCAAATGAAGAGACACCAATTGTTATATCTTAGGTGGCCACTCAAGCTTTTAAGATGCCAGTTATTACTCACCAAGGTAGGATGTAGAACAGTGTTTTTGTGTACTATGTTATTCCAATTGAGCTTGATGTTATCCGTGACTATGGTCCTGAGTCCACAGGCCCAGTGACTCACTCACTCTCTCAAGGTGTTTGGTTGTGGCCAAGAAGATATCATAACTTTGCCCCTCTTCACTCTTACATATATGGACTTTTTTTTTTTTTTTTTTTTTAGCAGTGTTCCCTCCCCTCCCTACCCATCCCTGGTAACCAACAAAGAAAGTTTCCTTCCATATACAGACCATAAATATGGACATTTTTAGAGCACATACAAATGCATGTATAGAAATATCACCTGCCAGATCTATATATGGTCATGGATATACACCTGATCATCTTGCCTGTCTACCTATACATCCACCCATAGATTAATGTTTGCTATTAGTGGTAATGCAGTATTATGTATGCAATAGTATTTACCTTTGATGTCTGTACCTCTTGTGAGCCTCTCCATGTCTTCATTTTTCTTAGTGATATTGTGCTGGTCACCTGCTTTTGGTATATTGCCTTTCCCTTCACCCAAATTAATATGTATCTGTTACCTAGGTAGCAATTTCCCCTCCCCTCCCATCCCTAGTATCCAACAAAGAAAGCTTCCTTCCGTGTGTAAACCTTTCCTTGACTTTTTATAATAGTGGACTCATAAAATATTTGTCCTTCTGTGATTGACTTATTTCGCTCAGCATAATGCTCTCCAATTCAACCACCTTATGAGGTGTTTCATGGATTCTTCATTATTCTTTAATGTTGCATATTATTCTGTTGTGTGTATGTACCATAATTTGTTTATCTATTCATTTGTTGTTGGACACTTAGGTTGCTTCCATATCTTTGCTATTGTGAATAATGCTGTGATGAACATGAGTGTGTATATATCTGTGTTCTGGCTCTCATTTCTTTAGGATATATATCTAGTAGTGGGATTGCTAGATCATATGGTATCTCTGTTTCTAACTTTTTACAGGAGTGCCATACCATTTTCTATAGTGGTTGTACCATTTTACCATTAGCAGTATATGATAGTTCCAATCTCTTCACACCCTTGCCAGCATTTGTTTTCTGTCTTGTTGGATGTTGCTATTATTGCTGGGGTGATTTGATATCTTATTGTAGTTTTGATTTGAATACCACTGGTTCTTAAGCAGATGCTACCTGCTGCAATGTCTGAATATTGAACAATTCATTTAGGTACAGTTCCTCTGTGTATTCCTTCCATCTTCTTTTGATGCTTCCTGGATTGTTCAAGATTTTGCCCATAGAATCCTTCAATATTGCAACTCAAGGCTTGACCCCTTTCTGCAGTTCTTTCAGCTTGGTTTTCTTACTCCAGGTCTTTGCACATTTCATTATAATACTTCACTTTGTCTTCTTGAACCACTCTTTGAAATCTTCAGTTCAGCTCTTTTACTTCATCATTTCTTCCATTTGCTTTAGCTACTCTACATTCAAGAGCAAGTTTCAGAGACTCTCCTGACATTCATATTCATCCTTTAGGAAACTAGCTTGAATTTATTTTTTAAGTTCAAAGTAGTAATGACAAAGAAAATAAACTTATATGTCATTTTTTAAATCACAAAAAAATAATAAAAGTTATTTTTTTAAGCTCCAAGCAGTGCCCTAACTCTATAGAAGTTAATTTAATTTGGATGGCATTCATAAAATTATGGATCAAGGAAAAAGTTTACTATAAAGGTCAATGATTTTATAACTTTTCTATATAAAAAGACAATCTTTCCAGAAAGTTTAAGACTGCCAACTTATCCTGCTTAACTCCAGCCACACCTCTATCTGCACTTCTTTTATCTGAGCATATTAATGGTCTGGCAATTGGCTAATTATAATAGGTGACAAGGACCAATATTTTTGAGATTCAACTAACAATTTTATGAGGTACTAGAAATTCTCATGACGATGTCACTCATAAATTTCTTGTTTTAAAAAAGGCATTAGCTTCACAAGAATTCCAGCAAAATGGTGGAGTAGGCAGACAAGCTACACAGACCTTCTGCAACAGCAACAAATACAAAGAGAGAAACCAATTTAAACAGATACAGAAGACAATCCTGGAACCTTGAGCTTTGAAGGAAAGGATAAAGACATGGATTAAATACCAACTAGTAAAGAACCTGAATGAAAACAGTGAATAAGAAGACAAATGGAGCTGCAGACTGTCAGCTGTTCTGACAGCACAGCCAATTTGAGTATTCACAAGTGGTATTCTGACCTAGGCAGCAACCTAAGAATTGGCTCTGCTCACCAAGGACTGCATGGGCAACTCCACTGGTGGCTGATAACTAGAAAAGAAATAGCTAAGGAGACAAACAGAGCTTTGGACTCCTGGCTGTTCTTGAGGGTGCAGCCATTTTAAATATTTGCAAGCACTGTGGCCATTTTGAATATTTGCAAGTGGAGTTTGACCCAGGCAGCAACCCAAGGATAGGCTCTGCTTACCGAGGACAGCACAGGCAACCAAACTGGAGGCTTTTGACTAGGAAGGTGAGATATTCCCCTTGTTACCGTTATACCCCACAGCCTCTTGGTGAATGGAGGTGTGGCCATTCCCGGCCTCCACTTCCCGTCTGGGCTGGAATTCCATCCTAGTTTGTGTGCCCTGACAGAGACTGGCCCTACCCTACCCCAATTTTATTTTTGTGTGCTTATTTTAAATTATTCTTTTATTCTTCCTCTTTTCTTCCTTTTTATTTATTTTTCTCTTTCCCTTCCCTGGTTCTTGTTTGTTTGTTTGTTTCTCTTCCCTTTTCCTCGTTCCCTTCTTTTTTCTTTTTTCTTCTTTTAGTTCTTTCTATTTCTTGTTTTTCTTTTTGCAGTTTTATTGGTTTTTTTTTTTTTTCTTTACTATTATTTTGCTCTTGATCTTTTCTCTCATTCCACCCTCCCCAGATATTGTGGGGCTTTTTTCTCTTTATCTTTCTTTTGTCAATTTTGAATATACTCATTTGAAATTTTCTTCACATTTATTGCCTTACCTTTTTTTTTTTTTTTTCCAATTTTTCCTGTTTGTTTATGCAGTTTGTATTTTATGTTCTTTATTTATGGTGGGTTTTGTTTTGTTTTGTTTTGTTTTTGTCTAATTGAGTGAGAGATGGCAATTGTCTCCATACAATGCAACCATACTTGCACCTCCTGCAGCCCCATCCACTGAGTGAGGGCCACCACTTGCTTCTGCACCAACTGACTAATGATAGGCAGTGGCCAATACCAGCCCAACTCACCCTCAACTGCTTTTCATGAACAGCTAACAGAGATCTGTACATACACTCATTTTCTATCACACTCACTAAGAGACAGGCACTAAGTGCCTAAGTGCTGCCAAATGATGAATACAGGAACACAGTCCCCTGCTCACACAGATATTTAAAAACAAAATAAAGAGAAAAAAATCTTGGGCAATCATACCAACATAAAATCACCAATTAAATATAAATACAACAACATCACAATGTCAGAGACAACTGACCATCCTAGTCCACACAAAGAAACAAGATAAATGAGCACAAACAAGGGACAAGGATACAGACCAGAAAATATTCCTGACGAAGAAGCAGCATTGAACTCCCTGATAAGGAATTCAAAATAATTATATTGAGGCACCTTCAATGCATTAAGAGACAGGTCAAGGGAAACACTGAAAAAATTGAGGAAAACAGACAAAATCCTAGAATAATTTAGGAAAACAATACAAGAACAAACTAACAAAATAAACTAAAAATTAGAAATGATACAAAATCTACAGATAGAAATCCAGAAGATTACTAATAAGATTTCAGAAATAGATAACATATTGAATGGGCAAAGGAGTAGAATTAAATCAACAGAAGACAAAATTAATGAAACTGAAGACAAATATACCTTGATATTACTTTGTTAGGGGTTCAATCAGAAAAAAAAGATCAAAACAAAATGAAGAGATCCTAAGATTCGTGTGGGATACCATCAAGAGGAATAACCCACATCAATAAGAATTCCAGAACAGAAAGAGACAAATAAAACCACAGAGAAAATTGTCAAAGATTTGTTGGAAGAGAATTTCACTAATATGATGAAAGATAAGAAGATCCCATTCAAGAAGTTCAATGAACACCAAACAGGATAGACCCCAAAAGAAAATCACTCAGACACATCATAATCAAATTCACTAAAACCAAAAACAAAGGAAGAATCCTGAAAGCAGCACAAGAAAAACTAAAAGTTACCTACAAACAGCAACCAATAAGGCTAAGCTCTGATTTCTTGGAAGAAACCATGCAGGTGAGAGGCAATGGGATGATATACATAAAACCTTGAAAGAAAAAAAATCCCAACCAACAATTACATACCCAACAGAATTGTCCCTCAAATATGATGGTGAAATTAGGACATTTCCAGATAAACAGAAATTAAGGGAATTTGTTAAAATCAGACCAAACTTATAAAAAATACTAAAGAGAATCCTCTGGACAGAGAACGAACAACAGATGATTGATGCACATGATGACATAACCCAGAAACCAATACAGTTATAGAAGTATCCAAAGTAAAATAAGCTTACAAGACTGTAAACAGGGAACCAGAGACAACTGATAAATGAGGACAACTATAAGCCAAAAAGAGGGAATAAGTAGTGTAGGTACAGAACTTTCAAATAGTGAGGAAGTCAAGACAATTACAAGATAAAACAGACTGTTTTAAACTTGGGGAGAAAACCATAAATCACAGGGTAACCTCAAAGAAAAATAATAAACTTTTGCATCAAAATAAAAAAGAGGAGAAGCACAAATATTTACCAAATACTAAAACAATAGCAATGAAGGAAATGATAACAAAATTCATAAACAAAATGAGCTCAGCACAAAAAAAAATTATATAGGACAAAGAAATGAGCAACACCAAGAAAAAACACATAACAAAATGACAGCAATAAATTCAATATAATTACACTGAATGTAAATGGATTAAGTCCATCACTTAAAAGGCAAAGAGTTACAAACTGGATTAGAAAACATGACCCATCAATATGCTGTCTACAAGAGATTCACCTTAGACACAAAGACAAAAATAGACTGAAAATCAAAATTTGGAAAAAGATATATCAAGCAAATGACAAAAAAGAGCAGGAGTGATAATATTAATTTCTGATAAAATATAGACTTTAAAACAAAAACCACCATAAGAGACAAGGAAGGATATTATATAATAATTAAAGGATCAATTGAACAAGAGGACATAACCATAATAAATATCTATGCACCCAATGAAAGAGCCTCAGAATACATAAATCAGACTTTAATAGAATTGAAAAGACAAATAGATGACTCCACAGTAATAGTGTTGTTGTTGTTGTTATATGCCATTGATTTGGACCCACCTCATAATGACCCCTCCTTGGGTTTCTGA
>NW_006921879.1:3286792-3292031 GCF_000298275.1 Orycteropus afer afer
AGCATTGCATAGTATTCCATTGTGTGTATGTACCATAGTTTGGTTATCCATTCCTCAGTTGATGGACACCTAGGTTGTTTCCATCTTTTGGCTAAAGAAACCAAAAAAAAAAAAAAATCCTTGGATAGCTTTACAGTGGTAAAGCCAAAATCCTGTTCTCAGTGGCTGAAGACCCTGCTGAACTATCCTGCTCACCTTTATGGTACTGAGATGGCCTGTATTGTGAGAAGAGATCACTCTTTGCAGATTAGGATGTGTGCAGGAAGTGAACCAGAAACCAAAATGCAGTTTTTCCTTCTCATTGGTCCTCAGAGATCAAGGTTCTGCACCTGGAAATGAAGGGGTCCTAAGAGATACGCTCACGGGCACTCCATGGCAGAAAATAGATTTTGTGACACCAAGAAAGCAGGTTGAGCAATAAGAAGAGTGTAAGAGGGAGAAAAAAAAAAAAAAACTATATTGGTGTATAGCTGGTGGAATCTAAGAATAATAATTTCCAGTATCCTGTGTTATGAGGCCCCCAACCCCTTTTCCACACTGAATTCCTCCTATTGTCTCAAAGCCTTAGATGAAGCTTTGGTGTTACAATTGGCCTGTTACATACTTGGGTGAATAACAGAGGAGCCTGTGTTTGTACTTGGAGTATAAATGACTCAATTTGCAGTGGTCAGTTGGTATGAGGACTTGGACTCCTGTGATTTCAGCATTAAAGGGATGTGTGATCTTTGACTTCTCCAGAAGTTAAAGACCTCAGATCAGAGTTAGTTACTTTTGCTGTGCCAAAAATAGTTCATGGCCAAATGCCATGAATATATGAATAGTAAGACTGAGATGAGTTTAGAGGAAGGAAGCATTCATTGCTCTTTCCCATGGTGGCTGGGGAAGCTTCACAAGGGAAGGTAAATTTGATTTAGGATTGCAATCGGAAAGGGGGAACAGGAGAAATGTTAGGAGAAATGGCAAGGACAACAGCATGAAGGCACCTAAGTGCAAGATGTCCTTTAAATGAGGAGCAGTCCTCCCAGGTTGGAAGCAGTGTCTATCCTCAGTACCCATTTTTGAGACTCAGTGAAGGGAGCATCTTAAGCTGGGCTCAGTGGGGTAATTAAAGGATCTGAACAGTTAACTAGTGCTGGTTGTCAGGGAGAGGCCAATCACCCCAAAACAAGAGTGGACTCCCTAAGTTATTAATCCTTTATCTCATGCTTCATATCCCCTTCTTCAAAGATAATCCTGAATCATATGTCCCAAAACCTTGCAAAATGCTGCAAGAAGTGCTCATGTCTCCCCTTCTGCCCCTACTACACAGGCTACTCAGCTCCATGGCAAAGACTCCCCTGGACAAGAGGTGTTCTACTTTCTCCAAAACCAAAAAACAAACTCACTGCCATCAACTCGGTTCCGACTCATAGAGAACCCTCCTTGGGTTTCTGAGGCAGTATCTCTACAGAAGTAGACTGCCCAGTCTTCCTTCCAAGGAGTGGCTGGTGGGTTTGAACCACCAGCCTTCTGGTTAGCAGTCAAGTGCCTTAGGCACATATATTTATTGACATTTACTCTCTGTCAAACACTATTCTAAACACAGAGTAATTAATGCAGCAATTAATAGGTTGAAGTCTCTATCCTCAAAGAATTTTCCTTCTATTAGGGAAGACAGACTAATATAAATTTGTAAAGTAAATATCAGGGAGTAATAGGAATAAAATAGGGTAAGGGGATAGACAGAGATGAGGGAGTCTGTGTTACTTACGATGGTTAGGAAAAGCCCTTCTAGAGAGGTGACACTTTGGGGTGGTTGAAAAACAAAAAGGCCACTATGGCCGGAGTAAGTTCAATGAATGTGGAGGATGAGATCAAAAGTCAAGCAGAGACTCTTAAAAAAGGGACAGAGGAGGAATTATCCTGAAGCTTCTGGTGCATGGTCCATTCCTGGTCCATCACAGATACACAGTGCATGCCATTTCTGCCCATGGCCTCACCACCAATCGCCCAGCCCTTTGAAGGGTCTTCCCTGCCCTTTTTCTTTCTCTTTTCCTCAACCACACTCATTAAACTTTACTCATAATTACCATGCCCTACATCTTAAAGTTAGAGCAATCAAGAACCAAGGGATTTGGAAATCGCTGGGGCCTTGTTATCACAACGTTGTAATGAGTCTCCAGAGAAATCCCACAGTTTCACTCCAGAGAGGGAAATGCTTCCCTCAGTAGATCAATACTTAGGTCTCAAAGTTTCAAAATTCCATAACCAATTCAAAATACACCAGGCCAGTACTAGATGCAGAGAGACACAAAGTCTCTAGAGAATCATTTAGTTCAGAAACTTTACCCTTCAATGTACATGAATGATAATCCAGCAGGATTGTTTAAGTGGGTGCTACTTAACTTTCATGTATTTGTGGATTTTCCAGTTTTCATTCTTCTAATGATTTCTATTTTCATTCCACTGTAGCTGGAGAAGATACTTTGTATAATTTCAATCTTTTCAAATTTATTGAGATTTCTTGTGACCTAATGTACGATCTCTCCTGGAGAATGTTCCATGTGCAACTGAGTAAAATGTGTATTCTGTTATTGTTAGGTAGAGTGTTCTGTGTATGTCTGTTATATCTAATTGTTTTGTAGTGTTATTAAAGAACTCTAGTTGTTCTATCCATTATTGAAAGTGGATTACTGAAGTCTTTAACTATTATTGCTGAATTACCTACTTTTCTCTTCAATTCTGTCAATTTCCCTTCATTTATTTTGGGGTCCTGTTGTGAGATGCATATATGTTTATAAGTATTCTATCTCCATGATGAATTGACCTATTTATCAATATATAATGTCCTTCCTTGTCTCTTGTAACAATATTTAACTTAACATCTATTTTGCCTGATACTAGTTGTTTTGGTTACACAGTGCTGCTCTGACAAGAATATACCACAAATGGGATGGCTTGAACAAACAGGAGTTTATTCTCTTACAGTTTGGAGGATAGAAGTCCAAGTTCAAAGTGTCAGGCTCTAGGGGCTGTGTGAAAGCCCCTCAACCTTGGGCTTCAGCTCTGCCTCTTGCTCCCGGCCCACTGAAGCTAGAGGCATCTCTTCACTCAGGCAGCTACTGGCTGCTGAGGCTAACAAGCCCAAGATCAACAAATAAAATGTCACAGTCCTGATGTTACCAAACCACATGGCAGGCCATTAATTCAAGTCCATTGAAAGTTCCAGGATTGACAGAGCATGGCAGACTGCTGAACAACAATCAGCTACATGCAGGGTTCGACCGTGCCATAAGCTAGAGACCGTGTACTAAGCTGTTTCTTATATACGGGAAGCAGACCATATCCCTAAGGCAGCTGCTCAGCTGCTCACAGTAGATTCCACCATGGAGTTGATTACCAGTCTCATTACTACATCCACCTGCCCAGCCAAGTTGACACACAAACTTAACTACCACACTACTACATCCACCCCTGCTCTTTTCATGGAATATCTTTTTCCATCCTTACACTTTCAGCCCATGTGTGTCTTTGGATCTGAAATGAGTCTTTTGTAGAGAACACATAGATGAGTCATGGTTTGTTTCTTTTACTTTTTTCTGTCAATCTTTGCCTTTTAATTGGAGAGTGTAATTCATTTACATCTAAAGTAGTTACTGATAAGGAAGGAATTACATCTGTCATTTTACTGTTTTCTATATTATGTTTTTTCACTCAGTTCCTCTATTACTATCTTATATTTTGTTTAGTTTAGGTTTTGTTTATTTGTTGTTTTTGTACTGCACCATTTTCATTCCCTTCTCATTTTGTTTTCTGTGTATTTTTTTGTAATTTTATTAGTGATAATCTTGGGTATTACAATTAACATCTTAAATTTATAATAATTTAATTCTAATCTATCTTCAGTAGTATACAAAACTCCATTCTTATACATCTCTGTCCCTCCTCATTTCTGTTGTATTGTCACAAATTGCATTTTTATACATGGTATGCCAATTAACATAGATTTATAATTATTGTTTTATGCACTTGTCTTTATATCATATAGGGGAAAAATAGGTATACAAACCAAAAATACAATAATACTGACTTTTTTATTTACCTATCTTAGTGAGAAAAAAACACAATCTGTTTAAAGTAAAAGTAAAGAGGTTTGTTAAGCCTCACTGATGTGTTTAAACTGGGGAGCTGCATGGAACACAAGAAGTGAAACCAAGCAGACCAAGACAACACAACTACAAACACATTTTTATAGGGTTAAATCAAGACCTTTAGCTTACATTTTAATTGGAGAATACACAATTAGAGAAATGAGAGATGGGACAACTCAATGTAGCGCTTTTGCTAGGATTGGTTTACAGAGTATATGTAGGTTGCACAGAGATTGGTTTCAGTACATAATGGCAAAAGTATGTTCTTTTTATGAAGTTTCAGGTGTCATCAGGATGTCACAAACTGTCTTTCCCAACTCACGAGATATTAAAATAGCCCTTAGGCACACTATGTTCCTGGTTTCTGCTTGTATAGGATATTTCTGATTAAGAATCTTGTGTCAAGATTCTCTTCGAGGGACATTTTTTCCACATCTGTGTCTGATCACAAAGAAAATCATGTATTTAACTGCATCATTAAGTTTGTTTAAAGGTCAGTTAGCATTAGGGAAGAATCTAAAGAACTTTATATGTAGTCTGAACTGATGTCAAAACTAAAGATGGAGTTAGGACTCCAGCTGTAGACTACAGCCTTCCACAAACTGCCTCGGGATTTAGACTCATGCATTCCCTCCTTTTACTCAAGGATTTTACTTAAAATTATTTGGTCATGCTTAGGTTGATATGCTTTCTTCTGCATGGACTAGTTGATAGTTCCGTGATGTTCTGGTTACCTAGTGCTGCTCTGACAACAATAAACTGCAAATGGGAATGGCCTTAACAAACAGGAGTTTATTCTTACAATTTGGAGGCATAAGTCCAAGCTCAAAGTGCCAGGCTCTAGGTGCTGGGTTAAAGCCCCTTGACCGTCAGTTCTGCCCCTTGCTCCCAGCCCACTAAAGCTAGAGGCATCTCTTCACTCAGGCAGCTACTGGCTGCTGAGGCTAACAAGCCCAAAGTCAACAAATAAAAAGGCACGGTCCCAATGATACTAAACCACACGGCAGGCTATTAATTTAAATCCATTGTAAGTCTCAAGGTCAGCAGAGCATGGCAGGCTGCTGAACAACAACATGGCTACATGCAGGGTCCAAGCATGCCATAGGCTA
>NW_006921879.1:3292131-3295271 GCF_000298275.1 Orycteropus afer afer
AGCTACTCAGCTGCTTGTGGTAGATCCCACCATGGAGTTGATTGCCAGTCTCATCATGGGGAATAACTACCACCAGCTGCCCAGCCACTCAACCAAACCCAGCCAAGTTGACATACAAATTTAACTACCACACTTGAGATGGTCACTTGTTTTAAGACAAGTATTTAAGACCCCAGACACTCCCTTTTTAGACAGCTGGGCACCATCTAATTTCTTCACTGTGCCTTATCATAGCACCAAGTCTTCAGTGATCAGTCTGTGAATATAAGTATGGAACAAGGCCACATTAGAGGAATTGCTTAGCCTGTGCTTAGACTATAAGCCTTAAAGCAAGAGCTCATGCCCATCCCTGAAATATATCTTGTGCATATGCATAATATCCTTCATAGGCAGCATATTAGATCACATTAGAAGTAATTTTCATATGCTTTTATTGTTGTTAGGTGTCATTGAGTCAGTTCCAACTAATAGTGAACCCACACAAAACAGAACGCAACATTGCCTAGCCCGCACCACCCTCACAGTTTTTGCTACGCTTAAGCCCATGCTTGCCGTCACTGTGTCAATCCACCTCATGGAGGGCCTTCCCTTTTTTTGCTGACCCTCTGCTTTACCAAGCATAATATCTATGGTAGTTATGTTTGTGTGTCAACTTGGCTGGGCCTGGTTGAGTGGCTGGGCAGCTGGTGCTACATAGTTATTTCCCATGATGAGATAGGCAATCAACTCCATGGTGGGATCTACCACAAGCAGCTGAGTAGCTGCCTTTGGGATGCGGTCTGTTTCCTGTATACAAGCAGAAGCCTTGGGGAATGGTCTCTAGCCTATCGCATGCTTGAATCCTGCATGTAGCCGTGTCATTGTTCAGCAGCCTGCCATGCTCTGCCAAGCTGGGGACTTACAATGGACTTGAGTTAATGGCCTTCTGTGTGGTTTGGTAACATCAGGACTGTGCCTTTTTACTTGTCAACCTTGGGCTTGGCAGCCTCAGCAGCCAGCAGCTGTCTGAGTGAAGAAACACCTCTAGCTCCAGTGGGCCAGGAGCTGGAGGCAGAGCTGAACCCCAAGACTGAGGGGCTTTCACCCACCCCTAGAGGCCTGGCACTTTGAATTTGGACTTCTAGCCTCCTGAACTGTAAGAGAATAAACTACTGTTTGTTAAGGCCATCCCGTTTGTGGTATATTCTTGTCAGAGAGGTACTAGGTAACCAGAATAATAACCTTCTCTAGAGACTGGTACCTTCTGACAGCATGACCAAACTATGTGAGGCGAAGTCTGGCCATTCTTGCCTCTAAGGAGTATTCCAACTGTACCTCTTCCAAAAGAGGTTTGTTCATCCTTCTGGCAGTCCATGGTATTTTCAATATTCATCACCAATTGTGTTAGACTGGGTTCTCTAGAGAAACAAAACCAGTAAAGCTTATATATATGTATATAAAGAGAAAGTTATCTTAGGAAAATGGCTCACACACTTATAGAAGCTGGCAAGTCCAAAGTTCCTGGATCAAATGTCAAGCTGGAGCCTTTTCCATGTCGAGCTAGACGCTTTTCCCAACTCTTGCAGCCACAGGGGCTGAGGAGCTCAAGGCTGGCAGGCAGTACACCAGCTGTTGACTCCAACGAATGACAAAACCAAGATTTCCAGGTCAAATGGTGGATTGTTCACTCATGGACAGTTGTAGGCAACCCAACAGAATCCCGATCCACAGAAGAATGTCTCTTTTCCCGGAATGTCCATAGATATACTGGAAGCAGGCCACACCCCTAGGGAAACTCCCTTTCAACAGATTGCCTGCTCAAAACACAATCATCTGATCCCATCATGGGAATAACCACATCACAACAGCTTAAACCACACAGAATCGTGGTCCAACTAAGTTGACACACAGCTCCAACTATCACACCAACTTCAAAAGAATCAATTTTTCTTTGGTATTAATTATTCATTATCCAGTTTTCACATGCATATGAGGTGATTGAAAATACCATGGCTTGGGTCAGGTGTACCTTAGTGTTCAAAATGACATCTTTGCTCTTTAACACTTTAAAGAGATCTTTTGCAGTAGATTTGTTCAATGCAGTCCATCATCTGATCTCCTAACTGTTGCTGCCATGGGCATGGATTGTGAATCCAAGTAAAAGGAAAACCTTAACAAAATTAATCTTTTCTCCATTTATCATGATGTTGCTTACTGGTCCAGTGTGAGGATTTTCTTTTTCTTTATGTTGAGGTGTAATCTATACTGAAGGCTATAGTCTTTGATCTTCATCAGTAAGTACTTCAAGTCTTCTTCACTTTCAGCAAGTAAGGTTGTATCCTCTGCATATCGCAGGTTGTTAATTAGTCTTCTTCCAATCCTGATGCTGCATTCTTCATACAGTCCAGCTTCTTGGATTGTTTGTTTATCAAAAAAACCAAAACCAAACTCACCACTGTCGAGTCAGATCCAACTCAGCAATTCCTCCTTGGGTTTCTGAAGCAGTATCCCTACAGAAGTAGATTGCTCAACCTTTCTTCCAAGGAGTGGCTGGTGGGTTTGAACTGCCAGCCTTCTGGTTAGCAGTCAAATGCCTTAGGCACTACACCACCAGAGCTCCCATTTGCTTACCATATAGATTGAATAATTATGGTAAAAAGATATAACTCTGATGCACCCCTTTCCTGATTTTTAAACTATTTTTTAAAATCTCTTTGTTCTGTTCAAATGACTACCGTTTTGTCTATTTGCAGGTTTCTAATGAGCACAATTAAGTCTTCTGGAATTCTCATTTTTCACAATGTTATCCATAATTTGTTGTGTTCCACACAGTTGAATGCCTTTGCATAGTCAATAAGACACAGGTAAATATCTTTCTGGTATTATTTGCTTTCAGCCAAGATCCACAAAGATATCCCTCATTCCATGTCTTCTTCTGAATCTGGTTTTAATTTCTGGCAGTTCCCTTTCAAAATACTGCTTTTTAAATTATTTTCAGCAATATTTTACTTGTGTGTGATAATAGTTAGATAAATTGTTAGATAATCTCTGCATTTTGGTGGATCACTTGTCTTTGGAATGGGTAGAAATATGGATCTCTTCCAGTCAGTTGGCCAGGTAGCTGTCTTCCAAATTTCTTAGCATAAACAAGTGAGTGCCTC
>NW_006921879.1:3297201-3313428 GCF_000298275.1 Orycteropus afer afer
TTGAACCACCAGCCTTCTGGTTAGCAGTCAAGTGCCTTAGGCACTTTGCTACCAGAGCTCCTGGTCTTCCCTGTAGGTATATTATCCTATCACTGACAGCATTGTACTTCAGGATAGATCTTGAAATGTTATTTTTGACAATAACTGTGATGCCATTCCTCTTCATTTCATCATTCCTCACATAGTAGACTATATGATTATCCAATTCTAATTGGATGATACCGTCCATTTCAGCTCAGTAATGCCTAGGATACTGATTTTTGTGCATTCCATTTCGTTTTTGACAATTTCCAATTTTCTTATATTTATACTTCATACAATCCACATTCCAATTATTAATGGATGTTTGCTGCTGTTTCTTCTCTGAATGGTGCCACATCAGCAAATGAAGGTCCTGAAACGTTTACTCTATGTACATCATTAAAGTTGACTCTATGTTAAATCTAAAGTTTGAGGAGACTTCTGTTCCCCAGTCACATTTTGAGTGTTCTCCATCCTAAGGGGCTCATCTTCTAGCTCTATATCAAACAATGTTTCACTGCTAATGTTTTCAGTGGCTAATTTTTTCAGAAGTGGACCTCCCCATCCTTCTTCCTAGTCTGTCTTAGTCTGAGAGCTCTGCTGAAACCTGTTCACCATGGGTGACCCTACTGGTATTTGAAGTATTAGTGGCATAGCTTCTAGTATCACAGCAATGTGCAAGCCACCACAGCATCACAAACTGTCAGAGAAGTTGTAGGATTGGAATTTTTGTATAATATTTGATAGTTCCAATTACAGTGAGTAGGATTAATTTTGTCATATCAAAAACAAAACCACACTCACTGCTGTTGAGTTGGATCCAACTCCTTGGGTTTCCAAGGCAGTATCACTGCAGAAGTAGATTGCCCAATCTGCCTTCCAAGGAGTGGCTGGTGGGTTTGAACCACCAGTCTTCTGGTTAGCAGTCAAATGCCTTAGGCACTACACTATCAGAGCTCCTCTCATAGTATGTATCTAATCCAAGAGTTCATATCTTTAGGTAACCAGTTAAAGATATCAAGGAAAGTGGAGTCAGCTTGGGGAGTTATTTGGAACCATGTAGCCATTTGACAAGTGTGCTTAATGTCTTCCTCTACTTCATCAGAGGTATTAATCCAAAATCAGCAGGAAGTATTAGCAATGGCATAAACGCCAACTTGTTGAGCTAGAGGAAATCTAAGATTATTCAGTTATCTACTACAACCTTGGAGAGGAAATTTAAATATTTCTCTTCAACTGACATAGCATCAGCATGTTACCATTTATGTTGCCAGACAGATTGCAGATATCATTTTCTAAGTCTTCAACTTCACATCAAGGCAAAAAGTCTTGGAGAAAGGAAGATCTTAGGCCAGGATTTGCATTAAGTGAATTTTCATTATTTCTGCCTTTTTCATCTTTCAATGGCCTCACTGTTTTCTTTTTCTTACAATTTTGACTCGTTGGTCCCATATATACTCTCATTATATGAATGGAGGGTTAAAGGAACCTCAGGTGTCCGTAGGGTATATTGGCCATCTGTCTAGGCAAGGTAGTGTTCAAGTGCAAGATTCAAGGTTATTATTTCTTCTTAGATAGGCCAAACCCCTCATAAAAATATATACCCAAGGAATGCACAAACTTCTCCTGTTGCTGTGTAAGTATCAGGAAAAGGAATAGTCTGCTTCGCTTCCTTGAGCCATTTTTTAGCAAGGGAGTCGTTATAAATAGACAATCCTCCTAATTCTAATTTCCTCTTTGATGGGGGCAAACTAGGGCTTCTTGACTTTATAGTCCCCTAGGGCCATATAATATCAACCATTAGCAACTAAAGGAAGAGGGTGACCATCACTATACATAACCTTGGAGCATGTCCAAGCACAAAAGAGTTAAAAGCAGGGTAATGAAGGATAACAATAAGGGTAATAATGGTAAGGGGCACAAAAATGTACTGTAGTATTGGGATTGCCAAGGTGTCTGAATTCTTATGCACAGCTAGTGGTAAGGGATACAAATCCAACATTTAGTTAAATTGGCTGCACTAGGTAAAGATTGGGCTAGTTTGACAAATGTATTAACTGAGAGTTATGTAGAGCAGCAAGAAAAGACCTAAGAAGGGTTTCATAGTGAAGAAACATAATCCAAAAAGTAAAAACAAATTAGCTATTATAAAATAAACCCCTTCAAGTGTTGGCATGGGATAAAGAAAGTTTGAATAGTAAATTAATGTAAGCAGAAATGCAATGGACAGAATACTAATATAGTGATCAATATTCATAAGGTCAGCAAGGTCTAATTGATAAAGAACTTCCATTTAAAATTAGAGGTTTGGGATCACAAAGAAAGAATAAAATGTCAAAACAAGGAACAATGCCACAGGATTGCAATAAACTAGCTACCATGAAAATACCAACCAGCAAGAAGTAAAGTCCAAAAAGTCCATAAAGTGAAGCAGGTTATATGAAGTCTTGGTCTGAGGGCTTTGGGATCAGCTACTTATCCATGAGGTCATCTGCTTCTGGCCAGCAGGGCAGTGAAGGGTGACTTTCAAGTCTCAAGTAGGCTCGCAGGTACACACCAGAGGATGTTCTTTGGATTTCTTAAGTTGCAAAAGGTGAACCTAAGAGTTTACACCCTTAAATTCAGGGATTGGTGATAATTAAATGAGGTCCTTTCTAATAAGAGGACCACTGGTGGCATAGTGCCTAAGGCATTTGACTGCTAACCTGAAGGCTGACAGTTCAAACCCACTGGCCACTCCTCAGAAGGAAGACTGGGCAATCAATCTACTTCCGTAGGGACATAGCCTCACAAACCCAAGGAGGGGTCACTATGAGTCAGATCTGACTCAATGGCAGTGAGTTTGGTTTTGGGTTATATTTTTTTCTTCTAACAAGGTTTTAAAGAATCTTTGCATCTATTCTATTTCTGATGTACCCTCAAAAATACTAGGTTTATTAAGGAACTCAGGTTCTCATTCATCAAAGCTATCCTGAATTTGAGAATGATACTCTCAGGACTATGCAATTGGGATTGGCAAGACTTTAAATACTTTAAAATATCAAACTGGGCAATATTAGGGTGAATACAAGCAAAATAAGGAAGGTTCATAAGCCTCTGGTAACATAGAGGGTGAGTTTGTGAGTTCCAAAGGGTGCCTTCCTGAGATGCAATAAAACCAAAGGGAGAACCTTGGGCCCAGGTAAGCCTAAATACTCACAAAGTTTAGCCAATTGAGTTTTAATTATGCCATTCATTTTTTTCAGCTAAACCAGAGGACTGTGGGTGATAGGTACAGTGCAACCTCTGCAAAATAGAAAGATTTTGCAAACTTTCTACATGACTTGTCCAGTAAAATGAGTTCACTGATTACTATTAAAAATAAAAAAAGGCAGGGTCTTCCAAATAGGAATGATCTGTTCAAGAAACTTTTCAGCCACAAAGACAGGTGTAGCATTGCAGCAAGGAAAGACTTCCACTCAATGAGAATATTTACAAATCATTACCAAAATATATTTGTATGCATTTGAAGGTATTAACTGTATAAAATCAACTTGCCATTCTAACAAAGCCCTAGAAGGTAATAGATACTGTCAAGGCAATACTTTAACATGTTTCTCTAAAGATATGCAAGTATCAATAAGAAGACTTAACATATGTCTATACCCACCAGCCACTCCTCGAAAGGAAGGTTGGGCAATCCTACTTCTGTAGTGATACTGCCTCGGAAACCCAAGGAGGGGTCGCTATGAGTCGGGTTTGACTCGACAGCACATAACAACAACAACAACATACCCACCAGCCACTCCTTAGAAGGAAGGTTGAGCAATCTACTTCTATAGTGATACTGCCTTGGAAACTTAAGGAGGGATCACTATGAGTTGGATCAGACTCGACGGCAGTGTGTTATTCTGGCACAACAAAAATATTTTAAATATATTAGCTTTTATTTCTGTAACTGCTGTTTTGCCTCTAGTAATTATTGCTCACAATCATTCTGAGTTTGATGTCTTAAACAATCTGGAGCTACTGTAGTGAAATTAACCTTATTAGCTTTTAATTTCATATCTTGAACATTTATTTTCTGAGCCAGACTCTAAGTTTTTATTTCTAGATATTATTAAATTTAAAATTATATTTAAACTCGTAATCTCCTCTATTATCTCTGTGACTATAATAATATTTTTATGACTCTTTTCTTAATTATTTATTTATTTCAGCTATATTTCATCTTCATTTTCTTTATATACTCCTTTTTTTCACTTATAAAGGCTTTCAGCTAATTATATAGTTCTTTATTTTAAATTTCATTTTCTCATTTAATCTTTCTCTTTCTCTCCAAATCTTATTGTCATGGAGTCTCTCTAAATCTCTCTTAAGTCTGTTTTCTCTTAAAACAAAAATTATAACTAGTTATTTTGACCTCTCTCTTATTTTTCAGATTATGTTGCAATTTTTTATGTAGTTCTTTAAGATTTATTTGCAGCTGGCAACTTAAAAATGTCCATAGTTAATTTATAATAATTAACTATGAAAGTGAAAGACTTGATGGGAATTAACTACAAAAGTAAGGAAAGCCAAATGATGCAATAAAAGGAAACTTTAGGTAAAAATATCTCCAAACACAAACAACGTGAATTCTCTAGTAAAAACCATTAGCTCCATGGAAGGCAGATGAGGCAATCTACTTCCAGTGGGGGTCTCTAAGAGTTAAAATCAACTTGATGACAGTGAGTTTGGTTGGTTGGTTGGTTGGTTGGTTTTTTCCATTTTTTGATGATGGTAGATTTAAAGGAAGTAAAGCTTCAATTGAAATAATAAAATTATGACATAATATTGTGTGCTTGTTTAGTATTAGACAAATATTACTGCTCAAATAATTTCTTTTAGAAGGATCAGGACAAGGCTAGTCCTATGAGGCAGAGGTTAAAGATGTCCCAACTATCCAGCATTCCAAACTGCTGTTTGATGATGGAATGCACCATCTGTCACATCAACTACTCCTCCTCCCCTCAGTACTTTCTCCCTCCCATCTTAGGGTTCCTATCGCTGTAATGTCTGACAGAACTCACAGACTGCAAAGGTATTGGCTCCTAGAACTAGCAATCTGGATTCAGACTTCTAGCCTCCTAAACCGTAGAGATTAGATGTCTGCTTGTTGAAGCCATTATTTTCTGTTATGTTTTTGTTGTTGTTGTTATGTGCCCTCAGTCAGACCCAACTCATAGTGACCCCTCCTTGGGTTTCCAAGGCAGTATCACTAAGGAAGTAGATTGGCCAACCTTCCTTCCCAGGAGTGGGTGGTGGGTTTGAACCGCCAGCCTTCTAGTTAGCAGCCAAGTGCCTTAGGCACCACGGTACCAGAGCTCCCATTTTCTGTTATTAACAGCACTAAGGAACTAAGGGGAGCTCTGGTAGCATAGTGGCTAAAGCACTTAACTGCTAACCAGAAGGCTGGCGGTTCAAACCCACCAGCCACTCCTCGGAAGGAAGGTTGGGCAATCCTACTTCCGTAGTGATACTGCCTCAGAAACCCAAGGAGGGGTCGCTATGAGTCAGGGCGACTCGACGGCACATAACAACAACAACAACAAGGAACTAAGGGCTGGCAGTTCAAACCCACCAGCCACTCCTCGGAAGGAAGGTTAGGCAATCCTACTTCCGTAGTGATACTGCCTCGGAAACCCAAGGAGGGGTCGTTATGAGTCGGGGCCAACTCGACGGCACATAACAACAACAACAACAAGGAACTAAGACAAATTCTCTCTTTGTCTTTTGAAAGTTTAGTTACAATGTGTCTCAGTGTGGCTCTCCTTGAATTTATTCTACTTGGGATTTGT
Organism: Orycteropus afer afer; assembly: GCF_000298275.1. Lineage (NCBI taxonomy): Eukaryota > Metazoa > Chordata > Mammalia > Tubulidentata > Orycteropodidae > Orycteropus > Orycteropus afer. Next base: position 3,303,042 of record NW_006921879.1, read on the forward strand.
TATGCTTCTTGGAGTGTAGATTCATGTTCTTTCATCAAGTTAGAGAAAACTTTTAGCCATTATTTCTTCAATTATTCTTTCTGCCACTTTCTGTCTCTCCTCTGCTTCTGGGAGCATACCCTCCACATACTTGATGGTATCCCACAGGTCTCTTAGATTCTGTTCTTTTTTCCTCATTCTTTTTTCCTGTTTCTCAGACTATAATGTTTATTGACCTATCTCAAGTTCACTGATTCTTTCATCTGCCTGCTCAACTCTGCTATTGAGTCTCTCTACTAAATTTTTCATTTAAGGTAATATATTTTTCAACTCCAGAATTTCTATTTGGTTCTTTTTTATAATTTTTATCTCTTTATTTATAATCTCTATTTCTTGAGACATCATTCTCCTGGTTTTCTTTAGTTCTCTGTCCATGATTTTCTATAGCTCTTCAAGCATATTTAAGACAATTTATTTAAAGTCCTTGTCTAGTCAGTTCAATTTCTGTGCTTCCTCAGGGATAGTTTCTGTTAAACTATCTTTATCCTGGAAATGATTCATAATTTCTTGTCTTTGCCTGTTACAATTTTTTGTGTTGAAAACTGAACATTTTGAATATTATAAGGAAGTAACTCTAGAAATAACATCCTACTTCTTCCCCAAGATTTGCTGTTGTTGCTTGGTGTGGTTTTAGTTGTTTCTGAGCAGTAAAGAATTAAATCGTAAGGTCTGTTTGTCTGAACCCTGGGACATTCTAAAGAAAGATTTGGCACTTGACTTGCCCCTAGGAGAGAACCAAGCCCTTGCAATAATGTGCCTGATAAGAGTGTCTTTGTTTTGACCTAGGACCTTGGGCCACACCAGCAGTTTATGCTAACAATGTGATTTATGATGGGCCCTTCAGCAATGAAGACTAAGTAACTAAGGTCAGTCATAAGCAGTTTCTTTCCTACATGACCAAAAACCAATAAAAACCCTTGACATCAAGGCTCAGGTATGCGTGTACAGCTGGCAATACTTTGTACATGTTGTCACATACTGTTTTGGGGAGATTAAGCCCTCACTGTCCATAAGGTACCACTGGAAGAGTGAAACTGGAAGCTAACAGTTGGTGTTTCCTGTACTCTGCCCTATGTGCCTTTTACCTTTGTTGATTACAATTTGTGTCCATTACCATGAATTTAACATTTTTTTTTTCTGAATTCTTCGAGTTCTGCTAGCAAATAATTGAACCTGAAGGTGATCTAGAGGACCCATGGAACAACAGTTTGTTTAGTGATTTTTCTAAATTATTTTTGTAAAGATTGTATTCTTTGTTATGTGTGGTCTCTGAAGTCTCTGTTCCTTTAGCTTAGAGGCCAGCTAGTAGTTTAACAGAGATTTCCTTAAATGCTCAGATTCTAATAAATAAATAAATATTCTCTGTTGCAGATTGGCTTCATATTAAAGGACCTTTCAATGCTTCACCAGGCCATTTACAACACAGTCATAGTCTTCACTTCCTGCTTGCACTAAGCCTAAAGATGCTGTGCCATCCCTCCCATGGCACTCACTACTTCTCTGCTGGGTTCAACAATTCATTGCAATGGCCACACAGAACTCACAGACAATATTCACAATTATGAGGTTTGTTAGGGAAATAAAAGGTTACAATTCAGGTTCAAGGACATGCTCAGGACACAATTCCTTTGGTCAGGTCACTCTCCCCTCTGCTATGCCCTCAGGCATGCCTCTCTGGCTCTTGGCTTCTTGGCCTGGCCTCTGCCCTATTCAGGCAAGTATTACTAAGCTCTTTTAGCTCCTCCAAGAGGTGAAGCTAGATGTACTCCATTCTACGAGCAAGCCTCCTGTCCAAAGACACTCAGCTTTCTCGCTCTGTGGACCAGCAAGCCTGCTGCTGTCTCTTAGTTCCACTGCCACTGTCTCTCAGCCAGTCGTCTCTGTTAGTCATCTCTGCCATCTTTCTGCCAAGGAAATTCAGCACAGGGATGTTGGGTCCAAGGATGCACTCCACTCCACCTCCAGCTCTTCTCTACTGATGGCAGTGAGATCCCCATTCTGCCTCTGGGTTTTTAAGCCTAGCAGAATGACTATACTAACCAATCTCCAGGTTAAAGTTCCATATAGCTTATTTGCATGGTCCCACCCCCATAAGGGTGCCATGTACCTTACTTATATTACTCACAAGCTATCTAATTCTCTCGGTAGGCCATAAGCACCTTACATTTGCATAGTTCCACCCAGACATCTGGTGGAAGTCACAAAGACCTTGGCTAGGAGAGCCATACCAAGTAATTCAGTGTACCACAGCAGGCAATATGGCAGGCTGCTGGTTCAAATCCAAAGAGCTGGAGGTCAGATGATGAAGAGCCAGCTGCAAAATCCATATTGAATAAAAAGCCAGAGAGCTTTGCCAGAACATCCATATATATTGGATGCAGGCCATACCCCTGAAGAAACTCTCTTTCAACTAATTGGCTGCTCACAGCAGATCTCATCATTGTGAATGACGACATCATTACATTAATGCCAAACTACATCATAACTGCTAAACCACTGAGAATCATGGCCCGGCTAAGTTGACACACAAACTCTAACCACTTATCCTCCAAAATATCTCACTCCCCATCCTTTCTCTCAGGTTTTTGGTGCTTCTTGTTTGCCTCAAATTCTGAGTTACTCATTTTAAATGAGTATTTTAATGTTTGTTGAGAATCATATGGAATAGGTTTAGTTAAATGTGTGAAACTGTGCAGTACAGCTTAGTGAAGGAAATAATAATAATTCATGGATGGTATTTGTGAATCACTTTTGGTAAATCTGATTTTCCAATGAGCTCCATAAAAACTCCTGCTAGAAGTTCTGATATGGTTCTTCATAAGCTATAAAAAGCCCAAATACCTTTTTTTTTTTAACTTCTTATTGTAATTTGGGTGAAAGTTTACAGAGCAAATTGACTTTCCATTCAACAGTTCATACACATTGTTTTGTGACACTGATTGTAATCCCCAAACCTCTTCCCACTTCTTCCCTGTGTTTATCGACATTTCCATTCATCCTTCTTTCCTATCTCTTCCTGCCCTTTAAGCTTCATGCCCAGGCAAATGCTGCCTTTTTGATCTCATATGGTTTGTTGTTCTAGGGAGTGTGTACCTCTGTGGTGTTATTGTCCACCTTACAGTCCTGTCTGTTGTTTGGTTGAAAGTTGAGCCACAGAGGTGAGTTCAGTTCCAAGCCTGAAGACTTCTAAGGGCCATAGTCTTGGGAGTTCTACCAGCCAAACACTTTTCAATTTTTGTTCTGGGCATAAGAATTCATTAACTCTTTCCTGCAAAAGTTTAAAACAATCTTGGCAGAATAGCCAAATAATTGATGGGCATTCTCCTTACAGAAGTATTCCAGCTACTAAATAAAGAAAATAAAAGAGAATTAGAATACAACTGTTTTAAAAAATTTGCCAAGGAAATCAAACCAGAAGACTACCTATCAAACCTTCAATTCTCAGAGGAAAGAGACTTAGAACTTGTCAAATAGTATCATGAGGATATAAACAGCAAAGCAGAAGCTGTGGGAAACTCCACATGACAAATGACAAATAAACTGTTCAGGGATAAAAAGGGAGGGAAAGAGAAAGAGTGAGGAATATAGGTTTTTAAAAATCTAAGGGAAACATCAAATGTAAAGTATACTGCATGTTTAGATCTGGGTCCAAACTGTTAAAAATAATTCTTGAGATAATCAGGGAAATATAATACACAAAGGCTATTTTATATATTAAGATTATATTATCCATTACATCTTATATATACATTAATACAAGATTATTATCGATTCTGACTCATAGCAACCCCCTTTGGGTTTCTGAGGCAGTACATCTTTATGGAAGTAGATTGCCCAGTCTTCCTTCTGCGGAGTGGCTGGTGGGTTTGAACCACCAACCTTCTGGTTAGCAGTCAAATGCCTTAGGCACTATTCTACCAACAAACATTCTACCAGAGCTCCTTATTAATACATAAGATTATTAATAATGCATAAAAATATTAATATAAATATTAAAAAATTATTGTTAAATTTCAGATGTGAAAATCCTGTTATGGTAGTGATTTTTTAAAAAAGATTTCTCATCCTTTAGATACAGGCAGTGAGTATTTACAGATGGAATGAGCTGATTTCTGGCATAAGCTTCAAAATAATTTAGTGGGGGAGGAGGTATAAATTAAACAAGTTTAGCCAACAAATTATCATTATCGAAGGTGAATAATGGGTGTCTAAGGAGCCACAAGGGAGCTCTGGTAGCGTAGTGACTAAGGCCCCTGACTGCTAACCAGAAGGCTGGCAGTTCAAACCCACCAGCCACTCCTCAGAAGGAAGGTGGGGCAATCTATTTCCATATTGCCTCAGAAACCCAAGGAGGGGTCGCTATGAGTCGGGTCCGACTCGACGGCACATAACAACAACAAACAACATCAATAAGACACATAAAACACTAGTAACAGTGGAAGCCTCCAGAAAGCAAAATTGGATGTCCAGGGGAGAACACAGGAGGAAGACTTATTTTTCATGCTAATCACTTTGTTAGGCAAAAAAAAAAAAAAAAGTGGGCGGATAGGTCATTCAAAGAAAAAGAAAAAAAAATACCAATTAATATATGAAATTATGTTCATATTTACTAATAATGCAGGAAATGTCCATTAAATAACAGATATATTTTGCCTATTAGAATGGTGAAACTTAAAATTCTACTCCTCCAACAGAGCATATTCAGTGTTCTCGTGGGGTGGATACTTTCATGCCTTGTTGGGAGAGTAAGTTAATAAGACAATTTAAGAAGTCACTGTGGCAGTATCTCCCCAAATCCAAAATATAACTAGAGACACTTTGACTCAACTATTTTATTTCTAGGAATCTATATTACAAATTATATTACCTTTTTGATCTCATATGGTTTGTTGTTCTAGGGAGTGTGTACCCCTGTGGTGTTATTGTTCACCTTACAGTCCTGTCTGTTGTTTGGTTGAAAGTTGAGCCATGTAAAAGGATATTATATACATAATTTCTTATACTGAAAGACTGGAAATAAAACCCATATCATCAATAAGGAACTACTTAAATTATGATATATGCACATAGATATAAATCAATGGAATAATATGCAGCTGTTTAAAGAATGAGGTATATATTTGTGTATCAATATGTAAAAATATCCAGTATATATCTGTAAGTGAAAAAAAAAGGTACAAAACAATTTATAATATGATGTCAATGGTATAAGATTCTTATCTATCCTAAGAAAATCTCTGAAAATAGTCACAGAAATTGTTAGCAGGAGTAATAGAAGGATTACTACTTATTCTTTTATAGTGTTTGGATGTATTACTATACATATGTATAATCTTTAAAGTGAAAAGGAATAAAACATGTATGTATATCAAAGGATCCCATAATTCAAATTACAAATAGTTGTAATTAGTGTATTATAAATATACACACGTGCTCAAAGACAGATGTACCCAGATGTTGGTTGCAACATTATATTTAATGGTTAAAAAAAAAAATGGAAATAGCCTACTTGCTCACCAAAGGGGAATTGGATAAATAAACTATGAAATACTATGCAATCATGAAAAAGAATGAATTAGATGAATATGTGTTTACATAGAAAGTTTTCAGAGACTGAGAATAGAGATGGTAGCAAAGGAAAACTTTAGCTTTATTGACAATTAAAGGTTGTATTAGCCAGAATAGATTCATATATTTTTCATGTAGTGGTTATTTAATTTAAAATGAATATATTTTTATGATATTAAAAAAGAAACACATACATAAACTTTTGACTGAGAAAACAAATGGCCTATGATTTTATAGTATGATCTTCTTATGTTTAAAGAAACTATATTTTGAAATTAAAAATACGAAGGTCTCCACTGAGAGAAATAAGAGAGAAAATGATACTGTATAAGCAGTTCAACCAGTGTTTTAGTTATCCAAAAAAAAAACAATGTTAACATTTCGGGAATCTGGGTAAAGGGCACATGGGAATTCTTTGCACTATCCTTATAACTTTCCTCTAACTCTGAAATTACATTAAAATAAAAAGTTAAAAGGAAATGAAAGGTAAGTCTTTTTTAATGATCTTGATTTTAAAAATAACAATAAATAATAAATAACCAATACAAAAAGCAGCTGTCTCCCTAGAGCCACAGTCTTTGTTTATGAAATGAACTTTACATTTTCCAGGTAGATAGCCAGTAGTACCACCACTACTTATTAAAAGGCTCCTCATCCCATTTGATAGAAATATAGCTTTTCATTTACATTAAGTTCTAATATATAATGTGATCTATTTTGTATCCTCCATTCTATTCCACCAATCTATTTATTATTTTTATGTCAACACTATACTGATTTTATGTCAATACTATACTAATTTGGTAATTAGCTTTGGAGCACATTCTAATATGTGAGAAGGCAACCATATCCTTGCTAGTCTTTTTACTTTTCCATGAGGGAAAAAAAAAGTTTTTACTATTCTGAGGCATTATTCTTTCACGTAAACTTTAAGTTTGTTGCATTCAAACATACATAGGTTGGTATTCTAATTATAATTGCATAGATTTATTTTTGAGGAAATCAATATTTTAATATTCAGACTTCCCCAGATCATGGTTATCTTTCCTTTTATTCAGGTTTTGTTGAAAATCATTTTCTCCATATAGATATTTACCTTTTTTGTTAAACTTATACATCAGCATTTGGTAGTTCTTGTAGCTATTGTTCTTATTTTGAACATATTATTTTTCCCATTTGTTTATTTTCTTACTAATTTTAGTAATATTTTACTAGAATCTCTTAGGTTTTATACAATCATATTACCAAACTTCATTTCCAATTTTCAACCAGTGTTTTAGTTATCCAAAAAAAAACAAACTCACTGCCGTCAAGTTGGATCCAACTCATAGCGACCCCTCCTTGAGTTTCTGAGGTGGTATCACTACAGAAGTAGATTGCCCAACCTTCCGAGGAGTGGCTGGTGGATTTGAACCGCCAGCCTTCTGATTAGCAGTCAAATGCCTTAGGCACTATACCACAAGTGGATGGCTTTAACAAGCAGAATTTTACTTTCTCATAGTTTAGGAGGCTAGAAGCCCAAATTCAGAGGGCCAACTCTAGGGGTAGGCTTTCTCTTTGTGTCAGCTCTGGAAAAGGGTCCTGCTCTCTTCAGCTCTTGCTCCCTGGTTCCTTGGAGATTTCCATGTGTCTTGGCATCTACCTTATGCCATCCCTCTCTGCTCCCTTGTTTAATCTCTCTTCTAACTCAAAAGAGATTGACTCAAGATACACTAATCCTGCCTCATTAACAAAGCAAAGATAAACCATTCCCAAATGGGATTATAACCACAGGCTTAGAGATTAAGATTTATAACACATATTTTTTGGGGGGGAGGAGTTCTGGAGGTGCAGTGGTTAAAGTATTTGGCTACTAACCACAAGATGGGCAGTTTGAACCCATCAGCTACTAATAGCTGATGAAAGATGAGGCAATAAAGATGTATAGCCTTGGAAACCCTTTGGGGCAGTTGTACTCTGTCTTATAGGGTCACTATATTTTATAGGGTCACTATTGGTCAGAATGGGAGCTCTGGTGGCATAGTGCTTAAGGCATTTTACTGCTAACAAGAAGGCTGGTGGTTCAAACCCACCAGCCACTCCTTGAAAGGAAGGTTAGGCAATCTACTTCCGTAGTGATAGTGCCTTGGAAACCCAAGGAGGGGTCGCTATGAGTCAGATCCGACTCCATGGCAATGGTTGTGTTTGTTTTGTTTATTGGTCAGAATGACTCCATGGCAGTGGGTTGGGTTTGGTGTTTCAGAAGGACATCATTCAGTCCATAAAAAAACAGTGATTTCATTTTATTTGCTAAAAAATCTATGAGATAATGTTAAATAATAATGTTGATAGAAAGCATCTTTATCTGGTTCTTATTTTAATTGAAATCTTATTTCAATTAGTTTTTTGATGTGTTTTGTAGAGAGGTTTTTTAATATATATTTAAGAAATCTGTTTCTATCACCATTTTTATAGTTTTTTAATTAAGAATGGCTGCTGGATTTTATCAAGTGATTTTTCCAGCAACTATTGATATGTTGGTATTATTTTTTAATTTAATTTGTTGTTGTCATTTATTATGTTGCTGGATTTCCTCATATTGAACACACTTGTATTCCTGGAATAAACTTTACTAGATCATAATTTACTATCCTTTTGATAAATACTAGATTTTATTTACTAGTAATTAATTTAGAATTTTCTTCTATATTCTAATAAAAATTTGATCTATATCTCTTTGTTCTGGTTTAGGTTTTCAGTTAAAATTATATCGGCTTCATAAAATGAATCCAGGAGATTTCTATCTTTTTCTATAACCTAAGATAGATAAAATAACCAGAGTTATCAAGTCTTGAATGATTAAATGTGGCTGTGAATCTATCAAGTTCTGCCTCTTTTTCAATACTAAATATTTAATCACTTTTCCAATCTCTCCTGTTTAATTGGTCTATTCAAGCTCCAACATCTTGATATCTATTACTTGCTATTTCTATTTTTCAAAAGAAACATCTTTTTTAAAAAGAACTTTTTTGTTTTTGCCATAGAATTGCATGAATTACAACAGTATGATCCTCAACCAATCATGGGGATGTCACAGGACCAGGCAGAATTTCATTCCTTTGTGCAAGGGATTGCTTTGAGTTGGGGACTGACAAGGGAAGCTAACAAGGGCCAAATGAAATCAATTATTAAAAGACCCACTCCTAGGCTCAATCTAATGAAATTTCAGAACTCCAAGGATGAAGAGGAAATCTTGAAAGGAGTAGGAAAACAGGTTACCAAAAGAAATAAGAATAAGAATGGTGCCGAACTTTTCATTGAAACATTCAATACTCCAAGACATTGGAACAATATTTTCAAACTTTTGAGGGTGAGAAAAAGTTTGTGCATTTTTACTTATTTTTAAAAAATAAGTAAACATTTACTGGGTAATAGAATGAGATGACATAAAAAAAAAAGTATTCACAAAAAAAGTCTCACTCTCATCCTCCCTCATTCACCCCATTTTCCCCATTCACTAGCCTATAGGTAACAATTTTTATTAGTTTCTTGTATATCCTTCCAGTGAAAAAAATATTTTGAACTTAGATTTCAAAACAAGCCAAACAATCAATTAAGTCTGAGCAAAATAAATGGATATGTGACACACAAGCACTTAGAGTACCAAAGTAATCTGTGAAATAAAATACTAGAGAAAGGATTCCAACAAAATGAAAAGAGAACCAAGAGAGAAGATACACAGGATATAAGAAACATGGCACTAGGCAAATATGATCTATGTCGCTGTTGTCTTGTTAGTTGTTCTGGAGTTGATTTCAACTTATGTCATGTCCCTGTAGGGTTTTTACTTGACCTTTTGGAAGCAGATCACCAGGTCTTACTTCCAAAGCATCTTTGGGTGAGTTTGAAGCACCAATGTTTTGGTTAATACAACAAGTAACCATTTGCACTACCCAGAGACTCCTATATAATATATAGGAAGTAAAATAAGCTGACAGAAGTTGAGAGAGCTCCATTAGACTCAGAGGCAGACTTATGAAGCTAATGCTTCATAATTAATTTGCAGCTAATTTACAATTTTTCCTTCTATATTCTAAGGCAAGTTTTAAAACAAGCCAAAATTCTAAATTAATTACTAGTAAATAAAACCTCGTATTTATCAAAAGGATAATAAAAGCAAAACCAGAGGGGACAACAGAGCACAGCAGCAGCCAGAGATCCAGGTGAGGGGAGGGACCCAGACCCCAGCCCCGACAGGCAGGAAAGTGGGGAAAAGCAAAGCTAGAGGGGATGACAGAGCACAGCAGCAGCCAGGGATCCAGGTAAGGGGAGGGACCCAGGCCCCACCTCCACCAGGCAGCAAAGTGGGAAAAAGAGAAGCCAGGGTGATGACAGAGCAGAGCAGTGCCGGGGATCTAGGTAAGGAGAGGGCAGAGAGGTTTCAAAAAGGTAAGTGAGACAAACAGGTCTGTGAGTTTGTCGTACTGTTGTGGCTTGCATGCTGCTGTGAGGCTTGAGGCTGTGTCACTGGTATTTCAAGTGCTGGCAGGGTTGGCCATGGTGCACAGGTTTCAATGCAGCTTACAGACTGAGACAGACTAGGAAGAAGGAAGAGGCCATCCACTTCTCAAAGAACTGGCCAGGGAAAACCTTATAAATAGCAGAGAAACACTATCTGATACATTATTGCACAGTTTTATGAATAGCCCACCAAAGCCACACATGAGGAAATTGAAGAATTTTATCAGCTTCTACAGTCTGAAATTGACCAAACATGCAATCAGGATGTGTTAATTATCAC
>NW_006921879.1:3315528-3318942 GCF_000298275.1 Orycteropus afer afer
AGGGACCATTCCCTGGAGAAGGATGTCATGCTTGGTAGGGTGGAGGGTCGACGAAAGAGGGGGAGGCCTTCAAGGAGATGGATTGACACGGTGGCTGTGATGATGGGCTCAAGTATATCAGGGATTGTGGGGCTGGCACGGGATCAGGCAGTGTTTCGTTCTGCTGTGCATGGGGTCGCTATGGGTCGGAAACGACTCGACGACACTTAACAACAACATAACAACAATGAATAGCCCAGAAACATTATCCAATACAGTGCAGGAAGACAAGCCCTTTAGGTCAGAAGACTCTCAAAATACGACTGGGAAAGAGCTGCCTCATCAGAGTAGGACCAACCTTACTGATATAAAGTAAAGCTTTTGAGACCTCCATTTGCTGACGTGGCATGATTCAAATTGAGGAGAAACAGCTGCAAACTTCCGTTAATAATCAGAACATGGATGTATGAAGTATGAATCTAGGAAAATTGGAAGTTGTCAGAAATGAAATGGAATGTACAAAGAGTGATATCCCAGGCATTAGTGAGCTGAAATGGACCGGTTTTGGCCACTCTGAATCAGACGACCATATGATCTACTATGCCGGAAATGAAAATCTGAAGAGGAATGGCATGCATTTATCATCATAAAGGATGTTTCAAGATCTGTCCTGAAGTACAATGCTGTCAGTGATAGGATAATATCCATACTCCTACAAGGAAGACCAGTTAATACGACTATTATTCAAATTTATGCCCCAACCACCAAAGCCAAAGATGAGGAAATTAAAGATTTTTTATCAACTTCTGCAGTCTGAAATTGACTGAACATGCACTCAAGATGTGTTAATTATCACTGGTGACTGGAATGCAAAAGTTGGAAACAAAGAAGAATAACCGGTAGTTGGAAAATTTGGCATTGGTGACTGAAATAATGCTGGAAATAGCACAACAGAATTTTGCAAGACCAATGATTTATTCACTGCAAATACCTTTTCTCAACAACACAAATGGCATCTATACACATGGACTTCACCAGATGGAATACACAGTAATCAGATTGACTATATCTATGGCAAGAGGCGATGGAAAAGCTCAATATCTTCAACCAAAACAAGGCCAGGAGCTGACTGTGAAACAGACCATCAACTGCTCATAGGCAAGTTCAATTTGAAGTTGAAGACAATTAAAACAAGTCCACAAGAGCCAAAATATGATCTTGCATATATACCTCCTGACTTTAGAGACCATCTAAAGAATAGATTTGATACATTGAACACCAATGACCAAAAACCAGAAGAATTGTGGGATGCCATCAAGAACATCAACCACGAAGAAAGCAAGAGGTCATTAAAAGGACAAAAAAAGAAGAAAAGACCAACATGGATGTTAGAAGAGACTCTGAAACTTGCCCTTGAGCACAGAGTAGCCAAAGCCAATGGAAGAAATGACAAGATAAGAGAGCTGAACAGAAGATTTCAAAGAGCAGCTGGAGCAAACAAAACCAATTACTATAATGAAATGTGCAAAGACCTGGAGTTAGACAACCAAAAGGGAAGAACACGCTCAGTATTTCTCGAGCTGAAAGAACTGAAGACAAAATTTAAGCCTCGAATTGCAATATTGAAAGATTCTATGGGCAAAATATTGAATTATGCAGGTAACATCAAAAGAAGATGGTAGGAATACACAGTCACTGTACCAAAAAGAACTGGTCGATCTTCATCCATTTCAGGAGGTGGTATATGATCAAGAACCAATGGGGCTGAAGGAAGAAGTCAGCTACACTGAAGGAAGTGGCAAAGAACAAGCTTCCAGGAATTGATGGAATACCCATTGAGGTGTTTCAACAAACGGATGCCCCGCTGGAGGCACTCACTCGGTTATGCCAAGAGATTTGGAAGACAGCTACCTGGCCAACTGATGAACTCCCTTCTGGTCTATGTACAGGTTCTTCATGAGTACAATCAAGTGTTCTGGAATTCCCATTTTTCTCAATGTTATCCAAAATTTGTTATGATCCACACAACTTAATGCTTTTGCATAGTCAATAAAACACAAGTAAATATCTTTCAGGTATTCTTTGCTTTCAGCTAAGATCCATCTGACATCAGCAATAATATCCCCCATTACATGTCCTCTTCTGAATCCAGCTTGCATTTCTGGAAGCTTTCTGTCAATATACTATCGCAGCTGTTTTGAATTATCTTCAGTAAGATTTTACTTGAGTGAGATATTAATGATATTGTTTGATAATTTCCACATTCTGTGGGATCACCTTTCTTTGGACTGGGTACAAATATGGATCCCTTCCAGTCAGTTGGCCAGGTAGCTGTCTTCCAAATCACTTGGTATCCCATCAATTCCTGGAGCCTTGTTTTTCACCACTTCTTTCACTGCAGCTTTGACTTCTTCCTTCATTACTATTTGGTTCTTGATCATATGCCACCTCCTGAAATGGATGAACATCGACCATTTCTTTTTGGTACAGTGACTCTGTGTATTCCTTCCATATTCTTTTGATGTTTCCTGCATCATTCAATATTTTGCCATAGAATCTTTCAATATTACAACTCAAGGCTTAATTTTTTTTTCTTCCATTCTTTCAGCTTGAGAAATGCTGAGTGTGTTCTTCCCTTTTGGTTTCCTAACTCCAGGTCTTTGCACATTTCATTATAATAATCGACTTTGTCTTCTCGAGCTGCTCTTTGAAATCTTCTATTCAGCTCTTTTATCTTGTCATTTCTTCCATTTGCTTTAGCTACTCTGTGCTCAAGGGCAAGTTTCAGATTCTCTTCTGACATCTATTTTGGTCTTTTCTTCCTTTCCTGTCTTTTCAGTGATCTTTTGCTTTCTTCATGTATGATGTTCTTGATGTCATCCTACAGTTCCTCTGGTTTTAGGTCACTGGTGTTCACTGTATCAAACCTATTTTTTAAGATGGTATGATAGTTGGAGCTGTGTGTCAACTTGGCTGGACAACAATTCTGTGTGGTTTGAGCTGTTGTTGTGTGGTTGTCCCCATGATGGGATCAGATGACTATGTTCTGAGTGGCCAATCTGTTGAAATGGAGTTTCCCTAGGGGTGCTTCCAGATATCCAAGGACATCCTGGGAAGAGAGACATTCTTCTCTGGATCGGGATTCTGTTGTGCTGCCTACAACTGTCCGTGGTGAGCAGTCCACCATTCGGCCTGGAGATCTTGGATTCATCATTCACTGGAGTCAACAGCTGTTGTACTGCCTGCCAGCCTTGAGCTCCTCAGCCCCTGCGCCCTGCGGTTGCAAGAACCAGGAAAAGCCTCCAGCTTGACGTTTGATCCAGGAACTTTGGAACTTTGGAACTTTGGACTTGCCAGCTTCTATAAGTGTGTGAGCCATTCTCCAAAGATAAATTTATATATATATATATATATATATATATATAAGCTCTGGTA
>NW_006921879.1:3319627-3320350 GCF_000298275.1 Orycteropus afer afer
TCAGATATTTGATACTTTTCTGCAATTTTGTCAGAATGAGGAGTATAAGGAAGCTGGTTGGTTGGTCCTACTTACACTAGACAAAGTGGTGAAAGTGCGAGATGAGCTCAGAGCTGCTGAGTCTCGGCTTAAGCGCTGCATAAAAAACCTCAGGGCTTCCAGTTGTGCTCTGAAAGAAAGCCTTATATCTTCTAGTAACAGAGCTGATATTGCTGAAAACCAAACCCAGAATCTTACTGTAAGGGTGGCTGAATTACAACACCAATTAAATTACCAATCCAGAACTTGTCTGACGTTAAAGTGATGGCATTGATTGGAAAAAAAATGGGATCCTGAAACCTGGAATGGGGACATATGGACAGATATCAGGAAGATCAGGATATTGAGCTGTAAATTCTGTTGAATCCCTCACATCTGAATGGATTACTGTAAAACCATTATCCCCTCCCCCTCAGTTTGATGGGACTAGCCAAACCAGTCCTGGTGGGTCATCGCCTGAGGCAGAGGCCATGGAAGACATTCCTGAATGCTCTCAGGAACTGCCTCAAACACCCATTGTTGCTGCTAGACCAATAACTAGGGTGAAGTCCAAGTGAGCCCCGATAGGTGAAATAGAAAATGTGGCTGAGGAGGTGGTATGCGACACCTGAAAAGACCTACTTGATTTTGCTAACATGTACAGACAGAAACCTGGAGAATATGTATGGGAATGGCTACTGAGGG
>NW_006921879.1:3322855-3324598 GCF_000298275.1 Orycteropus afer afer
AATTGCAGCTGCTGTTCCTGATGTGGTTTCATTGCTTGAGCAAATTAGTACATCTCCTGGTACTTGGTATGCAGCTTTTGATCTGGCCAATGCCTTTTTCTCGATACCAATTTCAAAAGACCATCAGAAGCAGTTTGCCTTCAGCTGGCAAGGCCAACAGTATACTTTCACAGTCCTTCCTCAGAGGTATATCAACTCCCCAGCACTATGTCATAATTTAGTCCGCAGGGATCTTGATCGCCTTTGACTTCCACAAGACATTGCACTGGTCCATTATATTGATGACTCTAGACTTATTGGTGAGACATATGCATACTAGAAATCAAGAAATTAACCCAACAAAAATTCAGGCACCTTCAACCTTAGTGAAATTTCTAGGGGTCCAATGGTGTGGGCATGTTGAGATATTCCTATTAAAGTGAAGGATAAGTTGTTGTATCTGGCTTCATCCACAACTAAAAAGAAGGCACAATGTCTGGTGGTCCTCTTTGGATTTTGGAGGCAACATATCCCTCATTTGGGTGTGTTGCTGCAGCCTATTTACCAAGTGACTCAGAAAGCTTCTAGTTTTGAACAACAGAAGGCTCTGCAACAAGTTCAGGCTGCTGTGCAGGCTGCTCTGCCACTTGGGCCATATGATCCGGCTGATCCAATGGTGCTTGAAGTGTCTGTAGTAGATAGAGATGCTGTTTGGAGCCTTTGGCAGGTCCCTATTGGTGAATCACAATGCAGACCCTTGGGGTTTTGGAGCAAAGCCCTGCCATCCTCTGCAGATAATTACTCTCCTTTGAGAAACAGCTTTTGGCTTGATACTGGGCTTTAGTAGAGACTGAATGCCTAACCATGAGCCACCAAGTCACCATGAGGCCTAAGCTGCCCATCATGAACTGGGTGTTGTCTGACCCACAGAGTCATAAAGTTGGATGTGCACAGCAGCAGTCCATCATTAAATGGAAGTGGTATATCAGAGATCAGGCTCAAGCAGGACCTGAAGGCACAAGTAAGTTGCATGAGGAAGTGGCCCAAATGCCTATGGTCTCCACTCCAGTCACATTAATTTCCCTCTCTCAGTCTGCACTGAAGGCCTCATGGGGAGTTCCTTATGATCAGTTGACCGAGGAAGAGAAAGCTTGTGCCTGGTTTACAGATGGTTCTGCACGATATGCAGGTACCACTTGAAAGTGGACAGCAGCAGCACTGCAGCCCCTTTCTGGGACTTCCTTAAAGGACAGTGGTGAAGGGAAATCCTCCCAATGGGCAGAACTTTGAGCCGTGCATATGGCTGTTCACTTTGCATGGAATAAGAAATGGCCAGATGTGCGATTATATATGGATTCATGGGCTGTGGCTAACAGCTAAGCTGGATTGTCTGGGACTTGGAAGGAGCATGATTGGAAGATTGGTGATAAGGATGCATGAGGAAGAGGTATGTGGATAGATGTCTCTGAATGGACCAAAGGAGTAAAGGTATTTGTGTCTCATGTGAATGCCCACCAAAAGGTGACCTCGGCAGAGGAGGACTTTAACAATCAGTGGATAAGATGACACGTTCAGTGGAAACCAGCGGTCCTTTTTCCCCTGCTACTCCTGTCATTGCTCAATGGGCTCATGAACAAAGTGGCCATGGTGGCATAGTGGCTAAGGCACTTGACTGCTAACCAGACGGCTGGCGGTTCAAACCCATCAGCCACTCCTCGGAAGGAAGGTTGGGCAATCCTACTTCCGTAGTGATACTGCCTCGGA
>NW_006921879.1:3324773-3330714 GCF_000298275.1 Orycteropus afer afer
ATATATAAGCTTTTTTGTTTCTCTAGAGAACCCAGTCTAACACAGGTGGTCTCTAAATTCAGGAAGGACATATTCAAGGTCATTTGCCCAATAATATGATAAACAATGTTTATTTATTTCTCATTTTAAAAATTAACTTCTAGGTAAAGTACAAAGATTTAATTAGAGTTCTAGAACAGGATAAGAGCTCTGGTGGCATAGTGCCTAAGGCATTTGACTGCTATCCAGAAGGCTGGCAGTTCAAACTCACCAGCCACTGCTCAGAAGGCAGATTGGGCAGTCTACTTCTGTATAGATACCACCTCAGAAACCCAAGGAGGGGCCGCTATGAGTCAGGATCAACTTGATGGCAGTGAGTTTGGTTTTTAGTTTAGAACAGGATGTGGATTTAATAAATCTTGACAGTATAACTGAAAAATTGGGGCAAGGATGGAAATATAAAAGGACAATTAATTTATTAATTTTTGATAATGTGGTATCTAGGAATGATCTAAAGTTGATGATAAAAAGAAAGATTTAATTGTATATTGTTTATTATATGAGCAAAAAAAGTATACAACTACTTTCTCATGTTTAAAAGGTCAGTAAAGCAAAAGGTGTAGCAAGAATAGTAATTTCCTAATCTTTCATCACACAGCCAAAGACACTGTCTAAAGATGATAAACCAAGCGGAAAGGCAGAAATACTATTTAAAGATAAAGTAGTAAACATGAGAAGAACTCCATTCAGAAAGTATTATCAATAAATGCTTATGATGAATTGGACTAAACACAGAATAAATATTTTACTCTTTATTTCATAATCTTCTATGTTTAAATTTTATTTTTTGTGTATAAGGAATACTTCTATAATTTTAAAATTATTTTTTAAAATATGTATACAAGGATATTATTTACAATATTATTTATAATTGTGGGAACTAAAAACAATATAAATCTTCAGATGATTAGAAAATTCCTTAAAATAATTTAAATTGATTTTATATACTTACTGACATGGAAAGATCTCCCTACTATATTAAGACTTTTGAATAAAAAATCCATATGCTAAATTACATATGGACTGTGATCAATTTTTTTAAAATCTGTGGCGCA
Organism: Orycteropus afer afer; assembly: GCF_000298275.1. Taxonomy (NCBI): domain Eukaryota; kingdom Metazoa; phylum Chordata; class Mammalia; order Tubulidentata; family Orycteropodidae; genus Orycteropus; species Orycteropus afer. The sequence goes on from NW_006921879.1 coordinate 3,325,868, forward strand.
TGTGTATATGGATGTGTGTATGCACAAAATACATACCCCAAAATGTTAATAATTATTGCCTCCAGGTATTAAGAGTGCAGATGAGTTTTATTTTGCTCTTTTTGCTGGATTTTCTAAAATACCCTGTAAGGAATATAAATTATTTTGTAGTCAAACAAAAACAAAAATATTATTTCAATTTATTTTCCTTACTTAATTCATTCCACATTTCTCCTGATTTAAACAAGTGCACAAAGATACTGTTTGTCATTATTGCCACAACTGAATATTTATTTGAGTCAAAATCTATTTGACATCATCCTCAAATCAAAGTGTTGAGGTCCAAAGATGTCCTTCAACCATAATGATAAGATATAACACTTTCATAGCTAAAGGCAGATAGAGGGAACATCACTGCCCAGTACCTGGTGTGGCTGTGACACTGATTTTAGAAGTCAAGTACAGAAGAATCTAAATCATCACACCTTGCCAGTAAAGCACAAGTTGTGCCTGTCAGAGGCAAGTTCATTGTCTGGGATGCTCATTTCAAATTGCTTCAGGAAACCAAAGTTATTGCTGCTAAACTTCACAAAATCTAAAAATCTGTGACTTTTCTCGTCACAAAGGACATTCTTGTAAACCTCGATAAGGAAGCTTACATTGACTTCACCATTACAACAGATTTACTGGTGAGCAAAAGGCAAAAGCAATAGGTGCTACCATTCTGGTGATGCAAGTTCCCATCCAAAGAACTGTCATTATCTCAAAGCAAGCAAGAGGGCCACAAAGCATTTTCCTCCAACTTGGGACATTGTATTTTCACACAAAGACTTCTCTGTACTTCAGAATTTTAAAGAGACAAGAAGACATTTCAAAGGTAATCACAATATACTTCCATCCAATTTCATTTGTATTTTTTTGGCTTGACTAGCTAAACTTAATCAGATTTATCTGAGAACCAGAAATAATTCAGAATGTCAAAACAGTGCTTACCCCAGAGCAAAAAAATTCTCCAAACAACTGGGTTGGAATAATAACAACAGTCACATTTACTGAGTTCTTCCTGTATGCCAGGTCTATATTTAGAAATTCACATGCATTTTTCTCATTTGATACTCACAAAAAACTATAAATATGCATAATATCTACATGTGGCAGATTGTGTTCTCCAAATATAGTTAGTCATAACAATATTTCCCATCCCCAATGCTTTTCTACAATTTGACCGTGCCATGCCTCTCCTTTCATCAAGTGATTTTGCCCTATGTACCCTCCCTTTGAACCTAGTCTGACTTTGGCCAATTGACTATGGCAGAATGATGTCATATGACTTCCAAGGCTAGGTCAAAAAAGGCCTTGCAACTTCCACCAGGCTCTCTTGAGATGTTTGTTCTAGGGGAAGCCAGCCACCAATTAAGACATCCTACTACCAATTGTTGTTGTTGTTGTTATGTGCCGTCGAGTCAAACCCGACTCATAGCGACACCTCCTTGGGTTTCCAAGGCAGTATCACTACGGAAGTAGGATTGCCCAACCTTCCTTCCAAGGAGTGGCTGGTGGGTTTGAACCGCCAGCCGTCTGGTTAGCAGGCAAGTGTCTACCAATAGCTCCCACTACCGATAGACATTCATATTAAAGAGGCTATGTATACGCATTTCCAATCAATGGTACCAGCCGAGCTCCCAAACAATTGTTCTTGTTCTTGTTCTTGTTCTTGTTAGGTATCGTCAAGTTGGCTTCGACTCATAGCAACCCTATGTACAACAGAACAAAACACTGCCCAGTCCCTCACCAGCCCCACAATCCCTACTATACCCGAGCCCATCATTGAAGTCACTGTGTCAATCCATCTTGTTGAGGACCTTCCCCTTTTTTGCTGACTCTCCACTTCACCAAGCATGATATCCTTCTCCAGGGAATGGTCCCTTCTGACAACATGACTGAAGTAGATGAGACAAAATCTGGCCCTTCTTGCTTTCAAGGCGTGTTCCAGCTACACTTCTTCCAGGACAGATTTGTTAGTTCTCCTGGCAGTCCATGGTACTTTGAGTATTCTTCTCCAATACTGCATGCAACTCAAAAGCATCAACTCTTCTTCAATCTTCTTTATTAATTGTCCAGCTTTCACATGCATATGAGGGAATTGAAAATACTATGGCTTGGGTTAGGAGCACCTTAGTCTTCAAAGAGACATCCTCAACACTTTAAAGAAGCCTTTTGTAGCAGATTTGCCCACTGTAGTATGTCATCTGATTTCTTGACTGCTGCTTCCATGAGTGTTGCTTGTGGAACCAAGTAATATGAAATCCCTGACAAGTTCAATCTTTTCTCCGTTTAACACGATGTTGCTTATTGGTCAAATTGTGAGAATTTTTGTTTTCTTTGTGTTGAGGTGTAATTCATACTGCAGCCTGTAGTCTTTAATCTTCATCAGTAAGTGCTTCAAGTCATATTCACTTTCAGCAAGCAAGGTTGTATCGTCTGCATACATCAGGTGGTTAATGAGTCTTCCTCCAATCCACCACAGTATGACAAACTGACAGATGAGTGGTAATCCCAAACAATAAGCAGCAACTATTGCCAATCATGTGTGTGAGCCATCTAGAACATCTTTCCCAGTCCAGCTTTCAGATGATGGCAGTCCCAGTTAATTTCTGACTGCAGTTGCATGAGAGATCCATGATCATAATAAAGTGATCATTGTTTTACACCACTAAGTTTAGGGTGATTTGTTACACAACAATCATAACCAGAATTCTCCATTTTGCAAATGAGAAAACCAAGGGACTTGACTCCAGGCTCTATGGTCTTAACCAGTATTTCATCCTGCTGCCAAATATTGGGATAGTTTCCTCAAGGCATGTGTTCATTTCTGCATATCTATCAGCAAAACACACCATGGAAGGAAAACTGTGACTTCAGTGAAGTGAAAGCAATCCATTTTACTACATTTTGTGACCAAGCAGTTTTCTCTGTTTCCATCTACTGATCTGTTCATTAAAATATTGGAAATCTTTTACAAATTACTTATTACAACAAGGATGAATACCCCAAACTGTCCTAACAAGAGAAATTCTCAGACGTTTGAAAATTTCTGTCTCTAAAACTACTCATGGAGGCCTGTTTGAAGTTTCAGAGACCAATTCTTTCAGTGTTTTCTTAAAATGTGAACTTTAATGGAGTAAAAATGCTTATTTGAAAGTTATCTAGTCTGACTCCTAAACCTCTGAAGTCTTTATTATGCTTTGGGCAATAACATTTTCTCCCAGTCTACCTACCCAAATAGGAGGAAAGGAGTAGCAAGGAGAGGTAAGAAATACCCATGTAAAATAATGATTAATATTTCAAAATGTTGATACCACCACACAAGTACTGTGCCAAATGCTGGAAATACAAAGAAAAACATGATTCAATTCATGATGTGAGGATTTTATCCAAGGTCACACAGCTAGTCAGAGGATACAGAGGTAAAAATTAACAATGATAATACAGTATTTAGTCCCATAACCATTTATAGATAAGAGGAATGTGATTTGGGAGTGGGGAGAGAAGTACTCTGGGAAGTATTCCCATGGAAGTGACAATTCAATTTTTTAAGCATAAGTAGCAGCAACCAAGCTGCCAAGGTTGGAATGACATTTCAAATAGGAAGAACAGCATATCTTAAGGCACAGAGGCATGAGAGAGCATGATGCTTTCAAGAGAGTGGTTTGTTTTGGAGATTGCAAAATGTAAGGAAGAATGATAGGAGAAATAACTGGTTCAGTAGGAACCCAAGATCAAAAAGATGTAGAAAGCTTACATTTCACTCTGAACATTGTTTGGAGGCATCAAATGATTTTAGATTGGAAAATCTATGTTTTATGTCTTTTAAAAAATGACTCTAGTAAAATGTGGAGACCAAAAGTGAGAAAGATACTATAATCCATACAAGAGATTAAAAGAGAGAGAAAGAAAGCCCATTTAAAGCAGTGGAGATGGAAAAAGAGGAGGAGATTAATTCATAAAATATTTTTGAGACAAAATTGCAGGACTTGGAATAAGAGGGTAAAGGAGAGAAAGGAGTCTAGGATAATTTCCAGAATTCTGGCTTGGGTAATCAAGGAAATGATGATGTCATTCGAAGAAAAAGAAAGACATAAGGAAGCTAAATGTCAGTAGGAGTAGCCAGAGGTGGGGGTGAGAAGATAATACATTCACATTTTTTCATTCATCAATCATTATTATTACTATTATTATTATTTGAATAGGTAGTACATTACTTGGTTCTAATTTTTTAATATATAAAAAGATACATGGTAAGAAATCATGCTGTCAACTCTGTCCCTGTCCACTCCAATCTAAACTACCTACAACATGTACCATTTCAGTTTTGACACAATGGCTTTAAGGTATCTAAATGGTGATCTTCAGTAAATAGATGGATATATGGCTCTGGAGCTCAAGGGAATACCTGGGCCCAAAATATACACTGAGCCCTCAATATAAAGTTAAAAGATGAAGGTAGAAACATGGATGAGATCACCAAGGGAGAATGAGAAACAGTAAGGACAAAATTGTGTGGAACACCAGGAACCAGGAATGACTAGAAGATGAAGTGAGGAAAACGAGTTTAAAAATCTCTTCTCAGAACAATCATGGGAGAAAGAAGGGCTGTTTGTGCACAGGGAGACAGCTCAGGGGGCAGGAGTGCATGGAGGGACGGACACAGGGAATATGTAACTATCAGGAGGAAGTGGGACGGGAGCTGTTGCATTGTGGTAAATTGTAGTCAAAGTCATGAGACAAAGTGTATGTGAACTGCTGTATGGAAAGTGAATTTGCTCTGTAAATTTTCACCCAAATCGCAATTAAAAAAAAAAAAAAAA
>NW_006921879.1:3358217-3359072 GCF_000298275.1 Orycteropus afer afer
TCGGAAGGAAGGTTGGGCATTCCTACTTCTGTAGTGATACTGCCTCGGAAACCCAAGGAGGGGTCGCTATGAGTTGGGGCTGACTCGATGGCAAACAACAACAACAACAATCCATCACTACTTCCTTCTCTAACACATAGATAGAACAAGAACCAAAAACGAAATGGGTCCTGGCAGGGGCTCTTCAAATCCATCCTTAGTGGTAAGATATGCCCTTCACAGAAATAAAAAATTCCTTCAGACCGAAATGCAACACTCATCTCTCTTTCCTTTCAGTTCCAGGCTGTCCTCAGATGCCCAAAGCATCACAACTCCTGATGCTGAACACTTCTGGTTGCCCCTCCCCAGTAGAGGTCAGAGGAGCCGTTGGGAACAGCACCACTGTCACTGAGTTTGTCCTACTGGGGCTCACAGATGCCTGTGAGCTGCAGATGCTCATCTTCTTGGGTTTCCTCATGACTTACTTTGTCACTTTGCTGGGGAACCTCCTCATCGTGGTCATCACCCTCATAGACAGACGTCTCCACACTGCCATGTACTATTTCCTCCGCAATTTTGCTGTCCTAGAGATCTGGTTCACATCTGTCATTTTCCCCAAGATGTTGACAAATATCTTGACTGGAAGTAAAACTATTTCCCTTCCAGGCTGCTTCCTACAGAGTTTCCTCTATTTCTTTCTAGGTACTACAGAGTTTTATCTTCTGGCAGTGATGTCTTTTGACAGGTATGTGGCTCTCTGTAACCCTTTACGTTATGCTACCATCATGAGCAAAAGGGTCTGTGTCCAGTTAGTCCTTTGTTCATGGATGGCAGGATTCCTTCTCATCATTGTCCCAAGTTCAATCATATTTCAGC
>NW_006921879.1:3359372-3360203 GCF_000298275.1 Orycteropus afer afer
GGACAGGAGCAAGGTGGTGGCCCTGCTCAACACTGTGGTGACGCCCATGCTCAATCCCTTCATCTACACTCTGAGGAACAAACAAGTGAAGCAGGCATTTAGGGACCAGGTGAGCAAGTTCCTCTCATAAAGCTGTGGAACAAAGAGGCTAAAGCTAATGTTCCCTGACAAGCTTATATCAGGACACTGCAAGAAATTCAGCCTTTCTCTTTCAGAAAAGGCTCTGATGACATTTCTTCTGTGGCAGAAATGGTGCCAGCTAATATGCAACTCAGAATAAATTCTCAAGCTCTCTTGCTCTTCGTAGAATTTTTATTAAATATCAAATATTAATAATTATATTCATTCCTTCTGTGTCTTCCTGGGATCGCAACAAGATACAAGCTCATTGAGAGCAGAAACTAACTCTGTATTTCATCAAGCCCCAAGCACAAGTATATAGCAAACCTGTATTTTGGCTATTATGAAAAGTGCTCACAGGGTTGCAGACTGAACAACTGCTTTGGATCTCAAGCACCCCCAGAGAAGAGAACAGTCTTCTGTTAGCCCATCCTCCTTTCACACTTACAGTCCTGTCACAGAAATATTATCAGCAAGAACTCAAAGAAAGAATAAGGCTAATTGATTGTTTTGCATATGTTGCATACGTTGTTATGTGCCATCAAGTCAGACCCAACTCATAGCAACCCCTCCTTGGGTTTCCAAGGCAGTATCAGTACGGAAGTAGATTGCCCCAATCTTCCTTCCGAGGAGTGGCTGGTGGGTTTGAACAGCCAGCCTTCTGGTTAGCAGTCAAGTGCCTTAGCCACTATGCTACCAGAGCTCCCGTTT
>NW_006921879.1:3360303-3365503 GCF_000298275.1 Orycteropus afer afer
GGGGGGGGGGCGGGGACCTAGGGTAAAACAGTAAGAGAAAGAGCAAGAACTATAGAATAATTACAATATAGTATAATAAAATAAAATCTATACATAAAAACTATGTATTTTGTATTTTACATGAATACATGCAAATTTAATTAGAGTGACTACCCATGGGACAGGGAAATGAGAGTTCAGAATGGGATGAAAAGGAATGAATAAATCCACCCATCCATATAGGTAGGTAAGAGACATGGTCATGTGCCATACCAGGCATTGGAAGTATATCAGTGATGTGCTGGAACCAGCTCCTATCAACTTTAAGAGCCAGTTGTACACATATCTTTCCAACTCTGCTTAATTACATTGGTGGCTTAAACTCAGCTATGGTAGGAGCTCTGGTAGCATAGTGCCTAAGGCACTTGACTGCTAACCAGAAGGCTTGCGGTTCAAACCCACCAGCCATTCCTCAGAAGGAAGATGGGGCAATCTACTTCCATAGTGATACTGTCTCGGAAACCCAAGGAGGGGTCGCTATGAGTCGGGTCCGACTTGACGGCACATGACAACAACATGGTAGGAGTATAACTCAAGGCCTTTTTTTTTTTTTTTCAGAAACTGTTTTCAATTTACCAGCACAACACTTTCTCAAAGCCTATACTTTTCCTTCCTTATCAGTGATTCTCCATCATAAGAAGGAGTTAGTAGAAACTGACATGGGTAGCTTGAAAATTTTTGCCAGGTGATTATGATACAATGATCCCTACCTAGCCACCACCTGAAAACCACTGCTCTATTCCAAGCTGCCTTTCAATTAGTCGATGTCAATTTGGCAAATCAGAGGCCTTAAAATTTTTAAACCTCTCTGACCTAGTCATTCCAATTATGGAATTTGTCCTAAAAAAAAAAAAAAAAAAATCGTCACCTGGGGTTCTTGTTAGACTACAAATTCTAATTCAGAAGGACTAGGGTAATGCCCAGGAGCTCTGATGGCATAGGGCCTAAGGCACTTGACTGCTAACCAGAAGGGTGGCGGTTCAAACCCACCAGCCACTCCTTGGAAGGAAGGTTGGGCAATCTACTTCTGCAGTGATACTGCCTCGGAAACCCAAGGAGGGGTCGCTATGAGTCAGAGATGACTCAATGGCACTAACAACAACAGGGTAATGCCCAGGATTCTGCATTTCTAATAGAAATAATGTTGATGCTGCTGGTTGGCAAATTACTTTTTGAATAGCAAAGGTAGGTATAGAGAATACAATCATATCTACGTAAGAAATGCAAGGAAAATCTGGCCAAGAGAAAAAAATTGCACCAAAGCATTAATGATACTGAGTTGGAACTATGGCTGAGGGATTTTAAAAATATATTTTACTAGAGTTTCTAATGTTTCTATATTAAGACTGTATGGTTACAAAAAATGACATTAAAAATAATCTGCTTTAATTTTCTTATAAACAGTATTGAAAATTGAATAGGCAAGAACTCGTTTGCTTGGTCAAAAGCCAAGACTCATTATTTGTTCCTCCTTTCTTGACTACACCTTGAACATATGTTTGTGGGATTTTTGTTTTGTTTTTTCAAATGCTTTTACATTTTCAAGTAAAGCAGAAAAATTAATCCACTTTTTCCTTTCCTTCCATTTCAGTCTTCACCCAGGACCCCATCGTCTACCATCTACCAGCTCCAGTCAGGTAGAGGTCAGGATAAGATTGGCCAAAGCTCTTTATTACTTGCGGCCATTCCTTGCATCCTTTAATAATACAGCTCCCTAATATTAGACAGCAGCCCCCTGTTTCAGAGGCATAATTTGATTCATTATTTTAATTAAAAGTAACTATTATTCGTCATTTGAACAAACAAGAGAAACTTTTGTTTGCAAGTTATAGTAAGCAACAGCCAAGAGAGTTGGGACGAGTCTGAGTGAGGCTCATTATACTAATTCTCTGGAGATTCCAAGCCCATCAACCTAGACAGAAGAGCAGATCCCTTAAGAAAACAAGGCTGTAACCCACATCTTTCAGTTCTGATGTCACCTCCTCCAAAATGAGTGTTTATTCCAGACGTAGCTCACCTACTGTCCCCTATAGCTTCACAGCTCACAGAAGAAACATTACTTCAGAGACTAGACCTACCTGAGGATGAAATAAAAGTCTTTATCAGTCCGAATTACCCCATTAGTCCAAGAGAAGGATGAAGGCTTGCTTCAAATGACTACTGTATTTTCCAAGACTTTTTACCAGGATGAACTTGCTAAAAATGGAATACTTCAAAGCATTCTGAACTTGTCAGACCTTCTGAATGATGAAATTCCAAGGAAACCATTTGCTTACTCTGGGTAACCCATGGAATGTAGCTACTCATTCAGGAAACTTTGGAAAAAGATGGGTGTTCTTAGAGAATATTATCAAATTCATGAGAGATTAAGATCTCATACCAACAGTGTAAGACCTGCATTTGGGGCCAATATTGCAACTCCAAGAAATATCCATGAGAAGCTGGTATCTTCTGCAATATTGTGAGTAGCATATTTGGTATGGCCTGATTAGGACTTCTTCAGAGGACTGCTAGACCCCCCACCCCGGGACCTTTAGGGTAATCTCCACTTCTAGCACCTCAGGGGATGGCAGAGCAGCAGTGGTTTCCTCAAGCCCTCCTCCTACTTGGCACTTGTTTTTTATATTCTTTTATAAGATCTGGCATATCACGGACAGGCACTGGAACTCATATGTAGCTTCAGCCCCACTATCCAGGCCAATGCTGTAACACTGTTGTTGTTGTTGTTATATGCCATCAAGTATAGCTACCCCTCCTTGGGTTTCCAAGGCAGTATCACTACGGAAGTAGATTGCCTCATCTTCCTTCCAAGGAGTGGCTGGTGGGTTTGAAACGCCAGCCTTCTGGTTAACAGTCAAGTGCCTTAGGCACTAAGCTACCAGAGCTCCCATGCTGTAACACAGCAGGAGCTAAATTAATGTTATTCAGTCAGAGCCATTAAGTTACTCACTAGCAGTGAGGAACTTAGCCTGGCCTGATACACATGATGTTGGCCTACCCTGTGTTTTGTGTAACTGTCCCTTTGGAAAATCCAATCTCTGGACAATGTTGAATCTGGGTGAATTTCTCAATGCTTTTCATTGGAGGGGAAAGATCTTATCTTCTCTCTACAGGTACTAGACCCGTCCAGAAGAACATGCAGTGCCAGCCCTAGAAGGACAAGCCTACACGGCATCCACAGAGACTCTCCCATCGGAGTCTGCATGATTGACCTTTAAAATAATGAATAGTCTGAAGCGGATGGCTACAGCCATGTCCAGGCTCTCAGGTTGCTGAGCAAGTCTCCTCTTTTGCTCACCAAGCATGTAGTATAAAGGGGAGCTATGCCTGGGATTTATGAAGTGTCCATTTCCCTTTGTATCTGGAAGCACAAGTGGGTGGCTTCCTGTTTGAAATAGGAAACAAAAAAACAGAAGTTCATCAATGGCACTATGTTCTATATCCTTGCACTCATCACAATGTCTTTCTATGGTTTATCTGTGCTCAACTCTTGATCCACTACGATCCCTGGACTTTTCCCTCCCCTCCCACTCAACCCCAGTTATTCCTTATCTTACTCTTTATTCCTATTTGCCTCTGACCTTCACCTAAATAATCCTCCTACTATTAGTTCCTTATAATGTTTCTGGGAATTACATTCATTATGAATTATGCTTGTAATTGCTCTGGAAAGAGCTGGATAACTTTCTCAGCCATCTGGGCTCACCCTGGACCCAAATGATTAGGCTGCAGAGACCACTTTTTCAGATTGCTTATGAATCAGATGATGTAGAGTCTAGAAATAACTCCTGAAGAATAGCTGTAGTGTATCTTCAGAGGCTGAGCAACTATTTGTGTTCTTTAATAATTGTCAACAAATGCTAGATAGAATAGTAGTTTGTGGAATGATTTTGAGTATGGTAACCTGTGCTAAAAAGAAGGCAAAATTATTTTAAAAAAAAAAAGGAAAAGTTTGTAAAGTTCACCATTTCATTCTCTCCACTGAGGCCACTTTCATCCTCCTGATGCCCCACTACCCCTAGCACCTTCTCTTCCAAGGTATTTAAAATGAGTCCCAATCTTATTCTCCAGACTCTGGCAAATAATTCTTGCCATAGATTTGCCAGATAAATTAAGTAGTAGTTGATAATGCTTAAGGAAGGATACTTCCAGGGATGCTGACTTTTGAAAAGATACTTTATTTTATTTTGTTTGCTTTTTGTTTTGTTTTGTTTTTCTGGTGGAAGTCCTCTAACACACCTAACCAGAACTCTGTCTACTTAGTAGCTCCAACTCTAGGCCACCTCCACTATGGAAAGCCTCCCTCCAGAAAGTGATTGCAGGAAGACACTTCCATCTCTTTATGAGGGAAAACAAAATCTCTTCAAACAAGCCAACTTAAGATGACTTAGCATACTGATTCTGCAAGGTTGTTGGTGTCTAGGAAATACTACATAGGTAGCATGTCCTCAGCCCCTCATGTATAAAAAACAAAAAAACCAAAGTCACTGCTGCCGAGTTGGTCCTGACTCATAGTGACCCCTCCTTGGGTTTCTGAGGCAGTATCTCTACGGAAGTAGATTGCCCAGTTTTCCTTCTGAAGAGTGGCTGGTGGGTTTGAACCACCAGCCTTCTGGTTAGCAGTCAAATGCCTACGCACTGCCCCACCAGAGCTCCTATCTTATGTGTAAATACCCACCAAATATCTCTCTCATTTGAGGTGTTATTCATTCCTTCAGTGTTTATTAAAGCTTATTATCTCAAGAAATTTACTCTAAGATTAATAAATTTTTGACTCAATGAGCAACAAATTAAAAACAACAAATATTAAAAATATAGTCAAAATAAAATATAAAATTATAGGAGATACAAATGAAAGATTCATGCAGAAGAGAAGATTTTCATGGAGGAAATGCATTTTTTGAAGAGAGTTTTGTTTTGTTTTGTTTTTTAATTTTTACTGTGATTTGGATGAATATTAAGAGTTTTAAAAGATATCTGGGACATGAAAGACTGATAATTCCAGAAAAGATACCATGTGCAAAAGCATATTATTGTTGTTGTTATGTGCCATCAAGTTGGACCCAACTCATAGCGACCCCTTCTTGGGTTTCTGAGGCAGTATCACTATGGAAGTAGATTGCCCCATCTTCCTTCTGAGGAGTGGCTGGTGGGTTTGAAC
>NW_006921879.1:3368234-3378657 GCF_000298275.1 Orycteropus afer afer
ATCTTCCTTCCGAGGAGTGGCTGGTGGGTTTGAACAGCCAGCCTTCTGGTTAGCAGTCAAGTGCCTTAGCCACTATGCTACCAGAGCTCCCGTTTTGCATATAAGCTACTTATAATTTGTATTATTAAAATTCATACAAATTCCTCATTCCTATTGATAAAGGCTCTTCTACCTAGTAGTTGTATTAACTTAGATAAGTAACTTACTCTCTCTGAATCCCAGTTTTCTCATCTCTAAAATAGGGATGACAATCCCCATCCCAAAGGATTAGTACGAAAGTCAAATGAGATATTCTGTACAAAGCTTAAAGAGTGACTGGTATATAATAGGTCTTCAATAATGGCAGTTCCTTTTCTCCAATTTGCATCCTACTTTCACTCTCTTATGTTTGACTTTCACATAAGTTATTGTTCTGGTTACCTAGTGAGGCTTTGATGAGAATATACCACAAATGGGATGGCTTGAACAATAGGAGTTTATTCTCTTATAGTTTGGAGGCTTTAAGTCCAAGTTCAGAGTGCCAGGCTCTAGGGGCTGAGTGAAAGCCCCTCAGCCTTGAGCTTCAGCTCTGCCTCCAGCTGCCAACCCACTGAAGCTAGAGGCTTTTCTTCACTCACACAGCTGCTGGCTGCTGAGGCTGAGAAGCCCAAGGTTGACAAATAAAATGGCACAGTCCCAATGTTACCAGACCACATGGCAGGCCATTAATTTAAGTCCATTGTAAGTCCCCAGGTTGGTAAAGCATGGCAGGCTGCTGAACAATGACACGGCCACATGCAGGGTCCAAGCGTGCTATAAGCTAGAGACCATTTCCAAAGCTGCTTCTTATACACGGGAAGCAGACCACATACCCAAAGCAGCTACTCAGCTGCTCACAGTAGACCCCACCATGGAGTTGATTGCCAGTCTCATCATGGGGAATAACAACCACCGCTTCCCAGCCACTCAACCAGGCCCAGCCAAGTTGACACAAAAACATAACCACCACAATTATCACCAAAAGCATTTTCAAAGACTTTATATTTAAAATGTTATTTTAAGTCTTATATAAAGTCAATTATAGTATTCAAACTATTGTAATTCATTACTGAAATGTTCACTATTGATGAAGACAAAGATAAAGTCATATTGGTAAATGAATAAATATTAAATAAGTAACAAAATTAATTAACATATTAATTTATTCCAAACTAATTATTACACACATGCCATGTTCAAGGAAATATACTGTGTAGTCTGGGAAAAATATGTAATCCATGCCTTTGAAAAATGTTAAATCTAATATGGAAGGCAGAAAGTATACAAATAACTATAAGGAAAGAAGATGATACATGTAAGAAAATACCATGTACAATTATTCAAAAGCAGATTCAAAAACCAGGCAGAAATGGATGACTTCCCAGAAAACGAGAGTTTTCAGAAATTGACCTAAGAAGAAAGAGAAAACTTGATTAAATAAATTACCATAGGAGGATCTGGAAATGTGAATAAATATCCTATAAATTCAAAAACTATGTCATCTTTGACTCCTCTCTTCCTCTTAATTCATGAGCAAATTCTGTGGATTACACCTTCAAAATATATACAGAACCCCACTACTTCTTACCACCATCACTACCATCTTTGTCTATGCCACCTTCCATGTCCTCTAAGAGCTCTTTATTCCCTACCTGCTTCCCTCACTTCACCCTATAGCCCTGAAGGAATTAGTTAGGTAAAGGGAACTAGAGTTGCTTCTAGTTAAAAGATGAAGCGAACAACATATACCCTTTCTAAAAATATCCTGCCTGGAACAGGCGTGACATGGAGGAAACGTTACATTTTGTTGTAGTTTTTGTTTATTTTGGTGGAAATACATACAGTAAAGCATATGCCAACTCAACATACATAGTTCAGTGACATTGATTACAGTCTTCAAGTTGTGCAACCGTTCTTGCTATCCTTTTCCAAATCATTCCATCTCCATTAACATAAACCCAATGCCAATGCCACCTAAGCAAAAACTATTCCTTTCTCCCTCATTCCCACTCCCTGGTAACCACTAATAACTTTTGGTTTCTATCTATTTGCTAAGGGAATTCTGGTGGTGCTGTGGTTAAAGTGTTGGCCTACTAACCAAAAGATCAGCAGTTCAAATCCACCAGCTGCTCAAGGGAGAAAGAAGAGGCAGTCTGCTTCCATAAAAATTTATGGCCTTGGAAACTCTATGAAGCAGCTCTACCCTGTACTAGAGGGTCACCCTGAGTCTGAACCAACTCAATGGCAGTGGGTTTGGTTTGGTATATACTTGCTAAGGAGCCCTGGCAGCACAATGGTTAAAGGCTTGACTGCTAACCAAAGAGCTGGCAGTTTGAATCCAGTCAGGGGCTCCACAGTAAAGATTACAGCCTTGGAAACCCCATAGGGCAGTTCTATTCTGTCCTACAGCATAGCTGTAAGTCAGAATCAGATTGATGGCAACATTTTTTTTTTAATATTTCTTTATTTTGTATAAATGAGATAATACAGTATTTGTCCTTTTGCAATCAACTTATTTCACTCAATGTAGTGTTTTGAAGGCTCATCCATGTTGTGGCATGCATCAGGACTTCATTTCTCTTTATGCCTGAATATTTCATTGTATGTATGTATATATCATATTTTGTTTATTCATTCATCATTCTTCTGTTGATGGACACTTCAGCTGTTTCCAACTGAATGATGAAATAGTTGTGGTTAATACGAAAAGCACTGCAATGGACATTGATATACAGGTTTATGTCGCACTCCCGCCTTCATTTCTTATGGTTATTGAAATTACTAGGATTGAAGTTACTGGGTCATGTGATAGTTCTATGGTCAACTTTCTGAAGAACCATCAAATTGCTTTCCACAGAGTCTGTACCATTTTACATTCCCACGAGCAACAGATGAGGATTCCAGTTTCTCTACAACCTCACCAACACCTATTGTTTTCCGGTTTTTTGATCATTGTCATTCTAATGGGGGTGGGATGGTATTTCATTATGGCATCTCCCTGGTGGCACAGTGCTTAAGAGTTTGGTTAACTGAAAGGTTGGCTGTTGGAACCCACCAGTGACTCCATGAGTGAAAAGACATGGTAATCTGCTTAATAAAGATTACAGCCTAGAAAACCCTACAGGACAGTTCTATTCTGTCATATAGGGTCATTGTGAGTTCAAATCAACTTGGCAGCACACAACAATAACAAATTTTTTGGACTGATGGTGAATGAAGAACTTTTTAAAATTATATAAGAGTGGCTAGGAAAGTTACAGGATCAGGCCTAGGTTCTACCTAAGGGTCAAGGAAGAAATAACTCCATAAAAAGTGTGATTGGGTATGCAGAGAGGATGGAGTGGAGGATGCATATTACAAATAAAAAGTTATTATCCACAATATAGAAAGACAAATAATCCAATAGATAAATGAGCGAAGGATATATCTAGACATTTCCCAGAAAACCAAATCCAAAGGGCTACTAATGAATGAAAAGATGTTCAACCATATTAATAGTCGAGACAATCCAAATTAAAATAACAATTAAATAACCCTTTTGATGATTTCTGAAGTAATAATGGTTTTATATTTGTATTTTTTAAAGTACTATTGTTTTAATATTTATTGATACATGATGTCTGGGATTTGCTTCTTAATAACATGGGAGGGAGGGAAATAGTGTTCTAGTGAAACAAGAATAAACATTAGTTGATTATTATTGAAGCTACATGATGACTACATGGAAAGTCATTGTATAATTTGTCTACTTTTGTATATGTTTCCATGATAAGATAATAATAATAATAAAAGATAACAGGAATGCTTTTGACAAAAGGTAATGTGGGTCTGCCATGTACCAATGGCAATGGAACAGCTACAAAAAAAAAAAAAAGATGTAGGAGATGCTGCACAGGTAGAACCTCAAAGAGATAAAATGATTGAAGGAAAAAGAGGTCAAAGTAGAAGAGACTGATAAATAAAATAATTGGAGGACTAAAAGCAGAATTAAGTCTGGGTAATTAGGAAGACATTGATATCACAGAAATAGAGTCCGAGGGTGAATTGGCTTGATAGGCAATAGGATGGGGTCTATTTTAGACATGTATATGGTGAGCACAGCAAGCACAGGACTTGCATATTGACTGGGACAAGGTATTCTGTACACAGTTTCCACTGGCAAGTCACTGTCTATCTCTTCTCTCATTAGTTAGTTTACAGATGAAGGGATTGTCTACAAAGTGGACTGTCATAAAGTTGTAAAGAAAATTTAACGTTAACATTCAAAAACTTGTCACTAACTACTTAAGCAATGAAGTCTATATATTCCAAATCCAGGATATAGCAAACACTCTGTAAGTTTATATGAGAAGTATTAATGAAATAAACTGATCTCAAGATTCAGAGTATAAGTCAAAGAAGCCTTCAACAGCAGAGAGCTCAAAACCAAAAGTTATAAGTGGGGTATGATATCTGTAATGCCTCACCATAACATTCCAAGGATAAAAGCTAAAATCCTGAAAAGAACTGTATAAGTTATCTATTGCTTCCTAACAAATTATCCCTAAATGTAGCTCCCTAAAACAACAAGTATTTAATATCTCACAATTTCTGTGGGTAAAGAATCCAAAGATGACCTCTCTCGTTCAGGATCTCTCACAGTGTGGCAACCAAGAGGTTAACTGGAGTTACACCCATGTCAAAACTCAAGCTCACTCATGTGGCCATTGCTAATCCTCAGATCCTGCTGGCTGTTGGCTGGATATGGGCCTCTCCATAAGGCAGCTCACAACATGGCAGGTGGCTTCCTTTAGAGCAAGCAAGAGAGCAAGGGAGGGCACATAAGATGGAAGTCACAGTCTCTTTATAACTTTCTTAGAAGTGACATCCCATCACTTTTACTGTATTCTATTCATTACAAGCTAGTCACTAGTCCAGCAACGCACAAGGGAAGGGGATTACCCACAGCATGAATTCCAGGAGGTGATTATCACTGAGACCATTTTAGAGGTTCCTGGTAGCATAGTGCCTAAAACACTTTACTGCTAACCAGAAGGCTGGTGGTTCAAACCCACCAGCCACTCCCCAGAAGGAAGGTTGAGCAATCCTACTTCTATAGTGATACTGCCTCGGAAACCCAAGGAGGGGTCGCTTATGAGTCAGGGCCAACTTGATGGCACATAACAACAACAACAACAACCACAAGAACTGTGGAGGCCAAGTACATATGCTGTTTGTGTCCCACTAAATATTACAAAAGTTCCCTATCAGCACAGAGATTGCATTACATCTGTCTTTTCCATTGATACCAGAAGTAAGCATACTGAGTCTCCAACAGGACACAATGCAGTCTGGAGGTGTGATAATCACCTACAGAAAATACTCAGTTTTGAGTTCCTGGGGCTCGAGTAGCATGTCTTTTTCATTATTTGGTTCCCTGTGGCACTTAACACAAGACGAGCATTCAATAAAAATTGATTGAATAAAATAAGATGGAATTTGAGGTAGCATAGCTAAGAAAGGACAAAATAGGCAAAGTGTGAACAAAAGAGTTGTAGTGTGACCATTTTGAGTGGTCTTAGAGGTGTGTGATAGTTGGAGCTGTGTGTCAACTTGACTGGACCCCAGTTCTGTGAGGTTGTTCCCATGATGAGGTCAGATGACTGTGTTCTCAGTGGCCAATCTGCCCAAGGGGAGTTTCCCTAGGGGTGTGGCCTGCTTCCAAGATATCCAGGGACATCCTGGGAAGAGGGACATTCTTTGAGAGATTGGAACCCTGGTGTGCGGACTACAAACTTCCATGAGTGAGCAGCCCACCTCTCGGCCTGGAGATCTTGGATTCGTCTTTTGTTGGAGTCAACAACCAGTGTACTGCCTGCCAGCCTTGAATTTCTTGGCCCCCTGCACTTGCAGAAGCTAAGGCTGCTGCCAGCCCGAAGTATCCTCCAGGGACTTTGGACTTGCTGGCTTCTATACGTTTGTGAGCCATTTTCCTAAGATAAATTTCTCTATAGATAGATAGATAGATAGATATGCGTGTTGGTTTTTGTGTTTCTCTAGAGAACCCAATCTAACACAGAGGTGGTTCTCCCAGGCAAGAGCTCTCTTTTCCTCATTTAACCCTTCCCTCCAAATCCTGGGAGATTCCTGGCTGAGGTCAGGGTCATTTTCAAAAAACCTAGCCCAACCCTATTATTTTAAATCTTATATGCCTTCCACTAAACTACCAAAGCTCCCTTTTGTCTTGTTTTGTTTTTAATGCAGTTAAATATAGTATTTAAACTATTGGAATTTATCACTAATATGCTCACTACTGATGAAGACAAAGATAAACAAAGTCATAAAGAAATATTAAAGTAAGTGACCAAACTAATAAACACGTTAATTTATTCCAAACTAATTATTATACAAATACCATGTTCAAGGAAATGTATTATGTGGTCTGAGAGACAATACATTATCCAGGCCTTTGAAATATTTGAAATCTAATAAAGAAGATAGAAAGTACACAAATAAATATAATTCAGGGTAGAAAATGGTATGTGTAATAAAATATCATGTACAACTCTTCAACAACAAATCTGAGAAACAGGGAGAAATGGATGATATCACAGAAAAAACTTTCAAAAATTGACCCAAGAAGAAACAGGAAATTTGATTAGACAAATTACATAGGAAAATCTGGACATGTGAATAATATATCTACAATAAACTCAAAAATTATTCCATCTTTGTCTCTCGTCTTCCTCTCACATTCAATAAATACTGATCTAATTAAATGAAATAGAATTGGAATTTAATGTAGCACAGCGATGGCTAAGACATGGCAAATCAGGCGAAGTGTGAATAACAGAGTTGCAGTCTGACAGCAGTGAGCGGCCTCAGAGGTGGTTCCCGTAAGGCAAAAGCTCTCTTTTCCTTATTTGACCCTTCCCTCACTTGACCTTTGCCAAGTCCTGGGAGAGTCCTGGCTGCCGCTAGGGAGATGTTTAAAAGACTCAGCCCAGTCCTGTGGGGCTCAGCTCTAGTCTAACTTGCTAGCAGCCTACATTTGACCTTCCACTCCATTTTTAGTGACCAAGCTGTTGGCTTGTTTCTGAAGCAAAGTGTCCTCTGCCAGTGCTGGGAATTGGACCCTTCTCTGATATCAGTGACTCAATCCTAATCCTCAGATCCTGCTCAGTCTTCCATTATTGACATTGTTCCTATCCTGTTTTTGACAATCTGTCCTCCAACTGCCCCAAGGACTGCAGTCAGATTTCTGAACTCTAAACTAGCCCAGAACTTTGCCAGCTGCAGACAGACTTCCCAATATCAACTGCCTGCCAGGTCACTAAATACTTCCTACTCAAGGACCCTCTTTCTGTGCTCTGCCTGCCTGGCCAGGCCAAGTTACTCTCACGGTTTTATCCTCTGGTGACAATTACTTTCCTCATCCCTTCAACCCATATTTGCCCGTGTTTCTTTCCCTAACCTACTAGTTCTTCATCAAAAGTAATGCAAGTTTCCTGTGTCTGGCACCAACATCTCTTCTGGACTCAGCAATAGCCTCTTGATCTGTTTTCCTGTTTCTCTTGCTTGCTCCAGATTCTTCTCTCCTACTTCCAGAATGAACTCTTTTTAAAACATAAATTGAATAACATAATTTCTCTGTTTAAAACCTTCCAATAGCTTCCAATTGCACTTTGAATAAAATCCATCCTTCTTACCAGGCATGGTCATCAAGGCCCTGAAAGTTTTGAACCCAGCTTATCTCTCCAGACAAATCTCAAATCACTATCACTCTCTTTCTGACTCACTGGCCTCTCACTTGGCCAAGGAACAAATGGAAACTCTTCTGAAATCCTCTTACCAAGATTCCCAATGGATAGAAACTGCTCCTTGGGGATAGAGGACCATATCTGTCTCAGTCACCATTCATAGTCATACTCAGTGCATAGGACAATGCCTCACTCATAGTAGGTGCTCAATAAACATGTGTTGAATTAATTAGTTAGTTAATTAATTAAAGGTTTTTCACTCCCCATATTCCAACTGATCCCTCAGGTCTCAGCTTTATATAACTTCATCAAGAACAGGTTCCTTCATCGGTGTGGTTCCAGATCTTCTTTTATGAGCTCTCCTTCACATATTAGCCACCATGATAATTAGTTATTTGGGTGATGTTTCATTTCTGTCTTCTCCACAAGACTCTGTTTTTCTCTGTATCTCTGATACCTAGAGCACACAATAAGCACTCAACAAATGTTTGTTGAATGCTTTATTAACTGTGTTTCTTTGTTACAATTAAGCTTCATTAGAAGTTTCTACACTTCTTGGTCACAGTAAACTTAACTTTCAGTCCCAAAGTTGAAGAAAGTAGAGATCAGGGACCTAGAAGAGTCTGGGTCCCCATTACCAGTGACGGTAATGAATCTCAGGGGAAGCACAACTCCATCCAGCAAGAGAGGAATGAGAACCATGGATGAGTTAACAGTTTGAGCTGTGTATCTTGTGTATCTCTGAATTTCCATGGAGACCAAATAGAACCCCATAACAATCAAGGCCTGATGCTGGCTCCGCAGAGACAAAGATTCTGAATTCTCTGTAGACACCATGCCCCTGAATGGGCATGTACCATTAGCCAATAAGCCTCTTGAACCAAACTGAGTATTTGTCATATGAGTCTGCAACAGTCTATGTCTGTCCATTAGTCCAATATGGATGAAAGGATAATTAACTAGGTTTCCATGTCCCTTTCCTCAGGAAAGTGGTCTAGCAGTGACACTGTGGAAGAAGTAATAGAAGCCTTCTGAGAAACTGCTGACCCCAGAAGGGGAATATCCAGAGCCAGCTCCTCTCTGCCCTAAGGAGATCTAGGGATGTGTTGGTGACATATATAGGAAGCACAGTTAGGGAGACTGGTTGTTGGGAAATAGGGAGATTTGGTGACACATGCAGTACAAACAGGATAGAACCTGCCTATGTCCATGATCTGCTGACCATGTTACAGCTCCAGAGCATCTTTCACCTTAAAACTCTGGTGAGTCCCTCAAAAGTGTAGTCCTCAAGTAACATTGCAATCCCAGGAGCTTCCCATGAAAACAAGGCAATCCTGTCACAAGAACATCCTTGGAAGACAATCAAGCACCTTATCTAGTAACTAGTGAGGTAACCTGCAGTGGTGCAATTTTTAGAATGGGGAAGAGGAATCTGACCCCTCTGGACACTCTGCCTACAGGCCTGTCTTCCATTTTCAGGTGTCCACTAGCTAGCTGTGGCACACTTGATGTTTATTATCACTCTCACTATCCTGACTCATATTCATCTGATGAGTTACAAGAATCTCTCATCTTTTTCCTGCCCTTTTCCTGGGCAGCCATTTCTTTCCCCTGTCTCCCCTGAAATGTTCCACTCAACTCTTAACCAACTGAGCTCATTGTGTTGGGGTTTTTTTATTTAGAATTTAATTTATTGTATATAAGGAGCTTTGGTGTAGTGCCTAAGGCATTTGACTGCTAACCAGAAGGTTGGTGGTTCAAACCTACCAGCTGCTCCATGGAAAGAAGATGGGGCAATCCACTTCTGCGAAGATTTACCACCTTGGAAACCCACTGGGGGGAAAATGACAAAAAGAGGGAAAAAATATTATCCATAATCTTTCCATTCTCGCATATCAATGCTGTTAATTTGTCCATATTCCATCGAGTCCTTCTCCATAAAATCATACTTCACAGAACTATAAGGTAATGTGCTACATTTTCTCTGATTCAACTTTATCACATCAGTGCCTGTCTTGTTCTGAATAAAGTCAGCCCTTCTCTTCAGAAGCCTAGCCATAACCTGTCATTTCTGTAAGAACAACCAATGATAAGGTCTCCTACATTTCTATCCAGATCTCTAAGAACATTATTAAGCAAGAAAAAATCTCTAAAACAAATACATATTATATTCTCTATTATTGATATTGAACCAATGAACAATCCTAAATATCAGCATTTATTATTATTTCTTTTTATTACTGAGGGGATTATCCAAAAGTATGCCTAATTTGAGAGAGCTCTGGTGGTGTGGTGGTTAAGGCATTTGGCTGACAACCAAAAGGTCAGCCACATTTTGAACCCACCAACTGCTCCATGGAAAATAGATGGGGTAGTTTGCTTCCATAAAGATTTACAGCCTTGGAAACCCTATGGGGTTCACTATGAGTTGGAATCAACTCAATGGCAGTGAATTTGGGGTTTGTTTGTTTGTTTGTTTTTGGTTTATGCCTAATTTAATACCTAATTTCAAGTGCCTGCACTCTCCTCCCTCAATGTCATAGACCATGCATTCCTCAAAAATATCAGCTTAATGATATTTTTTTTTCTAATGATATATTAGGAGCTCTGGTAGCATAGTGCCTAAGGCACTTGACTGCTAACCAGAAGGCTGGCAGTTCAAACCC
>NW_006921879.1:3378757-3384014 GCF_000298275.1 Orycteropus afer afer
ACTATGGAAGTAGATTGCCCCATCTTCCTTCTGAGGAGTGGCTGGTGGGTTTGAACCGCCAGCTTCTGGTTAGCAGTCAAGTGCCTTAGGCACTACGCTACCAGAGCTCCCGTACAAAAGCATAGGTACATGAAAATGGCTAGGAAATCAAAGCATTGCAAAGAGTCTATGTACCTAGAGTCCAGGGTTTGTGGCAGGATATGATAAGAGATGAACCTGAAAATACCATTTTGGAATAGATAATCAATAGCCTTGAATACCAAACTCTTACTAAGAAGTTTTTATTTACTCAGATATTACTTGGATTTTTCTTTTTTTATTTGTGAGAGTTGTGCTTTTCTCTCATATATTTCTTCTTTCCTGTTTATTAATCCAAATACAGTGAAACCCAGAATCTTTGTAGGGCAGAAACCTGTCAGAGAAGAAAAACTCAAATTTTTCCACTAATTCAGAGCAATAGAAAAGTGCTAAAACTGCACCCTGTCAAAGGTGGAAATTTTGCAAGAAACAGAAGAACAAGGCAGTCCTGTTGACTTCCGGCTCTCACAGGTTCCACTGTGCTAGTTAAAACATCAAAGATACAGGTAATCTTGAAGCAGCAATAGCATTTCCATGTATTTTGAGCCCGTTTACCTCAGAATATGTACCTGATAGAGAATGGCTAAGTTAAGCGGAAAGTGTACCAGAAGACCCCCATACTGGAGGAAACAGTACGAATAAAAGACAGTGAAAGTAGATTTTGTTATGGGCAAAATAATTAGTTGAGAAATCATGAGTAAGAATTAAGTTAAGAATGATAAATGTGGTTTATTTTTGCTTTTGAGCCTTATTTGGGCCACCCTAGGAGCTCTGGTAGCATAGTGGCTAAGGCACTTGACTGCTAACCAGAAGGCTGGCGGTTCAAACCCACCAGCCACTCCTCGGAAGGAAGGTTGGGCATTCCTACTTCCGTAGTGATACTGCCTCAGAAACCCAAGGAGGGGTCGCTATGAGTTGGGGCCGACTCGATGGCAAATAACAACAACAACAACAATGATATATTTTAAAAATTGTAATAACATGAGAAAATTTGTTGTAGTAGTATATGGGGGAAGGGTGCAAAGTGCATATTCTAGGAACATAATTATAGAAACCAATAAGTAAACAGCAAATAAGAATAGAAAAAATAAAACAGAAATACATTAAAATGTTAAAAGCATAGATAGACACTCAAGCTGAACGTGGGTGGGAAGGTGAATGGGACCACACCTGCAAATACACATAGATTTGACAGAGGATATTTCTACACAGTATTTATGTGTGCTGCAACTATATAGGCATACAGGATACAAAATTATAAAACTTCTTAGCCATAACCAAGCACCTTGAAGGAATGAGTCTCTAGGCCTGGGGGCTCAAGATCACAGTCTCAGGGAACACTAAGGTCAATTGGCATTACATAGTCCACAAAGACAATGGTCTACATCCTACTTTGGTAAGCAGCGACTGTGGTCTTAAAAGCTTGTGAGTGGCCACCTAAGGTACAAATATTGGTTTCTCCCCATCCAGAGCAAAGAAGAGTGAAGAAAATCAAAGGCACACGGAAAAAATTAGTCCAGTGGACTAATGGACCATGTGAACCCCAGCCTCCACAATCATGAGACCAGAACTAGGTGGTGCCCAGCT
This sequence comes from Orycteropus afer afer, assembly GCF_000298275.1. Taxonomy (NCBI): domain Eukaryota; kingdom Metazoa; phylum Chordata; class Mammalia; order Tubulidentata; family Orycteropodidae; genus Orycteropus; species Orycteropus afer. Next base: position 3,380,423 of record NW_006921879.1, read on the forward strand.
ACCATTCCTGACCACTCTGAAAGAGATCACAATAGAAAGTCCTAGATAGAGTGGGAGAAAAATATGGAACAGAACTCCAAATCAGTAAAAAAAAAAAAAAAAAAAAGGCTTAGTGGTCTGATAGAGACTAGTGGAACCCCTGTGACTATGGCCATTAGACATTCTTCAAGCCTGGAACTGAACTCATCCCTATGGCTCAACTTTCAGACAAAGGACAGGCCTATAAAGTGAACCACCAGGGAGGCACACACTCATTAGAACAATCAACCATATGATTTAAAGGACATCATTTGTCCAGGGATGAAGCTCAGCAGGCAGGAAGGGATAGGAAAGAAGAATGAGAGAAAATGGTAAACATAGGGAGGAAGTTGGGAAAATACTGTTACATTGTGGGGATTACAATCAATGTCACAAAACAAAAATGTGTATGAATTGTTGGATGGAAAACCAATTTGCACTGTACACTTTCACCCCAAACCAATTTGCTCTGTAAACTTTTACCCAAATCACAATTTTTTAAATATATATATATTAAAGCAGCTGTCTCTGTGGTACTACAGGTGATTCTTTTATTCTGTTCCTTGATATTTTCTATACTTTTTATAATGAGCTAATATTTTTTTATTGTGATTTGTGTGAAAGTTTACAGAGCAAATTCACTTTCCACACAGCAGTTCACATGACGTTGACTACAATTTCCCACAATACAACAGCTCCCTTCCCACTTCTTCCCCACCGTTACCTCTTCCTTGTATCCTTCCCTCCATGTACTTCTGCCTCCTGAGCTGTCTCCCTGTGCAAACACAGCCCTTCTATTCTTCCATGATTGTTCTCTCCAAGGAGTGTATCTACCTAGTGTAAATGTTCACCTCATATGCCTATCTTTTGTTTGGCTGGAAGCCACAGGTGTGGGTTCAATTCCAGACCTGAAAGGCAGCTAGGGGCCATAGTCTCAGAGGTTCCACCAGTAATAAGCTAATATTTTTATAAATGTAAAACTTTCAGAACATATTTCCCAAAGCCGCACTATTTCAATTTTATTTACTCTTACTATCCTACTAAATTTTCAGCCACAAACAAGAATTTAAAATAGCTAACATTATGTGACTTCTGATTCTAAAACCAGGCTTATGCTAAGTGAAGGACATGCATTATTTATTTAAGTCCTAGGAAAGTCCATTTACATAGGTATTGTTATTACTCCCATTGAGGAAATAATGGCTTGGTGGATTTAGATAACCAGTCCTAAATAAGATACTAAGTGATGGAGCGCAGGTGCAATGACAATCTCTCTGACTAAAATGCACTCTTTAACAACCGCTAGAGTAAGCATTCCATCAATGCTTTCAATAAAGGTCTGTGACCCATTGAGTATGGGATTTGGGGAGGGAAATACTTTAATGGAGAGACTGTTTGCAGCATTTGGAGGAATATAGGGAAATATATCATCTGATCAAAATTAAAAAAATGGAAGGGATTTAACAGAGCTTCCTAACAAAAATAAGGAAAATGGAAAAAGAATTAGTAAGGTCAAAACTTCATCAAAATTTCAAGCATCTCACAAATCCTAAATTGGGTCAAATCATTTGATTAGTTGCTGAGTAGATGAGAGATATGAACAAGCCTGAGGGGAGAGACAGAGAGAGGCTTGTAGCCCAGAGGAATAAAGGAATCCTTCATCTCAAACAGTAACACTCACTCCTTTTACCTTTCAGTTCCAGGCTTTCCTCGGATGCTCAGAGCATCACAATTCCTGATGTTGAACACCTCTGGTTGGCCCTCCTCAGCAGAGGTCAGAGGAGCCATGGGAACAGCACCACTGTCACTGAGTTTGTCCTACTAGGGCTCTCAGATGCCTGTGAGCTGCAGATGCTCATCTTTCTGGGGTTCCTCTTGACCTACTTCCTCATTCTGCTGGGGAACCTCCTCATCGTGGTCATCACCCTCATAGACAGACGCCTCCACACTGCGATGTACTATTTCCTCCACAACTTTGCTATCCTGGAGATCTGGTTCACATCTGTCATCTTCCCCAAAATGCTGACCAATATTCTGACAGGATATAAGGCTATCTCCCTTATGGGTTGTTTTCTTCAGTTTTTCTTTTATTTCTTCCTTGGCATCACAGAGTTCCTTCTACTGGCAGTGATGTCTTTTGACAGGTATGTGGCTATCTGTAACCCTTTACGTTATGCTAACATCATGAGCAAAAGGGTCTGTGTCCAGTTAGTCCTTTGTTCATGGATGGCAGGATTCCTTCTCATCATTGTCCCAAGTTCAATCATATTTCAGCAGCCATTCTGTGGTCCCAATATCATTAATCACTTCTTCTGTGACAACTTTCCACTCCTGGAACTCATATGTGCAGACACAAGTCTGATAGAGCTTCTTTGCTTTATTGTGGTCAACTTCAGCTTACTGGGCACTCTGTCCATGACAGCCACCTGCTATAGCCACATCCTCTATACCATCCTGCGCATCCCCTCAGCCAAAGAGAGGCAGAAAGCCTTCTCAACCTGCTCCTCCCACATCATTGTCGTGTCTCTCTTCTATGGAAGCTGTATTTTCATGTATGTCCGGTCGGGTAAGGGCAGACAGGGGGAGGACAGGAGCAAGGTGGTGGCCCTGCTCAACACTGTGGTGACGCCCATGCTCAATCCCTTCATCTACACTCTGAGGAACAAACAAGTGAAGCAGGTGTTTAGGGAGCAGGTGAGAAAGCTCTTCTCATAAAGATTAACTAGACCTGAGAGAGGGGAAAAGAGCCTCCTCACCTGAACCTCTGGAAATGAAGTTCCTGTTCAAATGATCTCCATGAACTATCTTCTTATAGACGGTTTTGGGTGAATTCAAATCCACATTAGTTTCTTACATATATATCTCATTATTGCTCATTTAATTTTGTTTAGAGAGTACAGCATATCATTACTGTGACTGGTATGTCTTAACGTTTCTTAACCTAGCCTATAACTGAGTTTCTTAACTGTGCCTCATTTTTTAATCAGATTAAAATATTTAGTATTCTTTCTTTGCTAGAATCTTTAAAACTTGATTTAAAAAATACATCAACAAGAATATATTTATGGTGGACATAAATATATTCAAAAACATTAGCTATGTGTGAAAAAATGAATTAATAGGCATAGCCAACAAATTGTGAAAAAAAAAATGAGTATCATTTATTAAAATACTATGCCATGAACTCACTCCTGTGGTTTCCAGCCGAATGAAAGATAGGCATATAGGGTGAACATTTACATCAAGTAGATATACTCCTTGGAACAATCAATCACAGGAGAACAGAGGGCAGTGTTTGCAAAAGGAGACAACTTGGGGGCCAGGAGTGCATGGGACAGAAGGACAGAGGGAAGAGGTAATATGGGGAGGAAGTGGGAGGGGAGCTGTTACATTGTGGGGAACTGCAGTCAATGTCATAAACAAAATGTGTATGAACTGCTCTATGGGAAATGAATTTGCTCAAATTTGCCCATGTTGTTGTTATGTGCCGTCGAGTCGGCCCCGACTCATAGCGACCCCTCCTTGGGTTTCCGAGGCAATATCACTACGGAAGTAGGATTGCCCAACCTTCCTT
>NW_006921879.1:3387174-3391719 GCF_000298275.1 Orycteropus afer afer
GAAAGCCCCTCAACCTTGGGTTTCAGCTCTGCCTCCTGCTCCCAGCCCACTGAAACTAAAGGCTTTTCTTCACTCAGACAGCTGCTGGCTGCTGAGACTGCAATCCCAAGGTTGACAAATAAAAGGGCATAGTCCCAATGTCACCAAACCACACTGCGGGCCATTAATTCAAGTTCATTGAAAGTCCCAAGGTCGGCAAAGCATGGCAGGCTGCTGAACATTTCCACATTCTTCAGATGTACAATTCAGTGACATTATTTGTGTTCATTAAATTGTGCAACTATCACCATAATCCATTTTCAAATTTTTCCATCACCCTTAAGAGAAGCTCAATATGCCCTAAGAATTCCTCATTCTTAAAGTAATAAGATGCATATTGTTCTCAGGAAAGCCCCTTCCCATTCTCAGTCCCTGTGGCTAGGGTGGTGCTGACTTCATCTCCAAACAGCATACTTTTGAATAAAAAAAAAAATCTGTAATCTCATAAAGGGTAATTATAGAACTTGACAGCAAACGCATACTTAACGACAAAATGTTGACAGATTACCTCTGAGATCAAGAATAAACCAAGGAGAACCACTATAACCACTTCTTTCATAGTAGAGTTCCTAGATAATGCAATAATGTGATAAAAATAAATAAAAAGACTAAGTATTTAGAAAGAAAGACAAAATACTGTCAACTCACCAACAACCCGATTGTTTATATAGAAAAGCCATCCTCCCTTCTAAGAGCGCTCTGGCCATACTTCTACCAAACAGATTTGTTTGTTTTTCTGGCAGTCCATGGTATATTCAATATTCTTTGCCAACACCGTAATTCAAAGGCATCAATTCTTCAGTCATCCTTATTCATTGTCGAGCTTTCCATGCACAGGAGGCAATTGAAAATACCATGGCTTGGGTAAGGCACACCTTACTTCTCAAAATGACATCTTTGCTTTTTTTAACACTTTAAAGAGGTCTTTTACAGTATATCTGCCCAATGCAATATATCATTTGATTTCTTGACTATTGCATCCATGGGTATTGATTGTGGATCCAAGCAAAATGAAATCCTTGAAAAATTTTTATCTTTTCTCCATTTATCATGATGTTGCTTATTATGAGGATTTTTGTTTTCTTTATGTTGAGATGTAATCACACTGAAGGCTGTAGTTCTTGATCTTCACCAGTAAGTGGTTCAGATCTTCACTTTCAGCAAGCAAGGTTGTGTCATCTGCATACCATAGGTTGTTAATAAGTCTTCCTCCAATCCTGATGCCACATACATCTTCATATAGTCCAGCTTCTCAGTTTATTTGCTCAGCATACAGATTAAGTAACTATAATAACAGGATGTAACCTTGATGCACATTTTTCCTGATTTTAAGCTATATAATATCCCCATCGCTCTACTCAAACAACTGCCTCTTGGTCTATGTACAGATTCCTCACGAGCAAAATTAAGTGTTCTGGAATTCCCATTCTTCAAAATGTTATCCATAGTTTGTTACAATCCACACAGTCAAATACCTTTGCATGTAACACACTATACATAAACATTGTTCCACATCCTACTTTGGTGAGTAGTGGCTGGGCTCTTAAAAGCTAGCAAGTGGCTCTTAGTCTTTTCTCATTCAGAGCAAAGAAGAATGGAGAAAACTAAAAATGCATGAAACAATTAGTCTAAGGGACTGGCAGACCATACAAACCTCAGTGTATATGACCATGAGACCAGAAGAACTGGATGGTGCCCGGCTACAACTGTCAACCACTTGGAAAGGGATCAGTGAAAGAGGTGCTGGATAGAATGGGAGAACAACATGGAACAAAACTCAAAACCATGAAAAAGACCAAACTTACTGGTCTGATAGAGACTGGTGAAACCCCCGAGACTCTGGCCCCTAGTCACCCTTCAGGCCTGGAATTGAACTCACTCCCGTGGCCTCCAGCCAAACAATAGACAGGCATATAGGGTGAACGATTACACCAGGTAGATACACTCCTCAGAATAATCAACTGTGAGAGATCAGAAGGGTACTACTTGCACAGGGAGATAGCTCTAACGGCAAGAATGCGTAGGAAAGAAGGACACAGCAAAAAGACAGTCACAGGGAGGAAGTGGTAAGATGGCTGCTACATTGTGGGAATTAGAATCAATGTCATGAAACAAAATGTGTATGGAAAATGAATTTTTTCTGTAAACTTTCACCCAAACTACAATGAATAAATAATAAAAATTTTAAGAAAACTTGTGAGCAGTCATCGAATGTGCAACTATTGGTCTCTCCCAGTTCAGAGCAAAGAAGAGTGAAGAAAATCAAAGACACAAGGAAACAATTGGTCCACAGGATTAATAAACCATGTTAACCCCAGCTCCAAGACAATGAGACAAGAACTAGATGGTTCCTGGCTATCAACTCCGACCACTCTGAAAGAGATCACAATCGGAGGTTGGTCCTGGATAGAGTGGGAGAAAAATGTGGAAAAAACTCAAAATCATAAGAAAAGATCAACCTTACTGGTCTAATAGGGACTAGTGGAATTGCCAAGACTATGGACATTAGACAGTCTTCAGGCCTGGAACTGAACTCACCCTCATGGCTTAACTTTCAGGCAAACAATAGACAAGGCAATAAGATGAAAAATAACAGCAGGGAGGTATGCCTCCTTAGCCCAATCAACAATACGAGATCAAAAGGGGAACATTTGCCCAGGGATAAACTCAGAAGGCAGGAAGGGATAGGAAAGACAATCAAATAGAAACAGTAAACACAGGGAGAAACTGGGAAGTATGCTATTACATTAAGGGAATTGCAATCAGTGTCACACAACAAAATGTGTATAAATTGTTGAATGGAAAACCAATTTGCTCTGTAAACATTCACCCACATTACAATAAAAAGTTAAAAAGAAAAAAAAAAGTCTTCTGAAAATAGGAACAAGAGACATCAATCTGTAAATGATGGCAACTACAAACCAAAAAGAGGGAATGAAAGGCATAATTACAAACTTCCAAATGGAGATGAAATCAAGAGAATATTAAGACAGAACAGATTGTTTTAAACTTAGGAAGATAAAAATAATTACAAGGTAACTATAAAGAAAATTAATAACCTTCCAACCAAAATTAAAAAGATCATAAGGACTCAGTAAACACAAAATCAGCAGCAGCAAAGAAAATTAAAAGAAAGTCTGAAAACAAAAGGAACTCAGCACAGAAAAATAAATGAACAAAGAAATCAACACCACACACACACACAAAAAAAAATGACAGGTAAATTCATACTTCATTACAATGATTGTAATTGTAATTTACATTTGCAAATGTAATTGCAACAGTCAAGAGACAGAGTGGCAGAAGGGATAAGAAAACAGGACTCATCGATATGCTGCCTACAAGATACTCACCTCAGACACAAGAAAAAAATAAACTAAAAATCAAAGGATGGAAAAAATATTTATCAAGCAAACAGCAACCAAGAATAAAATAGACTTCAAGGCAAAACCAGCATAAGGGATAAGGAATAGCATTATATAATGATTAAAGGGTCAATCCAGCAAAAGGACATAACCATAATAAATTCTGCCCACCCAATTAAAGAGTTTGTTAAGAGAAATAGTTTGAAAAGAGAAATAGAAACTCCACAATTATAGAAGACTTTAACACACCACTTTCAATGAAGGACAGAACTACAAGAAAAAAATCCAACAAAGGTACAAAAGACTATGTTAGGCCACAAAACAAGCCTCAGTAAATTTAAAAACATCAAAATAATACCTAGTATTTTCTCAAATAACAAAGCTATAAAATTAGGTATCAATAATAGGAACAATGTGGGAAAAAATCAAATACATGGAACCTGAATAACATCCTGTTTAAAAACTACTGTGTTACAGAAGAAATAAAAAGTGAAATGAAAAAATTCCTAGAAGCAAACAAGAATGAAAACACACACACACCAAAAAAAAAAAAAAAACCTTTGAGACACAGCAAAAGCAATCCTCAGAGGCCAATTTATAGCAATAAATGCACACATCAAAAAAGAAAAAAGAACCAAAGTCAACGCCTTAACCTAACACCTCCAAAAATTAGAGAAAGAACAGCAAAAAAAAAAAGCCTAAAGTCACCAGAAGAAAATAAATAATAAAGACTAGAGCAGAAATAAATGAAACAGAAAAACAATAGCAAGAATAAACAAGACTAGAAGTTGGTTCTTTGAAAATATTAATAAAATAGACAAACCACTGGCAAATTTAACAAACAAAAGAAAAGGTGCAAGTAACATTAATAAGAAATAAAATGGGCAACATAACAACAGAACTAACCAAAATAAAAAGGGTAACAACAGAATACTATGAAGAACTGTACTCCAACAAATGTGAAAACCCAGAAAAAATAAACAAATTTATAGAAACACACTACCCACCTAAACTAACACAGACTGAGGTAGAAAACTTGAACAAATCCAAAATAAAAGAAGAAATTAAACAGGTATTTTTTTTTTAATTCCCTACTATGCAACCCTAAAGAATAATGTAGAATCTGCAAAAAACCACATAA
>NW_006921879.1:3391819-3392329 GCF_000298275.1 Orycteropus afer afer
GGGTTTGAACCGCCAGCCGTCTGGTTAACAGGCAAGTGTCTTAGCCACTATGCTACCAGAGCTCCCAAATTTGCCCATATCACAATAAAATTTGGAAAAAAAAAAAAAAACCACTATTCCAGAACCAACAATGGAACTAGACACATAGTCTGGAAGAATACTGCAATACATAAAAGCATCTAGTAGATGATAAAAGTAGACTTGATATAAGTATACTTTGAATCAATAAAGAAAGCACAGTAAATTCAATAAATGATGCCAAGACCACTGGCTAACCACCGTAGTCTTCCTTCCAAATAGATTGGGACTACTAGTACTTGATTGGTTATTTGGGGGAGAGGGAGAAGATTAAAGCAGAAGAACAATTTAAAAGTGATAAATGTCTTAAATATATTTTTAATTAAAAACTATAAACATATTAGGAAGACTGAACATTGTGAAAATGTCAGTTCTATCCAAAGCAATCTATACATTCAATGCAATCCCAATCCAGATCCCATCAACATTCTT
>NW_006921879.1:3392627-3420661 GCF_000298275.1 Orycteropus afer afer
TACATGGGAGGTACAGACAACAAAGATGAACCCTTTTGCACATACAGTACTGTGTTGTCAGTGAAGGCAATCATGGTATATGGGTGGATAGACGGGTGGACAGGCTGAACTATTAGGTCAGTCTATGGAGGGGGGAGTGTGCCCAAGACCATATATAGAGTTAGTAGACAATGTTTCTACAAGTGTATTGCTATGTTCTGTAAGAATTCCCCACTATATAGTATAGCTGACAAGGGGCAAGGTTGTAGTCACTTTTTGGCCACAGCCAGCTACCCAGAGAGAGTAAGTAGTTGGACCTGTGGGCTCAGGACCATAGCCTCAGAGGATATCAAGCTCAATTGGCATAACATACTACACAAAACATTGTTTCACATCCCACTTTGGCAAGTAGCGACTGGGATCTTAAAAGCTTACAAGCAGTCTTCTAGATCCAATTATGGGTCTCTCCTTGTCCAGAGCAAAGAAGAATGAAGAAAACCAAAGATTCATGGAAACAATTAGTCCAAGCAACTGGTACACCGCACGATCCTCAGCCTATACAACTATGAAACCAGAAGAACTAGATGGTGTCCAGCTACCACTGTCAACCATTCAGAGAAGGATCTCTGTAGGAGATCCTGGATAGAGTGGGAGAACAATGTGGAACAAAACTGAAAATCATTAAAAAAAAGGACTAGGTTTGCTGGTCTGATAGAGCCTAATGGAACTACTGACTCTACGGCCCCTAGCTGCCCTTCAGATCTGGAATTGAACCCATTCCTATGGCTTCCAGCCAAACAAAAGATAGGCATATGAGCTGAACATTTACATTAGGTAGATACACTCCTTGTAGAGATCATGGGAGAATAGAAGGGTTATGTATGCACAGGGAGATAGCTCAGGGGGCAAGTGTGCATGGAGGGAAGGACACAGGGAAGAGGTAACTATGGGGAGGATGTAAGAGGGGAGCTGTTGCATTGTGGTAAATTGTAGTCAATGTCATGAGACAATGTATATATGAGCTACTGTATGAAAAGTGAATTTGCTCTGTAAACTTTCACCCAAATGACAATTTAAAAAAAAAAAAAAAAAAAACCTACATAGCTTCACTGGAGAATTCTACTAAACATTCAGAAAAAGGTGACACCAATTCTACTGAAACTATTCCAGAAAATAGAAAAGGATGGAATATTCCTGAATTCATTTTATGAATTAAGTATAACCCTGATACCAAAGCCAGAGAAAATATCACTACAAAAGAAAATTGCAGACAAATATCCCTCACAAAAACTCTCAGCAAAATCCTAGGCAATAGAATCCAACAACATGTCAAAAAATAATACATCATGACCAAGTAGGATTAACACCAGATATGCAAGAACGATTCAACATTAGAAAAAACAATCAACATGATCCACTCCATAAATAAAACAAAGGAAAAGAAACCACATGATCCTATCAATCAATGCAGAAAAGGCATCTGATAAAATCCAACACCCATTTCCAATAAAGACTCACAGCAAAATAGGAATAGAAACAAAATACCTCAACATAAATTAAGAGCATATATGGCCAGTACTACTCTCAATGGAGAGAGACTGAAAACATTCTCCTTGCAAATGGGAATCAGACAAAGATTCTGTTACCACTCCTATTCAATGTCATTGTCAGGTGCCATCCAGTCGTCTCCAACTCATAGTGACCCTACACACAGCAAAATGAAACACTGCCTGGTCCCTCACCAGCTTCACGATCCTTGCTATACTTGAGCCCATCACCACAGCCACTGTGTCAATCCATTTTATTGACGGTCTTTCCCTCTTTTGTTGACCCTCCACCTTACCAAGCATGACATCCTTCTCCAGGGAATGATCCCTTCTGACAACATGACCAAAGTAAGTGAGACGAAATCTGGCCATTCTTGCTTCCAAGGAGCATTCCGACTGCACTTCCTCCAGGACAGATTTGTTCGTTCTTTCAGCAGACCATGGTACTTTCAGCATTCTTCCCCAGCACCACAACTCGAAAGCATCAACTCTTCTTCAGTCTTCCTCATTCACCGTCCAGCTCTCACATGCATACGAGGCAATTGAAAATATCATGGCTTGTGTCAGGCGCACCTTAGTCCTCAAGGAGACATATTTGCTGTTCAGCACTTGAAAGAGGTCTTTTGCAGCAGATTTACCCAATGCAATACGTTGTCTGCTGTCTGGACTGTTGCTTCCATTGGTGTTGATTGTAGAACCAAGCAATGTGAGGTCTTTGACAGCTTCAATCTTTTCTTCATTTATTGTGACGCTGCTTATTGGTCCAGTTGTGAGGATTTTTGTTTTCTTCATATTGAGATGTAATCCATACTGCAGACTGCAGTCTTCAATCTTCATCAGTAAGTGCTTCAAGTCATCCTCACTTTCAGCAAGCAAAGTTGTGTCATCAGCGTATTGCAGGTTATTAATGATTCTTCCTCCAATCCTGATGCCATGTTCTTCTTCATATAGTCCAGCTTCTCAGATTATTTGCTCAACATACAGATTGGATAAGTATGGTGAATGGATACAACCCTGATGCACTCCCTTCTTGATTTTAAACCATGTAGTGTCCCTTTGTTCTGTTTGAACAACAGCCTCCTGGTCTATGCACAGGTTCTTCATTAGTACAATTATGTGTTCTGGGATTCCCATTCTTCTCAATGTTATCCATAATTTGTTATGATCCACACAATCAAATGCTTTTGCATAGTCAATAAAATACAAGTAAACATCTTTCTGGTATTCTTTGCATATTCAATATTGTATTGGAAATCCTAGCCAAAGCAAAAGGCAAGAAAGGGAAATAAAAGCCATCCAAATTGGTAAGAAGGAAGTAAAACTATCTCTATTTTCAGATTATATGATCCCATACATAGAAAATCCCAGAGACTCAGCAAGAAAGCCACTGGAACTTGTAGTAGAAGGACTCAGCAAAGTGGTAGGGTACAAGATCAACATATAAAAATTAGTCAGATTCCTCTACACCAACAAAGAGAACTCTGAAAAATAAATAAGAAAAATAATATTATTTACAATAGCTATCAAAAAGATTAAATACTTAGGAATAAACCTAACCAGAGGTACAAAAGACTTATACAAAGAAAACTACAAAACACTACTGCAAGAAACCAAAAGAGATACATATAAATGGATGAACATATCATGCTCATAAACGGGAAGACTTAAGGTTGTGAAAATGTCACTACTACCCAAAGTGATCTATAGATATAATGCAATCCTAATCCAGATTCCATCAACATGCTTTAAAGAAATGGAAAAACTAACCACCGACTTCATAGGGAAAAGAAAGAGAATGCAGATAAGAAAAGCACTACTAACGAAGAACAAAGTAGGAGGCCTCACACTTCCTGATCTGAGAACTTACTATACAACCATGGTAATTAAAACAGCCTGGTACTGGTGTAATGACGGACACATAGATCAATGGAACATTATTGTGAACCCAGAAGTAAATTCTTCCACCTATAGACAGCTGATCTTTGACAAGTGGCCAAAATCTATTAAATGGGAAAAAGACAGTCTCTTTAACAAATGTTACTGGCAAAATTATGCATTTGTAGAAAAATGAAACAAGATGCATACCTTACACTATATACAAAAACTAACTCAAGATGAATCAAAGACCTAAATGTAAAACTAAAATTATAAAGATTATTAAAAAAGAAATAGGGGTGAATTTAGGGACCTTAGTTTATGACACAAATAGTCTAGCAAACATAATCAAAACTGCACAAACAGCAGAAGATAAACTAGACAAATGGTATCTCCTAAAAATTAAGCACTTATGTACATCAAAAGACTTCTCAAAAAAAAGTAAAAAAAAAGAACCTACAGACTAGGGGGGAAAAAAACTAGCAATGACATATCTGACAAGGGACTAATCTCTAAAATTTATAGAAAAATTAAATCCTCAAAAAAATGGTCCTCAGACAAATGGATCTCCATACACAAAAGTACAAAACTGAACCATACCTCACACCATATGTCGAGAACTGAATTGTGTCCCCAAAAAATTCTAACCCCTATGCTTGGGAATGGATATAATCCCATTTGGGAATAGATTCTCTTTGTTATGTTAGTGAACAGTGTTAGTGTAGAGTGTGCTTTAAGTCACTCTCTTTTTGGATATAAAAGAGTAGATTAAGCAAGCAAGCACAAACAAAGGGGAAGACACATGCCACATGATCACCAAGGAACCTAGGCATAGAAGCTGAAAAGACACAAGGGCCTTCCCGAGAACAGAGACAGCCCGCCCAGAACTAGCACCCTGAACTAAGACTTCTAGCCACCTACACTGTGAAAAAAGTAAATTTCTGCCACCTATTTGTATTATTTCTGTTATAGCAGCACTGAATAACTAAGACACCATATATGAAAATTAACTCATGTTAAATAGATTAATGACCTAAATATTAGAATTCAAATCATAAAAGTCTTACAAGAAACCATCAGAATAAAGCTTCCAGATATTGTTTTATCATAGATTCTTAGATATGACACCAAAAGCAAGAACAAAAGAAAAAAAAATGGATAAATTTTAAAAAGAAGAAGAAGATGGAAGTAACATAGTCACCATACAAAAAAAATAAAAATTTTGTGTAACAAAGGATTTTAACAGAAAATTGAAGAGACAATCTATCAAATGAAAGAAAATATTTAATAACCATATATCTGATAAGAACCTATAAAGAGTGCCTACAACTCAATAACAATAAAATAAACAACATTATTTTAAAATGGGCAAAGGATTTGAATAGATATTTCTCCAAAGAAGAGATACAAATAGCCAATAAGCACATGAAAAGATGCTCAATATTATTAATTATCAGGAAAATGCAATTCGAACATAGAAAAAATTCTTAGTGACCTTGAGTTTGGCAAAAATTTTTCTTAAGTAGAACACCAAAAAACATGAACTGTGAAAGGAAAAATTAACAACTTTTACTTCATCAAAACTAAAACTTTTGTTCTTCAAAAGACATTAAGAAAACGTAAGAGCAAACCTCAGACTGAATGAAAAAAGTTTTGAAAGCATATATCCGACAAATGAATTATAGTCATACTTTTACAAATGAAAGAAGACAACTCAATATTTTAAAAATTGGACAAAAGATTTCAACAGACACTTCACCAAACTATATGAACAGCAAATAATTGATGATCATTAGAGTAATTTAAATTAAAACCACAATGATATACCACTACAGACCCATGAGAAACCAGAAACTCATTGCTGTTGAGTCGATTCCAACTCATAGCAACCCTATAGGACAGGGTAGAGCTGCCCCGTAGGGTTTCCAACATTGTAATCTTTATAGAAGCAGACTGCCACATCTTTCTCCTGTGGAGCAACTGGTGGATTAGAACCACCAACTTGCCAGTTAGCAGCTCAGTGCTTTAAACACTGGTCTACCAGGACTTCTTACCCACCAGAATAGCTAAAATTTACAAGATTGATAATAAAGTGTTGATGAAGTAAGGTAACAGGAACTCTCACACATTACTAATGGGAACGTAAAATGGTAAAATTTAGGAAAATCATTTGGTAAGTTTCTTAAAAGCTATGAGATATAACTTCACATTAACTACTTTTTTAAATGGAAAATAACAAATATTGGTGAGGATATGAAATGTTGAGGATGTATAACTCTCATGTATTATTGATGGGAATATAAAATGATGCAGCCACTGTGGAAAACCATTTCTTAACTCCCCCAAAATTAAACACAGTATTACCATACAAAAAAAAAAAAAAAAAAACTCACTGCCATCATGTCAGATCCAACTCATAGCGACCCCTCCTTGGGTTTCCAAGGCAGCATCACTGTGGAAGTAGATTGCCCAACCTTCTTTCAGAGGAGTGACTGGTGGGTTTGAACCGCCAGCCTTCTGGTTAGCAGTCAAATGCCTTAGGCACTACACCACCAGAGCTCCTAGTATTACCATGTGACCCAGCAGTTTCATTCCAGGGTACATACCCAAAAGAATTGAAAGCAGGAACTTAAACAACACCTACACACCAGTGTTTATTGAAGCATTATTCACAACAGCCAAAAAGTAGAAAAACAACGCAAATATCTGTCAAGAGATGAATACGTAAACAAATTGTAGTATATATATATACAAAACAAAAAAACCATACCCACTTCTATCGAGTGGATTCCGACTCATAGTGAGGCGGTAAATTTTTAAGGAAGTAGATTGCCGCGTCTTCTGAGTGGCTGGTGGATTTGAACCATCAGCCTTCCAGTTAGCAGTCACATGTCTCAGGCACTACACCACCAGAGTTCCTTATATACATACAAGGGAATATTATTCAACCACTGTATGGAGGACAATGTTCTGCATCTTACTTTGGTGAGTGGAAACTGGGATATTAAAAGCTTGCAAGCTGCCACCTAAGATACAACTATTAGTTTCCTCCTGTCCAGAGCAAAAAAGAGTGAAGAAAATCAAAGACTCAGGGAAACAATTAGTCCAAAAGAATAATGGACCACATAAACCACACCTACATTATATCATTACATAAATGCCAAACCACTGAGAATCATGGCCCAGCCAAGTTGGCACATAACCTTAACCATCACAGCCAGCATTACTCTCACCTAATACCTTGGCATTCGTTACTATCAGACATACATAGTTAACATACAAAATAGTTGGTTAGTAGATTTTTCACTATTGTTGTGAATGTGAAATATTGGATAATGAGATAGTCAATAGGTGAGGAATAGGTGTATTAAGAAAGCACACAGCATTATATCATTTGAGCCTCATAGCATCTTGTTGAAGTTATAGTATATATTATGATCTCCATTTTTCAGTAAGCAAAGCTGAGAATCTCAGAGGTTAAGAAGATATGTCTAAGATCACACAGCTGTTGGTAAGTGGCAGAGTCAGAACTTGAATCCAGACTCTCCTAATCCAGGTGTAGTGTACCTTCCAGAGTACAGCACCACTCACCTTGAGGGCAGCATGCAGGCAAACAGTGGGAGACGAGCTGTCAGAAGTGGGTGCAGACTCAGTTGGGGGAGGCAGAGAGATGGGAGACAACCTTGGCCAACTTCAGTTTTGCCCAGAAACAAGGCTGAATTGCAGGTTCCCTCCCTCCCTTTGCCTCAAGGTAAGAGTTCCCCACTAGCCTGTGGCATACTACACATCAACTGCTCATTTAGAAGCCAGAAAATAACTTACCTAGAGGCAGGAAAATGTTAGGCAAGTTCACACTATCTAGAACAGACTCTTCCAAATTTGGTGACAATATTTGTCATGCAAAATTCCAATCTGTTCCCAGAGACAACTATCTGTGCCTATGGTATACAGAACTGAAAAGTCTATTGGGATATGTGTAAGTACCTGGGTGGCTCAAATGGTTTGTCTTGGCTATTAATCAAAAGATTGAGAGTTTGAACCAACCCAGTGGTGCCATGAAGAAAGGCCGGGGATCTGCTACCATAAAAATTACGGTCCAGAAAACCCTTTGGAGCTCAGTTCTAGTCTGTAATAAGTGGAATCACCATGAGTCAGAAATGACTAGAAGACAAGAGGTTTGGGTTTTGTTGTTGTTGGTGGTGGTGGTTTATGTAAAAAACATTAGGATAATTTCCATGCCCCCAACTCAACTCTTTGCCCCCTTCACCTGTCATGAATCCAAGAGTCCTTGGAATCTTTAACATCTCTAAAAGAAATTGCCCTAATCACAGAGTTTTAACAATGAAAGACATTTTAAAAAATGTTACTCAGCATATGTTGGCCTGAATAGTATCCCCCTAAAATTCAGGTCTACCTGAACCTCAGAGTATAACCTTATTTGGAAGTAGGTTTTGAAGACATAATTCACTAATATGAGGTGATCCTGAATTGGGGTTGGCCCTAAATCCAATGTCCTCATACGAAGAGAATACACAGAGATATACACAGATGGCACAACATCACTATATTCACAAGTACTTAAGGAAAGACATTTGGAACGCAGCACAGACCAGATACTTGTTGTAATAGCATGATCAACAGGCATTTACTACTCACAGAATAAATAGGACAGGGATGAGTGTAACAACATACATTATCAGCCTAAATTCCTCAAAGTTAGCAGGGTTAGATTGCATCAAGCACACCCTAGTTTACATCTTGGGAGGAGAATGCCTAAATCCTTCTCTCCTGAGATTAAATACTAGACAGCCATGTGCCAAAAAGCATTTACAACAAGCAGGTAGGGGAAAAGAGCAATGAAAGAGGGCAGTAAAAGCGGGTAATGAAAGGAGAAGGCCCCCTGTAGGCAATGGACATACTTTATTGCCCCTACTCTAGCTATTCTAGATTTACTGGTGTCAGAGAATAACTCTTCCTCCTTTATCCCACAAAGATAGCTTAACAGAGATCTGGATTTTCTCAAAGGACAATCATCTGCCCTTAGAGCACATACTTTACTGTATGTCCATTAGTAATTATTATGTCCATTAGTAGTTAAGGAGATGGTAAGGAGGCAATCATAATATAGCACACTTGTGCATCCAGCTTGGGGTGGGAGAGGTCATGTGAAGATGGAGACAGAGATGGGAGTGATGCAGCTATAAGCCAAGTAACACCAAGGATTGCTGGGAGCCACCAAAAATTAGAAAGAGGCAAGGAAGCGTTCTCCCTAAAGCCTTAAGAGAGAACATGGTCCTGCCAATACACCTTGATTTCAGACTTCTAGCCTCCACAACTGTGAGACAATAAACTTCTATTGTTTTCAGCCACCTAGACTGTGATTTGTTACAGCAGCTTAGGGAACTAATATCTAAACTTTCCTTTATAGAGCATCCAGGGCTAAGCACTCACTCTGGGAAGCAGACCTTCTCACTGTGGCACCAGTTATTCAGTTATTAGGGTCAGTGGACAGAAGAGGGCCCCAGGCCTCCAAAGGAGGCCAAAGGAGATACAACTTTGTCCATAAACATTTGTCTGAATTTACAGCTATCAACCCTAATTCTCATGCCTTACTCCAGTCTACAACTGATTTAACCTACAAACTGACCGTCAAGTTTCCTGAACAGGGAGTTGGCATCTCCTGTTGGGCTGACTCTGACTCTGGCCTGGGGCTCAACCTGACTTCACTTTACCTGTTGCAAAAACTATAGTTTGACATCTTGTTCGACCTAATGCCCTACCTGTACCAGTGGGCTAGTTTGACCTCTCTATTCTCCTCTGAGGAGCTCAGGTGGTGTAGTGCCTAAGGCACTTGACTGCTAACCAGAAAGCTGGCAGTTCAAACCCACCAGCCACTCCTGGGAAGGAAGGTTGGGCTATCTACTTCTGTAATGATACCACCTCAGAAACCCAAGGAGGGGTCGCTGTGAGTCAGGTCCAACTCAACGGCACATAACAACATTCTCCTCTGAAGGAGGACTGCTCATACTGATGTTGCCTTGCTCTATGGTCAGAGCAAGATAACCTGCCATTTATTGGGCTGAAACTATTCTAAGTTCCTCCCTGCAGAGTTACACAGAATGAATCTGGGCATGTGAAAGCCATCAAACCTTTGAAGACAGTTACCATGCTCTTCCACAGTTCCTTCAAGCCTACCTCTGCCGTTCTATCAACTATTCTACACAGGACATGTTTCTCATGCTTCTCACCGGTCTGACTGCCCTAACTTTTGAAAACTCACCCAGTAAGAGCAGAGAGAAGGAAGCATGTGTCCTTAAGAGAGCAGGCCGAAGTGGGCTGCAGTACTTCAAATCACGGAAGGCCATATGGAGATTCTGGGGCCAGGGGGAGCAAGGGATGAGAGAGAACATAAGTTGTGGATCACCTTCCAGGAAGAATTTTGCCAAAGACCTCAATAATGGTTCTTTTAGCTCTGAATGGCTGCACTCCTGAGATGGCAATGCAGAGTCTTGGCAGTCCAAGTTCTCAAATTTCCCATCTGGTAAGCCATAAGGGTAGGGGATTACCCAAAGATAGGTAGGAATTAGGAACCTATCTCCACTACTAAGGGGTACAGTTGAAAAGGGGATATAACCTAGGCTCAGCTCCCGTGCTTCTGTGCAGGCCTTTGCATCTGAAGGGGATACAAGCAGGCAGGAAAGGATTCAGAATTAACTCGGGCCCGGTGGGAGGTAACGGTGGCATCTAGAGTTCAGCAGCAGAACTGACAGCAGTGGCTTTCTTACCAGATTGGCTGTGGGCAAGACTTGGGCTGTGGTTCTGATCACCCAGCCTCTCTTTTCTGAGCCTATTTCTGGATTGTGGTTGTGTAGGCTGGCCAATATACTTCCAACAGTCCTTTCATCCTTATGTTAACCAGAGTCAGTGCCTGAGCTTGCAACCAAGAATTCTGACTCATTCAGCTTCTGCACACATCTGGCCATCAAACAGTACATCCCATCAGTTACTGTAATGCTATTCTTTAAGCACTTTCTAATTTCCTCCTGAATTTAAGATGGAATCTCAGATCCATGAGTGGGGATGCGAATAGATAGGATCCATAAGAGGGAAGTCCATAAGTCCAAAAGTTTGATAGTCTTGGCTCAGTTTTGAGATAATGAACTAATCTCAGATGTACCTATGACTGCAGCTCAGATTAAAAATCCTTGCTAGGTGGCTGGAGTCTTAAAAGCTTGCAAGTGGCCACGTAAATTGCAACAATTGGTCTCTCCTCATCCTGAGGAAAGAAGAGTGAAGAAAATCAGAGACACATGGAAACAATTAGTCCAAGGGACCAGTGAACCATGGGAAACTCAGCCTACATGACCCTGAAACTAGAACTAGATGGTGCCCAGCTATCACTGCCAACCACTTAGAAAGGTATCAAAATTGGAGAGCCAGGATAGAGTGGGAGAAAAATGTGGAACAAAACTCAAAATCATTAAAACAATAAATATCAGCCTTGGGCGACTCGACGGCAAACAACAACAACAACAACAACTGGTCTGATAGAGACTGATGAAACCTCTGAGACTATGGTCCCTACTCACCCTTCAGGCCTGTAAATGAACTCACTCCTATAGCTTAACTTCCAGCCAAACAATAGACAGGCTTACTAGGTGAACAACTACACCAGGTAGGTATACTCCTTAGAACAATTAACCATGGAAGATCAGAAGGGCAGCATTTGCACAGTGACATAGCTCAGAGGGCAGGAATGCATAGGAAAGAAGGACACAGGGAAAAGGTAACCACAGGGAGGAAATGGAAGAAAGTTGTTATATTGTGGGGATTGCAAACAATCTCACAAAACAAAATTTGTAAGAACTGTTGAATGGAAAACAAATTTGCTCTATAAACATTCACCCAAACCACAATAAAAAAAAATGTTTAAATCCCTGCTAGGACCCCATAGTTGCCACTCTCCCATGGCAACTTCTACCCTCACCTTGTTACAACCTTGGAACAGAACTCAGCACTTCCCTGTACTCACTAAAAGAACACCTAGCCTACAGGACATTGATAAGAAATGAGTACAGATTGGGAGGTCCACAAGTGAGACAGAGAAAGGGGTTACATCACAGGGAAGACAGCATAGCAGAAGGGGAACCCCCGTTGACAGCCTTGATTCCTATCGATAGTCTCCTCGGTGCCCTTTCCACATTTTCCATTGCTCCAGCTCAGCCTGGTTCCAGCATGTTCTACCTCCTGGATTGCTCCCTACCTGTCCCACTACCACCAGAATCTCTCTTAAAATGACTATTTAGTTCTCTCCCAAGTCTCCAATCTTAAATTCTCACACTCTGATCAACAAAGGACTTCCTTAGGATATTATCTCCTTACAAAGCAATAAAGTCCTATAATGATAAATAAGTTTCCTACTCATTTTATTCTTATACCCAGGCACAGAGTACCTGCGAAACTGTTCGCTATGGATTAGTAAGTAAGCACAAGTAAACCTATGCTTACCTAGCTTACTAGGTACTCCATCCCTCTGAGAGACTATAAATTTGGAAAGAGGTTTTGATTCTGCAGGAAGGTGTTGTGGGGTTGAAAAGAAAGGCAGATGCCAAGCCATACCTAAAAGCAGAATTTTTGATATGGTGAAAAAATGTGAAATTGTTCACTACAGATTAGTAAATAAGCACCAGTAAGCCTGTGCTTACCTTGTTTATTGAATTATTGCACTGAATACTATGGACTCCTACTCTCACTTAGTGCCCTACCCACTTCATTACTAGTTAGGCTTTTGTGCACACCCTTCCCTCTGGAGAACTCCATTTCCCCCAGCTCTGCCTATGAGGAGCTTGGCTCATTCTTCAGGTATCAGCTTAAATATTATTTCCCAAGGAAGCATTCCTGACCACCCTGCAGGTCCTCTGGCTCTATAATTTTCTATCTTAACACTTATTTAACTTGTAACACTTCAAATTTAAAACTAATTCTTCGTCCCCACTTGACTATAAGCTCCCTGAAGGCAGAAAGTTGTTTCAAGTGTAGCACATAGCTGGTGCTCAGTAAATGCTCAATTAATGAATCATGGAGTAGCCTGCTCTGCACGCATTCATTCATTCATTCATTTATTGTTATTTCATCATCATCTTGCCTATAGACAGAACAGTAAGTTTTCCCTTCATCTGTATTTCATTGCCACTACTTCCTTTATCCTTTAAGGTTCTATTCTCTCCAAACAATTTTAACAATTGAGCAGAATCATCCTTAGTTTGTTCCCCAAAGAACACAGTTGACATATAATTGTACTTCTGCCTTAATCATCTAAACAACTTGGAGAGGAAATCTCGATCAAGGCCTTGCTACCTCCTAAGTCTGGAAGGCACCTTACCTGCCAAAAAAGACAAGCCTCAGGATACTGGAGGCAGGAACCTGAGAGGCACAGAGTGCTTGCTGCTCATGGCTGTCTAACTTGGAATAGGGGTGAGAAGCGGAGAGAATTGGCTATTGAGAAGGCTAACTAACCAAGTTCTCTCCTTAAACATATTCTTGAATGCTGACTATACGGATGACATCCAGGTGGAAACTTCCCTCTTAGTGAAGTGTCCCTGCCTGCAGAGGGCCCTATGGGAACTTGAATTCAAATTACCCTGCAAGCCTTAGAAACAGGCACTGTGCTCAGTGGTTTTTACCAACTACCAGGAGCTCTTGTGATGTAGTGCCTAAGGCACTTGACTGCTAACCAGAAGGCTGGTGGTTCAAACCCACCAGCCACTCCTCAGAAGGAAGGTTGGGCAATCTACTTTCGTAGTGAGACTGCCTTGGAAACCCAAGGAGGGGTCACTATGAGTCAAAATCAACTCCATAGTAGTGAGGTTTTCTGTACTTTGTTTTTTAACAGTTGCCCTAGAGTTGATTCCAAACACATGTGAATAAAACCTCACCTGCTCAGTTAGCATTTGTCCCACATTTTCCATGTAATTATTAGGAAAAATAATTCTCAAACTACATACAGAACTGAATAAAATTCATAACCAAGATTTAAATATTTAAAGATAAATATTTTTTAAAAAAGCACTGCCATTGAGTCGATTCTGACTCATAAAAAATAAAAAACAAACTCACTGCCATCAAGTCGGATCTGACTCATAGCGACCCCTCCTTGACTTTCCAAGGAGGTATCACTACAGAAGTAGATTGCCCAACCTTCCTTCCGAGGAGTGGCTGATGGGTTTGAACCACCAGCCTTCTGGTTAGCAGTCAAATGCCCTAGGCACTAGCAACCCCCATTGGATTTCTAACACTGTAAATCTTTACAGAAGTAGATCGCCTCATCTTTCTCCTGTGGAGCAACTGTTGAGTTTGAACCACCAACCTTCTGGTTAGCAACCAAATGCCTTATCTACTACAACACCAGAGCTCACCAGAGCTCCTTAAAGATATTAAGATATTTTCCAGTTCTCTATGAATCGCTCCTAATGTTCCTTATCTTCTCCTCTTTTAGGTCATCTAAATTTTGGTGTTTAAGTCACTTGGGGGAGGGGAAAAGAGAGTTAGTCAATACTGGGGGGGGGGGCGGAGTTTATAGCTGAACCTCTCCAGGCAATATAAGAACCAAAACCAAACTCACTGCCATCAAGTTGGACCTGACTCATAGCGACCTCTCCTTGGGTTTCCAAGGCGGTATCACTACAGCCATTTTAAGATTGCCCAATCTTAAAAATGGTGATGCTATGTATAAGCCAATTTATCTAGCATTTCCTATAATGCCTCCATAATGAATCAGTGAATAATGATTTATTGAGTGCCTGTCATATGCTTAGCATTCATTTACTCAACAAAACTTTATATTGCCAGGACCTGTGTTAGGTGCTGACTGGAATGGAAAAATCATTGAGATGTGGACTCTAACTCAAATAGCACATTTCTGCAAAGAAGGCAGGACCATCAATTCATACAACTGAAGTACAATCAGAGTTAAATCATTCAGTATTAGCAAATTGGGCTGAAATTATTTAAAAAAAAAAAAATCCATCTTCTAAAAGAAAGATATATCTGAACTGAGCCTGTTGTGCCCAGGTTATGAAGGAGATTCTCAGAGAGGAATATGCCAACACATGACAATGCAAATGCAATAGGAAAGTTTATTAGCTAACTTAAGTTAGGGTCTTTGCCCTTACCAGGTCAGTGGCTTAAGCAAAAGACCCCGTGCCCAGGTATTCTCACAATTTTATGGAACAATATGGGGAGGGGCAGCACCAGGGCAAGAGGGTACAGATGATTGGTTGTTGCTAAGGGCAGTGATCTAAGATGTTGGGGGACGTAAAGAAACCCCCCGGCTCCAAAGTTCACTTAGGAAAATATTATCTAGGGAGGATGCTGCTCAGGTATGTGGGAGACTTTCAGGAGTCGAGCAAATCTCCGATATGTGCTGAATCCGGATGGCTTTTGTGATGCGTGCTGAGTTCCGAGGAAGTTCCTTGATACCTGCTGAGACTGGAGGGCAGATAAAGGCCCTAAAGAGTCCAAAATTTCTGTTAGTAACGCTGACACTAAAAGGTTTCTGGTTAAAGATTTTCCTGGAAGCTACTAGAGCTCTCAGACTCACAAGCCTTGAAGCAGAATTAAATTACAGATAAACAAAAGAAAGGAGGGAAACACTCCAGCTGTGGGAACAGCTTTGACAAAGGCCAGAGGTTGAGATGAGCTTGAAGTGCATTGGGAGAAATGAGGAAATTCATTAGATCCCAAGCCAGTTTAAATCTCTTTCAAAAAGAATAGTGAAATGTTGTTCAAATGTTGTGTGTGGGTTATGAGTCTTTAAACTGCAGTAGCTTATAATTAAACTATTGTCTCTAGTCATTGTTAGCTAGCTACTGAGAGGAGCCAATTACCCAGTGCTAATGTATAACCTCTTTGTTGTATGCAAAACAGCTAACTCCAGTCTAAAAAAGAGAAGAGAGGGGCAGCTTCTTGCCCCTATTCAAGTGGAAATGATTATTTCCCTCTTGTTGGAAAAGAGAAACTCCAGGGCTTTACTGATCTTTTCAGCCTGCTCTGAACACACACAGTTATGAGCACCCTGTAACTCTCTCTCTCTCTCTCTCTCTCTTTCTCTCTCTCTCTCTCTCTCTCTCTTTTAAATCCTGGTAAAAGGAAGCAAGACCTCCACATGTAGGGAGACTTAATAAGCCAAGGCCTTGCTGTCCCTATTCAAGCAAGCAATGCAGGCAGATGCCACCACCGATCACAAAGGCAGAAAATATAGTGGATGCCTGAGACAGGAAAGGAGAGAAATTCCACCAAGAGTCACTGTTTTGGTTACCTAGTGAGGCTCTGACAGGAATAGACCACAAACAGGTGGCTTGAACAAACAGTTGTTTATTCTCTTACAGTTTTGGAGGCTATAAGTCTGAGATCAAAGTGCTTGGCTTTAGGGGCTGGGTAAAAGCCCCTAAACCTTGAGCTTCAGCTCTCTGCCTCTTCCTCCCAGCTTACTGAAGCTAGAGGCATCTCTTCACTCAGACAGCTGCTGGCTGCTGAGACTGACAAACCCAAGGTTGACAAGTAAAAAGGCACAGTCCTGATGTTACCAAACCACATGGCAGGCCATTGATTCTAGTCCATTAAGAGTTCCAAGATCAGCAGAGTATGGCAGGCTGCTGAATGAAGACTTGGCTACATGCAGGATCCAAGCATGACAAAAGCTAGAGGCTGTCCTCAAAGCTGCTTCTTACATACTAGAAGCAGACCACATTCCTAAAGAAGCTCCTCAGCTGCTCCAGTAGAGTCCACCATGGAGTTGATTACTAGTCTCATCATAAGGAATAACTACATCCAGCTGCCCAGCCACTCAACCAGGCCCAGGTAAGTTGACACAACCTTAACTACAATTTTATCCCTTGTCAACTTGGCACCTGTACAGATCTTCATTGGGTGGCATTTGTACAGATCTCCTTCACTGGATGGCTCCAGTCCCCTAGTTTGTCTGAGTGGTGACCTCACCCCCTTGGCCTGGCAGGCCCCATTCCTCTACCTCTTTGGCATGGCAGTCCTGCACGCTCCCTCTCAGGCAGCAGCTATGGCTCTATCCCACTGGCCCACATGAAAAAGCAGCTCCACACTCAAGAACCAAGTTGGTGAAGGTCTGACCCTTTGAAAGCTAGGAGGCTGTGGTGGTTCCACCCCCAAAGGCCATGGTCCTGCCTTTTGAGGCTGAGGCAGCCCTGCTCTCAGTTTCCTTGGTCTCTCCGCTTCTGCCAGTTAATGCCTGAAGGCAACCCACTCCACCAGGAATCTTCCTGTCCAAAGGACACTTAGCTTTCTTGCTCTGTGGGCTGGCCAACCTGCTACTCTATTTCATGCCAGTCTCTTCCACCAATTAATGCCCAAAGGCAACCCAATCTACCAGGAAGCCACAGACCCAATGGCAGCTAGCCTTCTCCTCCATGGGCTGGTAAAGTTGTCTCTGTCTCATTCCAGTCTCTCGGCTCTGCTACTGCCATCTCTCATGCCGCATGCCAGAGTCTCAGGTCAAGTACACACTCCACACCTGTTTCCACATTTTAGGTATCTGTCAGAGCAGCACCCCACTCTCTCTGTACCAATTTCTCTTTTGGTTACCTAGTGCCACTCTGACAGGAATATACCACAAGTGGGATGACTTTAACAAACAGGAGTTTATTCTTACAATTTTTGGAGGCTAGAAGTCCAAGTTCAAAGTGCCAGGTTCTAGGGGCTGGGTGAAAGTCCCTTGACCTTGGGCTTCAGGTCTGCCTCCTGCTCCCGGCCCACTGAAGCTGGAAGCTTTTCTTCATTCAGGCAGCTGCTGGCTGCTGAGGCTGACAAACTCAAGGTCAACAAGTAAAAAGGCATGGTCCCGATATTACCAGACAACATGGCAGGCCACTAATTCCACAGCAGGTTGTGGAACAATGACTTGACTACATGCAGGATACAAGCATGCCAAAAAGCTAGAGACCTACCTCGAAGTTGCTTCTTATATATTGGAAGCAGACCACATCCCTAAAGCAGCTACTCAGCTGCTCATGGCAGATTCCGCCATGGATTTAATTATCAATCTCACCATGGGGAATCAATACATCCTGCTGCCCAGCCACTCAACCAGGCCCAGCCAAATTGACACACTACCTTAACTACAACAGTCACACTGAACAGAAAGATAAATCACCAAGAAATGTGTCTACAAACTAAAATACTGGAAAAACAGATAAAGAAAACCAAGAACGATGAACACAGAAGTGCATCTTACTCATTTTTTAAATTTAAATCAAAGATAAAATCTTTGGCACTAATGGTTGGTTGAGAGCTCTGGTGGCATAGTGCCTAAGGCATCTGACTGCTAACCAGAGGCTGGTAGTTCAAACCCACCAGCCACTCCTCAGAAGGAAGACTGGGCAATCTACTTTCAAAGAGATACCGTCTCAAAAACCCAAGGAAGGGTCGCTATGAGACAGATTCAACTCAAGGGCAATGGGTTTAATGGTTGGTTAATTGGTCAGTGTTGTTAAGTTTGGTGATTCATATATATATATATATATATATATATGTATATATATATGTATATGTATATATATGTATATGTATGTATATGTATATGTATATATACATATACATATATACACATTTTTTTCCATAAGTATTATGTTGTTGTTAGATGCCCTCAAGTTGATTTACAATTCACAGCAACCTCATATGACAGAGTAGAACTGCTCCATATGGTTTTCAAGGCTATGACTTTTCAGAAGCAGATCACCAGGTACCTCTAGGTGGGTTTGAACTGTCAATCTTTTAGTTAGTAGTCCAGTACTTAACTATTTGCACCACCCAAAGACTCCTGAATATTGCTGTACCAAAATTATATCTCAGTATGAAATCCAATTCTTGTGGTTTCCTTTTTAGCTCTGTTCTTTACTTAGGGAGAGGATCCCTTATTAGGGCAAATCTTCTAATTCACACCCACCCCTTACTGTAATGAGGTCACAATGACTCATATGTGCTGAATAGAATGCAATTTCTCATCAATAAAAGGAAAGGGAAAACTTGTTCTACACAAAGAAATGTCCCTGTCCAATCATAGAATACACATAGAAATAGAGGACAAAGGATGCTTTCTCTCCATTTTTAAAAATAACAAAGGGAAGACTGTGAGCATAGTTTAGAAGACGGGACCCACAGAGTGTACTGTGGCCTGCAAGTGCTATCCCCCACTGTCCCAACCTTAAGTGTTCTAGCCACTCAGAGCAACCTTAAAGCAAAGGTACAGGCATAGCTGTCATCATTCCACCAAGTTCTCAAAGACCAAATAGCACTGACACAGTGCACATATGAGACACAGGCAGAACATCACTTCTGTCAGTTGGCTCAAGAACTCTGGGCAGATGTGATGCTAGCTTCCAGCTGATGAGATTTCTGGTCCAGTCCAGCCCTAAGGTCCTGAAATCAAGATATTCACAGGCATACTGTCTTTGGTGGTCTTGTCTCAGTGTCTCCAGAACAGGAAAATCACTGTCAAACGCCAGGATCAGACCCCACATGTCTGTGCCCTTAGACTCATGCCAATCCTGGAAGCAAGGGTAGTGACAGCTAATGGAGTTCTACCTTGTCCAACTCTGTCAAGGCAGAACAAATGATTTCTTTCAAATGATTTCAAATGATGCAAGAAAAGAAAAAGGGAAAATTCAAATTTTCACATAAAATACTCTGGTAATCCATATCCTGCCACCCAAATACAAACATTCTCTTACATACACTACTAGTTTCCTAGGACTGCTGTAACAAACTACCACAAACTGGATGGCTTAAAACAATAGAAATTCACTCTCTCACAGTTCTAGAGGCTCTTAATCTGAAATTAAGTTGCCAGCAGGCCCACATTTCCTCTGAAGGCCCAAAGGGAAAATCTTTCCTTATCTCTTCCAGATACTGGTGGTAAGGCAATCTCTGCCTCCCTCTTCAAATGACCTTCTCCCCTGTGTCTCTAGATCTCAAATCTCTCCCCCCTCTTTCTCATAAGAACACACTAGTTATTGGGCTTAGGACTCACTCTAAATCCAGGATGCTCTCATCGCCAGCTCCTGAACTTAATCATATCTGAAAAGACCTTATTTCCAATTAAGATCACAGTCATCAGCTTCCAGGTGCTAGGTTTTGGACATATTTTGTTACGGGCCACAATTCAATCCACTATGTCTGCCATACACTTACCATACAAACACACACAACACTCCATCTCTTCCACTTTATTTATATATGTATGTGTGTGTATATACACATATACATACATACATCTTCCAATAATTATGATAGCTAACAATATATAATGCTTGCTATTTGCCAGACACTGCTCTAAGCATTTTACATGAATTAATTACATTAGGAGTTAAGTATGGAATACCCATTTTAAAACAAGGAAATTGAGGGTCAGAAAGTTTTAACTTGCCTGAAGTCACTTAACAAGTGACAAAATGGGGTTTAAATCCAGGCTGTCTGGCTCTGGAGCCCAGCTTCTGCCACATTTATTCACCTACCTATTCCCAAGCTCCCTCACAATTCTGTGCTCACAACCAAAATATATCCAACCTTTCCCAAGGGCAGATAGAATAAGGGGTACGACCTCACTCATTTTACAAAAGAAGACCCAGAGAGAGAATCAAGGCTAGGAGGACCTTGGAATGAATTTTGAACTTCTTCTGGCTAACTCACTCCCATGAAACGTGATGGAAGCTTTGGCTTTCCCTGGGGGAAAAAAAAAGTGCTTTACAAGTTCACAGACATCCTGAAGCTTTTCCATGAACCCCAACTTAAGAGTCTTGATCTGTTCTAATCTTTTTACTTTAGAAGGATAGAAGGGTAGAGGGTGGGATGGTGCAGGAATTTTTCCTTTGAGACTACCAAGAAATACACCACTCCCTCTCCCAGCGTCTCACTTTCCCGATTTACTTCCTGTTGTCAACTGAACACTCAGGCTCACTGAGAGGTCATTTCCTCCACTTCTCAAGCTCAGGCCATTAAAACCTTCACAGATCAGAGCCCCTCCTAACCCACTCTTCTCCTGGCCGGATAGTTCAGTACCCAATATCCTGCATTCCTAGATCCTCTTTTCTAATGTTTTTATAATTTTTATGACCTATGTATCGACTATTTCAAATGTCTCATTTTTAGATACACAACCTCAAACTGAACACAGTGCATGAAGACTGACCAAGTTGAGTACACAGAATTAGTCTTTAATTCCTACCTGTCACACCCTAGTAACAAAATCCATTATCATGCTGGTGTTTCTATGATATAATATGGGTCACTAGATGGTTATTTTATTTGGGAGGAAATGTGGCCCTCTAGTGACAGTGCCTCCCTGGGAGAGGAGTAACTGGAAGCAAGTGTGATTTAAGAGCTGGCCTAGAAGTGTTCAGGCCCTGCCATCACTCTCTATGTGACCCATAGCCTCCTCTAGTCTCAGTTCTTAATTTGAAAGTGAGAATAATGTTTGTCTCAGGGCTTTGAACCAGTTCATTCCAGTTTTACTCCCTGCTGAGAATGAGCATTTCTACCCCCAGATACATGGAATCTGAGTCAGTATATCTGGGGTGGAAATATACTGATTCAGTATATTGGAGGTAGAAATGCAAATTCTCAGCAGGGGTTGGACTGAAATGAACCAGTTGAAAGCCTTTGTTTATCTCAATGTTGTTGTGTATTAAACTGACAAAAAAATAAGAAAAAATTAAACCCTGTATTGTAGAGGATTCAGAGGAATAAGTGTTCTCCAAAAGCTTGTGCAATCCCTCAGGAGCAATGGCAAGTGCAACAAAAACCTTAAAATGTACAGAACTACCGATCCAGGAATTCTATTTTAAGGTAGTTACCCTAAGAAACCACAAGTCATCTGTCAGTTTGTCATACTGTGGTGGCTTGCATTTGCTGTGAGGCTGGAAGCTATGCTACCAGTATTTGAAATACCAGCAGGGTCACCCAGGGTAGACAGGTTTCAGTGGAGTTTCCAAACAAAGACAGACTGGGAAGAGCAAGGCCATTCATTTCTTAAAAAATTGTCCACTGAAAACCTTATGAATAACAGTGAAACACTGTCTGATATATTACTGGAAAACTTTATTAATAGACCTGAAACATTGTCCAATATAGCACTGGATGATGAGCCCCTTAGGTTGGAAGGAACTCAAAATACAACTAGGAAAGAGCTGCTTCCTCAAAGGAGAGTTGACTTAATGACATGGATGGAGTAAGGCTTTCAAGACCTTCACTTGCTGATATGACACTACTCAAAATGGGAAGAAACAGCTGCAAGCATTTGTTAATAATTGAAATGTGGAATGTATGAAGTATGAATCTAAGAAAATTTGAAATTGTCAAAAATGAAATGGAACACATAAATAGCAATATCCTAGGCATTAGTGAACTGAAATGGACTGCTACTGGCCATTTTTAATCAGACAATCATATAGTCTACATACCAGGAATGACAAATTGAAGAGGAATGGCATCACATTCATCCACAAAAAGAACATTTCAAGCTCTATCCTAAAGTTCAATGCTGTCAGTGATGGCATAATGTCCATACACTTACAAGGAAGACCAGTTAATGCTACTATTATTCAAATTTACACACCAACCATGAGGCAAAAATGATCAAATTAAAGATTTTTACCCTCTCCTGCAGTCTGAAATTGACCAAACATGGAATCAAGATTCAATTACTAGTGATTGTAATGTGAAAGTTGGAAACAAAGAAGTATCAGTAGTTGGAAAATATGGTCTTGGTGGTAAAAATTATGCTGGAGTTCACATGACAGAATTTTGCAAGATCAATCACTTCTTCAAAGAAGAGTTGATGCCTTTGAATTGTGGTATTGGCAAAGAATATTGAAAATACCATGGATTCCCAGAAGAACGAACAAATCGGTCCTGAAAGAAGGGTAGCCAGAATGCTCCTTAGAAGCAAGAATGGCCAAATTTCATCTCACCTACTTTGGTCATGTTGTCAGAAGGGACTATTCCCTGGAAAAGGATGTCATGCTTGATAAATTAGAGGGTCAGCAAAAAAGGGGAAGATGCTCAATGAGATGGAGTGACAGTAGTGTGGTGGGCTCAAGAATAGCAAGGATTGTAAGGACTGCACAGGACTAGGGAGAGTTTTATTTTGTTATATGTTAGGGTCATGAGTGAGAGCCTACTCAACAGCACCTAAAACAACACCCTAAGAAAGTAAATGACGATATGTATAAAGACTTAACTACAAGGATGTGCATCTCACCTTGTCTATAAAAGCAAGAAACTGGAGTCAGCTAAATGTTAACAGTAAGGGACTAGATAAGTAAATTTTGGGGTAGCCAAACAATGGGATATTATGCAACCATTAGTAATCAGGCATATAAGAATACTTAATGACATGAAAAGATGTTCACTATGACCTAAGTGGAAAAAAAGTAAGCTAAAATATGCATTGCATGAAATAGAATACATATAAAATAAAGTGTGACCTCATTTTTTAACTTAAAAAAATATGTACAGAGGAAAGCCAGAAAGGCCAACATCAAGATGTTAAGAACAATGGCTTTAAGAGTGCTTTTTATTCTTTTTCTTTGTGTATCTATATTTTCTAATCTTTCCTTAATAAGCACTTTGCTTTCCTAAGAAAATAAACTTATTTTTGTCATCAGTAAGTATATACTTTTCTCACAGGATTGCTGTGAGGATAAAATAAGATAATGCACCTGAAAAACACTTTGGTATTATAAAGCACAATATAAATATTATGATCTGTTGTATGTAAGCCTACAGTGTCCTTCCACATCATTTATATATAGAACCCATCTTCCTGTTTGTGTTCCCCTTTGGCATATTCTCCTATAGGTCATAAAGAATGACCACCAGGCAATTCATCCTTCCTATTCCCAAACTGTAGCAGAGCTGTTTCCCTATCCCTCCCATCTTTAGCCTTCAGTCTTTAGCAAATGTTCATTTAGTTACATGATACTTGTCTTTTTCACATGTAGTAGAATATTAGCAACCCAGTGATATTGCTCCAAGAGCCACATTTTCATTTATCCTCTTCCTGCTGCAATCATTACTGTGCTTTGTTGCTCCTCATATCCTGCTCTCTGTGCTCTCCCTTATAATACAAACTCTAGATACCTCTCGGTCTGTGTCCTACGTATCTCTTCCTTTAGCTGGTTCTAATTTGTACTCTTTCACTGTAATAAAGTAATTGTAAATACAGTATTTTCAGTGAGTTCTGTGAGTTGTTCTAGCAAATTATTGAACCTGAGGGTGACCACAGAGACCACTGAATTTCTAACCAGCTGGTCTGAAGGCAGGGTGGCCCTGGGGACCCTCAAACTTGCAGCAGGTGTCAGAAGCGAAGCAGTCTCGTGGCACTGTGTCTTCTGACACAGTGTGCAGTTGCCTAAATTCATTGCAGTAAGCAATCCAAGAGAGAAAGCAAAAAGGGCATGTGGTCGTCATCTTCTGACCTCCTCTAACTTCACAAGAGGAAGACAGAATCAGCAGCAGCAGCCCAAGTTTTATTCCTAGGAAGCCAGGCATGCCACTATCCTCCAGCCTTTTACCAATTCTGACACCAACCGTCCTTCCCACAGCAATCACTACTTCTCTGCTGGGTTTGATAATTCGTTGCAATAGCCCCACAGAACTCACAGAGAATACTCATGTTAGGGAGTTTATTAGGGAAGTAACAGGCTACAATTCAGGTTCAGGAATGCACTCAGGATACATTTCTTCGATCAGGAGAGTCTCCCCTCTGCTGTGCCCTCAAACATGCCTCTCAGGCCCTTGGCCTCTCGGCCTGGCCTCTGCCCTGCTCAGGCAAGTGTGTTACAAAGCTCTTTTAGCTCTGCCGACAGCTACACCTAGGTGCACCCCACTCCGTCAGCAAGCCTCCTGTTCAAGGGCACTCAGCTTTCTCAATCCATAGGCCAGGTAAGCCTGCCTCTCTGTCTCTTGCCTCTTGGTTCCACTGCCACTGTCTCTGCCCAGGCATCTCTCTGCCAGGGCATATCTCTGCCAGGGCCTCTATCTGCCAAGGAGGTCCAGTGCAAGGATCTCAGGTCCAAAGATGTGCTCTACTTCACCTCCAGCTTTTTTCTCTTGATGGCAGTGAGATCCCCTTTCTGCCTCTTGGAGGGCTCATTTTAAGTCTGGCAGAGTGACAAAATTAACTAATCCCAACATCAGAATTCTACACACCTTATATGCATGGTTCCACCCAGTAATCCAGTGGGAGTTACAAAGACTATGGGTAGAAAAGCCATACAAAGTAATTCACTGCACCGCAGTACCTAAAATGAAAACTAGTCTTTTTGTAACCGTATCTCAGAAGTGACAATCCATCACGTTTGCTATATTGTATTTATTAGAATTGTGTCACCAGGTCCAGCCAAATCCATTGCTGTCAAGTCAATCGCAACTCATAACAAGCTCATGAGGCAGAGTAGGACTGCCCCACAGGTTTCCAAGTTTGTAATCTTTACAAGAGCCGATCACCAGGTCTTTCTCCAGCAGTGTATTTGAACTTCTGGTCTTTCGGTTAGCAGCCAAGCAGCTTAACCACTGTGCCACCAAGGTTCCTTAGCCCACACTCCAAGGGAAGGCATTACACAAGATCCCAAATAACAGAAGGAGGGATATTAGGGTCCATCTTGAAATCTGCCTACCACAGAACCTAAATGTCCTACAATAATAGAATGGATTTAAAACAAAAATTGTTGTATATTTAAATAGTGAAATATAAAACAAGAAAATAAACGAACTACTGCTACTTGTAACAATAGGAGATGAATCTCTCAAACATAATGTTGCAAAAAAAGAATAAACAAACAAAAGAGATTCTATATATGTAACATTCAAAATAGGCAAAACTAAAATTTTTTGGAGGAAGGATGTGACTGAGAGTAGTGCTTCCAGAATGTTGGTCGTGTTTTATATTCTGACCTGGATCATGATTACAGGAAGGGTTCATTTCATACAAATGTATCAGGCTATACACGTCTTAGGTCTGTGTTCTCTGTATAGGTGTAAAAATGGTGTGAGAGCAGTGTCTGACCTCTTCTAACTTCAGAAGGGGGAAGAACTATTAAAATCAGCAGCCATGGCCGAAGGCAGATCTCTCTCTGACCCTCAGCCCCTTAGCCTGGCCTCTGCTCTGCTCGGGCAAGTGTTACAAAGCTCTTTCAGCTCTGCTGATAAATGCCCAGAGGCACCCTACTCTGTCAGAAAGACTTCTGCCCAAAGGCATTCAGCTTTCTTGCTCCATGGGCCAGGAAGCCCACTCTGACTTGTGCCTGTCTCAGTTCTGCTGCCTCTGCTGCCACTGTTTCTCTGCCACTGCTTCTCGATGTCTCTAGTGTCACAGCTCTCTGTCTCAAGGACCGAGGAGGTTCAGTACAAGGATCTCAGGTCCAAAGGATGCACTTCACACCTGGCTCTTCTCTCTTGATAGCAGTAAGGTCCCCCTTTCTGCCACTAGGAGGGCTCCTTTTAAGCCTAGCAAGATGGAAAAACTGACCAATTCCCAAGTTAGGGTTCCACACCTCTTATTTGCATGGTCCTACAAATAAGAGAGGACCTCACAAGGGGAAGAAAGGTTGGGCAATCTACTTCCATAGTGATACTGCCTCAGAAACCCAAGGAGGGGTCACTATGAGTTGAGTCCAACAACAACACCCCCACAAGCTGCTATCCACCTTATTTACATTATTAGCAAGCTATCTAATCCCCTTAGTGGGCCACAAGCACCTCACATTTGCATAGTCCCACCCAGTCATGGAGTAGGAGTCACAAAGACCATGGCTAGAAGGGCCATACCAAGCAGTTTGCACCACAATATGTTATACTTCAATAAATGATTTTATTTTTAAAAAATTAAACATCCAAAAAAAATCAGGATCAGGTTTTTGTTGTTCTATTCTGTTTCTGGTAATTTTTATTGTGATATAATTTCAAACTTATGGAAAAATTGCAAGAATGTTACAAAGCACTCCTGTATATCTTTTACCCAGATTGTTTATATTTTGGCCACATTTGCTTTATCGTTCATTCTGCATGTGTGTATACTTTTTTTCTGAATCATTTGAGGTTAAGTTGCAAATATCATCCCTATTTGTCTCTATGTATTTCAATGTGCATTTCCTATGAACTAAGATGTTCTCTTACATACCTACAATACAATTAATCAAAGTCAGGAAATTTAACATTCACACAATTATCTAATTTACAGTCCATAGCCAAATTTAATCAATTGCTCCAACAATGACCTTTATTTTATTTTTTTATTTTTTAGTTCAGTCTTCAATTCCAGGATTACATGTTACATTTAGCTGTCATGTGTCTTCAGTCTCCTTTAGTCTGGAATAATCAGTCTTTCATGATCTTGAATATTTTTAAAGACAAGAAACCAGTTATTTGTACACTATCCCTCAGTTTCCAACTGTCTAATGTTTCCGTATGATTAGATTCAATTTAAGCATTTTTGGCAAGAATTTTATTAAAATGTTGTTGTGTTCTTGTCATCCTGAGATGCACATGATGTTACTTGGTCCCACTATTGGTGATAATAACTTTATCACTTGGTTAAAGCAGTATTTACCAGATTATGCCAAAACTGTAAAGTTATTATTTTTCCCCTTTGTAATCAATAATTAGCATTGGAAGAGATAATCTGAGACTATGTAGATATCATGTTCCTTATCAAACTTCCCCCATTAATTTTAGCTTTCCTGAAGCAATTATTAACATGGAAGTTGCCAAGTGATGATATTCTGACTCCATCATCCCTTCCACATTGATCACATCTATTGTTGTCATTCTGCTGTAAGAAGAATGCATAGCAGGGAATTGCTTAATATGGCCCTTCTAGCCATAGTCCTCCATTTTGTGGTGTATTGTAAATCCTACTCTATGCCTGTTTAGAGTGGGCTGTATCTGAGTCCTGCCTTGCTGGAGGGTGGGACTCAAGTCACCACCCTTAGTTTCCTTGAGGACATATATGAGAATGTTCTGGGAAAGTTCATTCTCTTGCTCCAGTCCTGCATTTGGTTCATCATCATCTCACCCCTGGACTTAAGACAGCAGCAGGTCATCTGACCTGCCAAGTTGGGTTTGCCAGCCCCTGCAACCTGGTGAGTGAGAAGAATCCTCCAGACCTACCCATGGACTTAGGACTTTCCAGTCTCCAAGCCTCCACCACCATGTGAGCCATTTCCTTTGCAGATTGTGAGTTCTGTGAGATGTTATAGTGAAATATTGAACCCTAAGACAGGAGGGAGAGTACTGAGGGGAGGAGGAAGAGTTGATGTTAGAGATGATGGAGTGGCACAGCAGTTTGGAAAAGTTGGACATTTGGGATATCTTTAACCTCCATCTCATAGGGACCAGCCTTGTGTTGATCCTTCCAAAAGAAATTATTCAAGCAGAGTTTTCCTTCATCCCCTATTTATACAAAATTTCCTCATAATGAAATAAAAATACAAAGGACCAGCAAGATGGTGGACTAGGCAGAAAGACTGCACAGACCCTCTTCAACAAAGAAAAGGGAAACCAATTAACACAGACACAGAAGATAATCCTGGACCCCTGAGCCTTGAA
>NW_006921879.1:3422126-3456286 GCF_000298275.1 Orycteropus afer afer
AAAAATTAGAAATGATTCTAAATCTATAGATAGAAATCCAGAAGATTAATACTAAATTGTCAGAAATAGATAACACATTGGAAGGGCAAAGGAGTAGAACTGATGCAATGGAAGACAGAATTAATGAGATAGAAGACAAATACCTGAATACTTCTTTGGAAAGGGATCAATCAGAAAAAAATGAAATAAAAATACACTGTGAATTTGAACTACACAATACACCCACTTCAAGAAATGGATGGGTATTCAGGGAATTACCAAGGGAGGCTAAGACACCCATAATCTATGAGTTCTGTGTGGTCACTGCAGTGAATTATCGAACCCAGCAGAGAGGTGGTGGGTGCCGTGAGAGGGATGGTTAGTGTCAAGGTTGGTAAGAGGGGGGGGAGGGTGGCGGCATGTTTGGCATCATAAGAACAGGCCTTGGGCTGCTGATGGTGATTCTGTCTTCCTCTTGTGGAGTTAGAGGAGGTCAGAAGATGCTGTCTTCCTGCCCCTTTAGCAAGAGTCATAGACTTTTCCCTTTGTTTTCTTATTTTCTACTGCCTTTTCCCCTATTGTATGGGGCACAGTCTTGAAGCCCCCCAAATGGTCCCTGGACTCCATTTTGTTTAGCCAGGAGAGAAATCTGCTAATTCCCCCCTTTCCCCCTCCTCAAAGCCAGTGGAGCCCTTCTGTAGAATAGCTACAATTCATTAAGCTGCTGATGGCAGCATCTTATCAGAGTAAAGCACAGGTGGTGGCCACAAGACACTGTTCAAGGCATTTTCAGCCTGGACTTTACTATCACTTTTTCTATAATAAATTTCTTAGGTCTCTGAACATGCCTCCAGGTAAGTTTTTGGTCTCCTCACACCTACTCACAGGGATCCAGGTAAGGGGAGGGACCCAAGCCCCACCCCCAAAAGGCAGAAAGGCGGGAAAAAGCAAAGCCAGAGGGGACAACAGAGCAGAGCAGGGCCAGGGATCCAGGTAAGGGGAGGGTGGAGAGGTTTCAAACAGCTAAGGGAGACAAATTTATCTGTCAGTTTGTCACAGTATTGTGGCTTGCATGTTGCTGTGAGGCTTGAGGCTGTGCCACTGGTGTTTCAAGTGCCGGCAGGGTTGCACATGGTGCACAGGTTTCACTGCAGCTTACAGACTGAGATAGACTATGAAGAAGGAAGAGGCCAACCGCTTCTCAAAGAATTGGCCAGGGAAAACCTTATGAATAGCAGAGAAACACTGTCCAATACAATACTGTCCAACTTTTATGAATAGCCCAGAAACATTATCCAATACAGTGCAGGAGGACAAGCCCCTTAGTCAGAAGGCTTTCAAAATACGACTAGGCAAGAGTTGCATCATCAAAGTAGGACCAATCTTACTGATATGGGTAAAGTGAAGCTTTCAAGACCTCCATTTGCTGACGTGGCACGGCTCAAATTGAGGAGAAACAGCTGCAAACATTCATTAATAATAGGAACGTGGAATTACGAAGTATGAATCTAGGAAAATTGGAAGTTGTCAAAAATGAAATGGAATGCATAAAGATTGATATCGTAGGCATTAATGAGCTGAAATGGACCAATTTTGGCCATTTTGAATCAGACAACCATATGATCTTCTATGCCAAGAATGACAATTTAAAGAGGAATGGTGTGGCATTCAGCATCACAAAGGATGTTTCAAGATCTGTCCTGAAGTACAATGCTGTCAGTGATAGCATGATATCCATATGCCTATAAGGAAGAACAGTTAAGATGACTATTATTCAAATTAATGCACCAATCACCAAAGCCAAAGATGAGGAAACTGAAGGTTTTTATCAACTTCTGCAGTCTGAAACTGAACATTCAATCAAGATGTGTTAATTATCACTGGTGACTGGAATGCAAAAGTTGGAAACAAAGAAGAATCACCAGTAGTTGGAAAATTTGGCCTTGGTGACAGAAATACTGCTGGAGACCACATGATAAAATTTTGCAAGACCAACGACTTATTCATTGCAAATATATTTTTTCAACAACACAAACAGTGGTTATATATATGGACTTCATCAGATGGAATAGACAGGAATCAGACTGAGTACATCTGTGGCAAGAGGCAATGGAAAAGCTCAATATCTTCAGCCAAGACCAGGCCAGGAGATGATTGAGGAACAGACCATCAGCTGCTCATATGGAAATTCAACTTGAAGTTGAAGACAATTAAAACAAGTCCATGAGAGACAAAATATTATCTTGAATATACTCCTCCTGAATTTAGAGATCATCTAAAGAACAGATTTGTTGCATTGAACACCAATGATTGAAATCCAGAATTGTAGGATGACATCAAGAACATCATCCATGAAGAAAGCAAGAGGTCATTTAAAAGATGAGAAAAGAAGAAAAGACCAAAATGGATGTCAGAAGAGACTCTGAAACTAGCCTTTAAACAGAGAGTAGCTAAAGCAAATAGAAGAAATGACAAGATAAAAGAGATGACCTGAAGATTTCAAAAAGCACCTCAAGCAGACAAAGCCAATTACTATAATGAAATGTGAAAAGACCTGGAGTTGGAGAACCAAAAGGGAAGAACATGCTTGGCATTTCTGAAGCAGAAAGAATTGAGGAAAAAATTTAAGCCTTGAGTTGCAATATTGAAAGATTCTATGGGCAAAATATTGAATGATCCAGGACCACCAAAAGAAGATGGAAGGAATACACAGAGTCACTGTACCAAAAAGAACTGGTTGGTCTTCATCCATTTCAGGAAGTAGCATGTGATCAAGAACCAATGGTATTGAAGGAAGAAGTCGAAGCTTCACTGAAGGAATTGGTGAAGAACAAGGCTCCAGGAATTGACAAAATACCCATTGAGATGTTTCAACAAATGGATGCCCCACTGGAGGCACTCACTCGATTATGCCAAGAGATTTGGAAGACAGCTACCTGGCCAACTGACTGGAAGAGATCCATATTTGCACCCATTGCAAAGAAAAGTGATCCCACACAATGTGGAAATTATCAAACAATATCACTAATATCACACACAAGTAAAATCTTACTGAAGATAATTCAAAAACGGTTGCAGCAGTATATTGACAGAGAACTTCCAGACATGCAGGCTGGATTCAGAAGAGGATGTGGAACAAGGGATATCACTGCTGATGTCAGATGGATCTTGGCTGAAAGCAAAGAATACCAGAAAGATGTTTACTTGTGACTATGCAAAAGCATTCGATTGTGGGGATCATACCAAATTGTGGATAATATTGAGAATGGGAATTCCAAAACACTTAATTATACTCATGAAGAACATGTACATAGACCAGGAGGCTATCATTTGAACAGAACAAGGGGACACTGCATGGTTTAAAATCAAGAAGGGAGTGTGTCAGCATTGTATCTTTTCACCATACTTATTCAATCTATATGATGAGCAAATAATCCAAAAACCTGGACTATATGAAGAAGAACATGGCTTCAAGATTGGAAGAAGAATCATTAACATCCTGCGATATGCTTATAACACCACTTTGCTTGCTGAAAGTGAGGATGACTTGAAGCACTTACTGATGGAGACTGAAGAATACAGTCTGAAGTATGGATTACATCTCAATATAAAGAAAACAAAAATCCTCATAAATAGACCTATCAGCAGCATCACGATAAATGGAGAAAAGATTGAAGTCAAAGATGTCACATTGCTTGGTTCTACAATCAAAGCCAATGGAAGCAGCAGTCAGGACATCAGACAACGTATAGCACTGGGCAAGCTGACTGCAAAGGACCTCCTTCAAGCACTGAAGATCAAAGGTGTCTCCTTGAGGACTAATGTGTGTCTGACACAAGCAATGATATTTTCAATCACCTCATATGCACGTAAGAGCTGGAGAATGAATAAGGACGATTGAAGAAGAATTGATGCTTTTGAGTTGTGGTGCTGGCAAAGAATGCTGAAAGTACCATGGACTGCTAAAAGAACTAACAATTTTGTCTTGGAGGAAGTGCAGCCAGAATGCTCCTTGGAAGCGAGACTGGCCAGACTTCAACTCACTTACTTTGGTCATGTTGTCATAAGGGACCATTCCCTGGAGAAGGATGTCATGCTTGGTGTGGTGGAGGGTCAACAGAAGAATGGAAGGCCCTCAATAAGATGGATCAACACAGTGGCTGTGGCGATGGGCTCAAGTACAGCAGGGATTGTGGAGCTGGTGCAGGACTGGGCTATGTTTCGTTCTGCTGTGCATAGGGTCTCTATGAGTTGCAGATGACTCAACGGCACCTAACAACAACAACAACATCACCTACTCAAGAAGGGGTCTTAGCCTCCCTTGGTAATTCCCTGAACACCTATCCATTTCTTGAAGTGGGTATATTGTGTAGTTCAAATTCACAATCTACTTTTACTTCAGTATGAGGAAATTTTGTATAAATAGAGGAGAAAGGAAAACTTCTCTGCTTGAATAATTTCTTTTAGAAGGATCAACACAAGGCTGGTCCCTATCAGGTGGAGTTTAAAGATGTCCCAAGCTACAATTCAAGTTCAGGAACACACTCAGGATACTGTTCTTTGATCAGAGCAGTCACCCCTCTGCTGTGTCCTTAGACACACTTCTCTGGCCCTTGGCCTCTTGGCCTGGCCTCTGACTCTGTGGGCCAGGTAAGCCTGCTGCTCTGTCTCATGCTTCTTGGTTCCACTGCCACTGTCTCTCAGCTGGGTGTCTCTCTCACAGCACATCTCTCTCTCAACAGCACATCTCTCTCTCTCAGCAGCATGTATCTCTCTCTCTCTCTCTCTCTCTCTCTCTTTCTCAGCAGCATGTCTCTCTCTCAGCAGCACATCTCTCTTAGCTGGCAGTGAGAGATTCTTTTCTGGCTCTAGGAGGGCTCATTTTAAGCCTGGCAGAGTGGCAAAACTAACCAATCCCAACATCAGAATTCTACACACCTGAGAGAGAGCAAATGTCCCAGAAGATTACTTCATGCTGCTCCAACAGAAATACACCAAGTGGATAACTTTAACAATCAGTACTCAATTGCTCACAGTAAAGTGGGAATTACAAAGACCATGGCTAGAAAAGCCATACTATGTAATTTACTACACCACAACTCTTAAATAGAGAACTTTCCTTATTTTGTATCTTTAAGTTTCCACAATAAATTATTAATTTGAGATAAATAATAGCAGCAGGGGTGAGTTTGAAGGCTCTACTAAATCTACCACTTTGAAACCACAGAACAAATAAGAGTTAAAGTTCACAAAGAAACAACTTCTTTTTTCTTAGTTGTAGAGATGTCTTTTTCCATCAACTCAAAATGTTCAGTTCTCTTTCTATTTGCTCTCATAATAAGTATCAACTAGCAACAATAAGAACTAGAATTTCAAGTATAACTTTGAAAAATATAAAAATAAATATTTTATAACTGTAGTGAGATGGGTCATTTTTATATGGCCTTTCTTACCATGGTCTTGTAATTCCTGCCAAATGATTGGGTGGGACTGTGAAAATGAGATGCTTGCCCACCAAGGGGATAGGATAGCTTTAATTAAATAAAGTGCATGGCATCCTTGTTGGGGTGTGACTATGCAAATAAGGTGTATGGGACCCTAATGAGGGGCTTGGTCAGTTTTAATATCCCACTAGGCTTAAAATGGAGCTCTGGTGGTGTAGACATTAGCTATTAGTCAACAATAGCTGACTCCCAGGGAGCTCTGGTAGCATAGTGCCTAAGGCACTTGGCTGCTAACCAGAAAGCTGGCGGTTCAGACCAACCAGCTACTCCTCGGAAGGAAGGTTGGGCAATCTACTTCCATAGAAGCAGTGAGGTTTTTGGCATATGGAGTAAGAAAGCTGAGTGCCTTCAGGCAGGAGGCTTACTGGCAGAGTTGGGTACCTCTTTGGGTGTCCATTGGCAAAGGTAAAAGAGGCAGAGGCTGACCTTTGACTGATAACCAGAAGGATAGGGGTTCAAACCCACCAGCCACTCCTTGGAAGGAAGATTGGGCAATCTACTTCCATAGTGATTTTGCCTTGGAAACCCAAGAAGGGGTTGCTACGAGTCGGATCCCACTCAACGGCAGTAAGTTTTAATTTTTTCTTTTTTTTCTTTTTTAGGCTTAAAATGAGCCATCCCAGAGGAAAAGGGGGACCTAACTATGGCCATCAAAAGGAAGGTTAGGCAATCTACTTCCATAGTGATACTGCCATGGAAACCCAAGGAGGGGTCACTACGAGTTGGGTCTGACTCGATGGCACATAACAACAACAATAAACTATGACCAAGAAGAAGAGACAGGAGAAGAGCAGGTCTGCAAAAAGGGCATGGGGGGGGGGGGGACAACATCAACAGCCCAAGGCTGATTTCTATGAGGCAGAGGTCAGACATACCACCACCCTCCCACCTTTTTAACAATTCTGACACCAACCATCCTAATCATGACACTCTCTACTATGCTGGGTTCAATAATTTGTTGCAATGATCACACAGAACTCAAAGACAATACTCACAATTATGGGGATAATTTGGGAAGTAACACGTTACAATTTAGGATCAGAACTTATTGAACTGTTCTTCAATAAGGACAGCTCAGCTACTCCACAGGCATGCTTCTCTCTGGCCTCAGCCTCTGCCCTTCTCAGGCCAGTGTTATAAAGCTCTTTTACCTTTGCCAATGGACACCCAAAGAGGTACCCAACTCTGCCAGTAAGCCTCCTGCCTGAAGGCACTCAGCTTTCTTACTCCATATGCCAAAAACCCCACTGCTTCTATGGAAGTAGATTGCCCAACCTTCCTTCTGAGGAGTAGCTGGTGGGCCTGAACCGCCAGCTTTCTGGTTAGCAGCCAAGTGCCTTAGGCACTATGCTACCAGAGCTCCCTGGGAGTCAGCTATTGTTGTTGTTGTTATGTGCCGTCGAGTCGGACCCAACTCATCGCGACCCCTCCTTGGGTTTCCAAGGCAGTATCACTACAGAAGTAGATTGCCCTATCTTCCTTCCGAGGAGTAGCTGTAGGTTTGAACCGCCAGCCTTCTGGTTAGCAGTCAAGTGCCTTAGGCACTATGCTACCAGAGCTCCTGGGAATCAGCTAGTGAAGCAGAAATTCATTTTGGAAAATACCAGGGCCAGCATCACAAAGCAATTGGATTTAGAGTGGAAAGACAATAA
The DNA here is from genome assembly GCF_000298275.1 of Orycteropus afer afer. Lineage (NCBI taxonomy): Eukaryota > Metazoa > Chordata > Mammalia > Tubulidentata > Orycteropodidae > Orycteropus > Orycteropus afer. The sequence continues at coordinate 3,429,262 of NW_006921879.1, forward strand.
CTTAATAACTAGCACAAGTTTGAACTCTATTAGTTAGGGTCCAGCCGAGAAACAGAAATTACTCTCAGTATTTCAGAGAGACTTTACTACAAAAAATTGGTGGTGGTTGTTGTTGTATGCCGTTGAGTCTGCTTTGACCCATAGCAGCCCCATGTGACAGAATAAAACTACCCCATAGGTTTTCCTAGATTGTAATCTTTACTGGAGCAGATCACCAGGCCTTTCTTCCGAGGAGCAATTGGTAGGTTCAAACCAGCAACCTTACAGTTAGCAGCCGAGCACTTAACCACTCTACCACCTTCCAAGGAATTGGTACATGGGTAAAACCATATTTTTATATAAATAATGCATATGTTATACAGTGTGTTTTTTTCAAAATGTGCAACCCCCTCGAGCATTAGTTTCATTAGTTTCCTATATACATTATATGCATTATATGCATGTGCATGTTATTTACATGGGTGACTTATATTGAAAAATCTGGTAAACCAGTTGCCATAGAATTGATTCTGACTCATGACAACCCTATGTGTGTGCAGAATAGAACACTGTTCATAGGGTTTTCATGGCTGTGACATTTCAGAAGCAGAAAACCTTTCTTTCAAGGCACCTCTCGGTGGATAGCTGAGCGCTTGTTTGCTCCACCCAGGGACAAAACCAAACCCACTGCCAACAAGTCAACTCTGACTAATATGCCAACAAGTCAACTCTGACTAATGGAGATCCTATGCGTTACAGAGTAGACCTGAGCTTCATAGGGTTTTCTGGACTATAACCCTTAAGGAATTAGATTATTAGACCTTTCTTCTGCAGTGCCATCAGGTGGGTTTGAAACACCAACCTTTCAGTTAGTAGTTCAGCGCAAACCATTTGCACCACCCAGGGACTTTATATGGGTAATAAAAACCAATTTCACTGCCATCGAGTCAATTCTAACTCATAGCGATCCCAATTGGGTTACTGAGGCTATAGATCTTTACAGAAAAAGACTGCCTCATCTTTTTTCTTCCACAGAGCCACTGATGGGTTCGAACCACCAATTGTTTGGTTACCAGCCAAATGCTTTAACCACTACACCACCAGAGCTCCTTTACATGGGTAATCAAAAGCAAAAACCAAACTCACTGCCATCGAGTCAACTCTGACTCATAGCAACCCCCATTGGGTTTCCGAGGTTGTAAATCTTTACAGAAGTAGATTGGCCCATCTTCCTTCCATGGTGTGGCTAGTGTGTTTGAACTGCCAACCTTCTGGTTAGCTGCCAAATACCTTAGGCACTGTGCCACCAGAGCTCCTTTTTACATGGGTAATTGTTGTTGTTATGTGCCGTCAAGTCGGACCCAACCCATAGCGACCCCTCCTTGGGTTTCTGAGGCAGTATCACTACGGAAGTAGATTGCCCCATCTTCCTTCCGAGGAGTGGCTGGTGGGTTTGAACCACCAGCCTTCTGGTTAGCAGTCAAGTGCCTTAGCCACTATGCTACCAGAGCTCCCACATGGGTAATACAAGAGCTAAATAAAGAATAAAGAGCTTCTAGTCAAACAGGAGACAGTGAGGCAATCCAGAACCTGGCAAAAGCAGGAAGTTATTACCATCCCTAGGCTGGAAGGACAATGGGGGGTGGTAGTGTTCCTAGAGCCCAGAAGCTAAGGGTATCTGGAGGGCACTAGAATCATGGTGAGATCTGCATAGAGAAAGCTAGGACCATGGAAGGAAATGTAGCTGATAGCAATACAGAAGGAAGCAGAGAAAAGAAAAGAAAAGGCTCACTGTCAACAAGTCGACTCCAACTCATAGCAACCCCCCAAGTGGGTTTCTGAGAGAGTAAACAGCCAATCTTCTGGTTAGCAGTCCAATGCTAACTGCACCACCAGAGCTCCTTGAAAGAGACAGAGAGGAAGAGGGAAATATCTTAGCTTCTTCCCTCCTCCCTTTCTTCTGCAAGTGACTTCTATTGGCAGAAAATATCTAGAAACCAAAGGGTAAAAGAAACTGGGATATGTACTTCCATGTGCAGTGAAAATCAGAGACCCAAGAGGCAAATGACCAGTGCATTAACATCCATGTTTGCCAGTAGCATCGATATTCTCATTTCCCTGCTCAGAATCACCAATATCATTATTTCTCTCAACTTCAAGCCCACATCCAATCAGTTATCCAACTGGTCTTCAGGTTTTTTGTTTTGTTTTGTTTTTTTTCACCTCCTTAAAATTCCAGGATTTGTCCCTTTTCAACACATCGGACCAGATTAACTCAGGCCCTCCTGACTGCATATCTGAATTATTGTCCTATTCTCCTCCTAGCTGGTCTTGAAACTCCAAGTTCTTTCCACTACTGTCTCTTCTATATGGAGTATTACAGGGGTTGGCAAACTATGGTTAATAGGCCAAATATTCCCACCATTTATTTTTGTACATAAATTTTTATTGCACCACTGCCACAATCACTTGTTTATATATTGTCTGTGGCTGCTCTCACGCTACAATGACAAAGTTGAGCAGTTGCAACAGAGATTGTATGAACCATAAAATATTTATTATCTGGCCCCTTACACCTAAAGTTTGCTGACCCCTGGAATGGAATAAGTCTATTCTACCTGTTACTAGCCACTATTCACCTTTCAGTTTGTCATACTGTGGTGGCTTGGGTGTTCTATAAGGCTGGAGGCTATGTCACCAGTGTTTCAAATGCCAGCAGGGTCACCCACGGTGGACAAGTTTCAGCAGAGCTTCCAGACTAAAACATGTTTGGAAGAAGGAAGGGTCCAGCCACTTCTCAAAGAATTGGCCAGTGAAAACCTTATGAATATCAGTGAAACACTGCCTATTACTGGAAAACTTTATGAATAGCCCCGAAACATTGTCTGACATAGTGCCAGAAGATGAGTCCCTCAGATCGGAAGGCACTCAGAATACAACTAGGGAAGAGCTGCCTCCTCATTGACCTTAATGACGTGGATGGAGTAAAGCTTTCAGGACCTACATTTGCTGATTGTGGCACAACTCAAAATGGGAAGAAACAGCTGCAAACATCTACTAATTATTGGAACATGGAATGCACGAAGTATGAATCTAGGAAACCCGAAAGTTGTCAAAAATGAAATGGAATGCATAAAGATCAATATCCTAGGTATTAGTGAGCTAACATAGTTTTGGCCATTTTGAATCAGACAACCATATGATCTACTACACCAGGAATGATCAATTGAAGAAGAATGGCATGGCATTCATTGTCACAAAAAATGTTTCCAGATCTATCCAAAAGTACAGTGCTATCAGTGATAGGATAATATCTATATGCTTACAAGAAAACCAGTTAATACTACTATTATTCAAATTTACACACCAACCACTAAAGCCAAAGATGAGAAAATTTAGGATTTTTACTGACTTCTGCAGTCTGAAATTGACCAAACATGCAATTAAGATGCGTTGATCATTACTGGTGATTGGAATGCAAAAGTTGGAAACAAAGAAGAATCACTAGTAATTGGAAAACATAGCCTTGGTGATAAAAACGAAGCTGGAGCTCACATGATAGAATTTTGCAAGACCAACAACTTATTCATTGGAAATACCTTTATTCAACAATATAAACGGTGGGCCTTCCCAGATTGAACAAACAGGAATCAGATCGACTACATTCATGGAAAGAGGTGATAGAGAAGCTCAGTATTTTCAACCAAAACAAGGCCAGGAGCTGACTGTGGAACAGACCATCAACTGCTCATATGCAGTTCAAGTTGAAGCTGAAGACAACTAAAACAAGTTCACAAGAGCCAAAATATGACCTTGATTATATCCCACCTGAATTTAGAGACCATCTAAAGAACAGATTTGATGCACTGAACACCAGTGACCAAAAGCCAGAGGAACTGTGGGATCAATCGAGAATATCATCCATGAAGAAAGCAAAAGGTTATTAAAAAGACAGGAAAGGAAGAAAAGACCAAAATGAATGTCAGAAGAAACTCTGAAACTTGCTCTTGAGTGGAGAGCAGCTACAGTAAATGGAAGAAATGACAAGATAAAAGAGCTGAACAGAAGATTTCAAAGAGCAGTTCAAGAAGACAAAGTCAATTATTATAATGAAATGTGCAAAGACCTGGAGTTAGAAAACCAAAAGGGAAGAACACACTAGGCATTTCTCAAGCTAAAAGAACTGAAGAAAAAATTCAAGCCTCGAGTTGCAAAACTAAAAGATTTTATGGGCAAAATGTTGAATGATGCAGGAAGCATCAAAAGAAGATGGCAGGAATACACAGAGTCACTGTGCCAAAAAGAATTGGTCAGTGTTCATCCATTTCAGGAGGTGGCATATAATCAAGAACCAATGGTATTGAAGCTGCACTGAACAAATTGGCAAAAAAACAAGGCTCCAAGAACTAATGGAATAACTATTGAGACGCTTCAACAGATGGATGCCACACTGGGGGCACTTACTTGTTTATGCCAAGAAATTTGGAAGATAGCTACCTGGCCAACTGACTGTAAGAGATCCATATCTGTACCCATTCCAAATAAAGGTGATCCAACAGAATATGAAAATTATTTAGTAATATCATTAACATCACACTCAAGTAAAATCTTGCTGAAAATAATTAAATGATGGCTGCAGCAATATATTGGCAGAGAACTTCCAGAAATGCAAGCTGGATTCAGAAGTGGATGTGGAATGAGGGATATCATTGCTGATGTCAGATGGATCTTGGCTCAAAGTAAAGAATACCAGAAAGATGTTTACTTGTGTTTTGACTATGCAAAAGCAATTGACTGTATGGACCATAACAAATAATGGGTAACATTGAGAAGAATGGGAATTCCAGAACACTGAATTGTGCTCATGAGCAACCTGTACATAGACCAGGAGTCCGTCATTCAAACAGAACAAGGGGATACTGCATGGTTTAAAATAAAGAAGAGTGTGTGTCAGAGTTGTATCCTTTCACCATACTTATTCAATCTGTATGCTTTGCAAATAATCCAAGAAGCTGGACTATACGAAGAAGAACATGGCATCAGGATTGGAGGAAGACTCATTAACAACCTGCAACGTCCAGATGACACAACCTTGCTTGTTGAAAGTTAAGATGACTTGAAACACTTACTGATGAAGATTAAAGACTACAGTCTGCAGTATGGATTATACCTCAACATAAAGAAAACAAAAATCCTCACAACTGGACCAATAAGCTTTATCAGGATAAATGGAGAAAAGATTGAAGCTGTCAATGATTTCATATTACTTGGATCCCCCATTAATACCAATGGAAGCAGCAGTCAAGAAACCAGATGATGTATTGCACTGGGCAAATCTGCTGCAAAAGACCTCTTTAAAATGCTGATGAGTGAAGATGTCTCTTTGAAGACTGTTGTTGTTATAGGCTGTCAAGTAGGTGCACCTAACCCAAGCTATGGTATTTTCAACTGTCTCATATGCATGTAAATGCTAGACAGTGAATAAGGAAGACCAAAGAAGAGTTGATGTTCTTGAGTTGTGCTGTTGACAAAGAACACTGAAACTGCCATGGACTGCCAGAAGAATGAACAAATCTGACCTGGAAGAAGTGTAGCCAGAATGCTCCTTGGAAGCAAGAATGGCCAGACTTCATCTCACCTACTTTCATCACGTTATCAGAAGGGACCATTCCCTGGAGAAGGAAACCATGCTTGGTAAAGTGGAAGGTCAGCGAAAAAGGGGAAGGCCCACAACAAGATAGATTGACACTGCAGCTGCAAGGATGGACTCAAGTATAGCAGGGATTGTGAGGTTGGTGCAGGACCAGGCAATGTATGGTTCTGTTGTACGTAGGGTCACTATGAGCCGGAGCCGTCTCAATGGCACCTAACAACAACAACAACCTGTTACCAGACTAACCTCCCTAAAATACCCTTCTTTCTGTCATCCTTCTGCCTTCATGTCCTTCCTCATGTCAGCAGCCGTCCAAGGTATAACAATTGGTCTCTACTTACCAGAAGCAACAGAGGAAGAAGGAAAGTCAGGAATAGGAGGAGGAAATGGAATATATGGTTAATCACTTCCATGAATAACTGCTTCCTTTGACATGAGACCAGAAGAATAGGATGGTGCCTGGCTACCATTACTGAACATTTTGGTCAAAGATTCTACAGAAGAATCCTGATCCAAAGAGGGAAAATGTAGAATAGAATTTCAAATTCTCGTGGAATCCAGACTTTCTGTAGCCATGGAGCCTGGATGAACCACTGAAACTTGCCCTAAGATAATCTTTAAACCAAAGATATGCCATGAAGTCTTCTTAAAACCAAACAATAGTCTAGCTTAACTAGTAAAAAATGTTTGCTTTGAACATTGTGTTATTTTAAGATCTATCTATATATGATCAAATTGACAACAGCAACTCAAAAGATTAGATAGAAAACGGGCAGTGATTTTATCTTAATGGTGGAGGAACAATTCAGAAAAGGAAAGTGAGAATGGCTGCATAACTCGAAGAATATAATCAGTGTCACTGAGCTGTACATGTAAAAATTGTTGAATTGGTGAATGTTCTGCTGTGTATTTAAAAAAAAAAAAAACCTACAGCCTTGGAAACCCTATGGGGTAGTTCTACTCTGTCTTAAAGGGCTGCAGTGAGTCAAAATCAACTTGACAGCACAAAACAACAGCAGTACCCTGATCAGCATTAGATTCAGAGAGCACACAGTAAGAACTTAATAAAGAACTTAATATAGGCCTCAAACACACTTGAAACTTTCTGGCTTTGAAAACAAAACAAACACTTCTATTGATTTAATATATATATATAGCCTATAAAATAAAACCAAAAGTCCACAGCTTGGAATTTTCCCAACATATTCCTAAACATGGTATCATATTAAATTAATATTTAAATCAATAGTTTAGTGAGACTTAGTACAATGCCTGGCCTGTATTAAACAATCCTAAGAAACCTTAAAAAGAGCTCTGGTAGTGTAGTGCCTAAGGCACTTGACTGCTAACCAGAAGGCTGATGGTTCAAACCCACCAGCCACTCCTCGGAAGGAAGATGGGGCAATCTACTTCCATAGTGATACTGCCTCGGAAACCCAAGGAGGGGTCACTATGAGTCGGATCCAACTCGACGGCATATAACAACAACAAGAAACCTTAAAAGCTAGTCTCAAAAGGATCAAAGTTATCTACAAGTAACTGTGTGCCAGAACAAAATTCAACATTCTTTAAAAGAATGCAACTATATCTAGTACTCAGGAGCTCTGGTAGCATAGTGCCTAAGGCATTTCACTGTTAACTAGAAGGCTGAAGGTTCAAATCCACCAGCCACTCCTTGGAAGGAAGGTTGGGCAATCTACTTCCCTAGTGATACTGGCTCTGTAACCCAAGGAGGGGTCACAATGAGTTGGGTCAGACTCAACAGCATGTAACTGCAACATACCTAGTACTCAACATCATGAAGTTCACAATGTTCAGCATCTAATAAAAAATTACCAGGCATGCAAAGAAGAAGAAAAATATGACCCATAACTACTAGAAAAATCATTCAATAGAAATAGACCAGAAATGACAGTGATGATAGAATTAAAAGATAGGAGCTATTGTAAACCTTATATAAAGAGCTAGGGAGCTCTGGTGGTATACTGCCTAAGACATTTGACTGCTAACCAGAAAGTTGGTTGTTCAAACCCACCAGCCACTCCTCGGCAGGAAGACTGGGCAATCTACTTCCCTGGAGATAGCACCTCAGAAACCCAAGGAAGGGTCTCTATGAGTCGGGTTCAACTTGACAGCAGTGAGTTTGGTTTTGTTTGTTTGTTTTTTAATAAAGAGCTATTATAAATCTTACAAATATGTTCATGAATATAAAAAATGGGAATATAGTAAGGAGGAAAGTGGAAGAAATAAAAAAAATTAACCTTCTATAGGTGAAAAATACAGTATCTGAAATGAAAAAAAAAAAAAACACTGGCTAGGATGAATAGATTAGACATTGTAGGAAAAAAGTGAGTAACTTAAAGGCACAGCAATAGGAACTATCCTAACTAAAACACAGACAGATAAAAACCAATAAATAAAATCTTTAAAAATTGAACAGAGACTAACCTGTGGGACAATATCAAACAATCTAGCATGCATGTAATTGGAGTTGCAGGAGGAAGAAAAAGGGTGGGACAAAAAAAGCTTGGAATAATGGCCAAAAAAGAGATAAAAATCAAGAGGCCTTGGTGATTGTTTGAATACAATGGATAATGGAAGGCACTAAAGGGAAAATCAAGGATGACACTAAGGTTTCTGGCTTGAGCAAAAGGGTTTATGGTAATATCATTTATCAAGATAGTGAATACTCTTTCACTGGATAAATCACAATAAAAATTTAAAAAAAAAAAAAAAGATAGTGAATACCAATAAGATAAAAGCAGGTCTTGGATGATGTATGGGCAAAGGTGATAAATTCAGTTCTGCACTTATTTCAGTTTACTTTGAGGTAACTGTGAGATAAACAAAACCCACTGCCATTGAGTCCATCCGACTCACAGCTACTCTATAGGACAGAGTAGAACCGCCCCATAGGGTTTCCAAGGTTGTAAATGTTTACAGAGAAGGACTGCCACCTCTGTCTCTGGCAGAGAGGCTGAAGCAACTGGTGAACCCACTGACTTTTTGGTTAGCAACTCCCCTCCCCCAGCTGTTTTAACCACTGCGTCACCAGGACTGTGCGAAGTCAAATTAAATAAGATTGGGCCATGATTTGTCATCTGCAACAAGAAATGGCTGGTCCAAGTCAGAAGTTTTCAACCTAGTTAAGAAGCCATGAACGAGCTTCAGGACGTCTTTGAAAAACCTCAAATTATATGCAAAATGTTGTGGGGGTTGTAAATATATGTATTTTTATGAAGAGGGTCACAGCATTATTTTTTTAAAAGTGAGAATCGCGTAAAAAAGGGTTACAGAACCAATGAGTAAGTCTTAAACGAAGGGGGAAACTCTTTAACCTCTAACATGCTAGGCATTTTCCTTCTGGTTTGTGTAATATTGGTTGCTAATAATGTGCCTGCAAGGCAGCTCCAACTTTTCTCCTTCCGGGATCAAGAGATTAAAAAGCTTAAATAGTCACTTAACAGTTGTGGGGAACAGTTACTGAACACGTATTACACACAGTACCATCATGGATGTGTACCATTTCATTTAACCTTCACAAAAATTCCAAGGAAATCTCGATACTTGTCTAAAATCGCACAGCTAGTGGTACTAGGATTTGAACCCAAGCCGCCTCTGATTATCACATCCACTTTGCCTCTCAAACTCCAGAAACCAAGCAAGTTGTCTTCCAACCCTTTCGTTAAGGGTTGTTAACGTAACCCTCTTGAGTCTTCTTACCCACTTCAAATATGGCCGACAAGCTCTAGTCTCCTTTACCACCTGATACCGAGCGACAGCTCCGGCTTCAAGCCCATTTCCGTAAGGGCCTCTTCTCGCGGAGTTGCGAGTGAACATGCGCAGGCGAAAGTCCTTTTCCGGGCAAAATGGCGATGGGGTTGGTGTGCTGCCGCCGGGAGCTTGTGCTCCTGCTACGGTCTCAGCGTCAGGTAGAGGTGCCCCCAGGCTGAGCGCCTGAATGCATTATTGTCCCTATGATCCGACCCCCGGGACAGTTCGTGCTTGGATCATAAGCTCACTGGGACCTAAGTCTCAAGATCTCGGGTCGCAGGATACGTGGGAGGGATAATTCGGGCCCCAAGGGCTCAGTGGCGGGATATCATTGTTCCTGGGAACAGATTTCGCCCCTCAGACTCACCCTCTGGACCTCAGCATGGGTCTGAGGTATGTGAGATCCAGGCTTGAGCTCCTCTGCTGCACGCACCAGTTGCATGCCTTCAAGCCAAGTCTTCAATTGGGGGTAGCCTGCTTCAAGGGGACCAAGCGTAATGAACGCCTGTACTCCAAGACTGGGATTTCTGCTCTCGATCAAGGGGCTTTCTCATCCTTTCACCTGCTCAGTTCCACAGCGTCGCTGGGCCCTCGCACTGGTCTCGGAAACTGCTTACGGCTAGGCCCAAGTTCCCAACCGGCCAGGGCTGCGGGCGCCCGCACTTCATCCTGCTTGCAGCCCCTGGCCCTCGTTGCCTCAGTACCTCTGCCATCTCGTTTGCGGAAGCTCAGGTAAGAAGCGTTTCGTTCCTGCAGTGTTAATAGGGATGCTTGTTGATTGGTTGGGGTGGGGTGGGGTGGGGCGGGGAGTGTCATGGAGCAGAGTTCTAGTCCACATGCCCCACAGCTCTCAAAATTGATAGTATCTCTTCTTGGGATGGGATTTTCAATTCATTTGGAAAAGGAAATGAGATTCACTGGTGTTGGTATATGAAATATGAGTCCCAATGTGTGTGTGTATATTTGAAAAATTACAATTTGCATATCAAGTCTATTTCATGGAAATTATCTGCTAGGATGAGACCAACTAGATATTTTGGTTTTAAAAAGTGAGTTGTTTTACATAGGCACATGGGAGGTACAGACAACAAAGATGAGCCATTTTGTGTGTACAATACTTCATTGTCAGTGATAGCAAGCATTGATCTATGGGTGGATAGATAGGCAAACAGGCTGAGGTATGTCTAAGCAGAGGGGAGTGTGCCCATGACCATGTATAGGGTTGGCAGACAATGTTTCAACAAATGTATTTGTATGTGCTGTAAAAATGTCTGGGTGATAGTAGAGCTGACAAGGGACAAAGGGGCTTCTTGGCCACAGCCAGCTACCTGGAGGGAGCAAGTAGTTGGACCTGTGGACTCAGGACCATGTTGCAGGGGACATATCAAGCTCAATTGGCATAACATACTACAAAAAACATTGTTCTACATCCTGTTTTGGTGAGTAGCAACTGGGCTTTTAAAAGCTTGCAGGTGGCCATCTAGATGCAACAATGGTCTCTCCTTGTCCAGAGAAAAGAAGAATGAAGAAAACCAAAGATGCCTGGAAACAATTAGTCCAAGGACTCGTAGACCATGTGATCTTCAGCCTATATGACCATGAGACCAGAAGAACTAGATGGTGCCCAGCTACCACTGTCAACCACTCAGAGGGGGATCGGTGCAGGAGACCCTGGTTAGAGTGGGAAGACAATGTGGAACAAAATTTGAAATCTTAAAAAAAAAAAAAAGGACCAGGTTTTCTAGTCTGATAGAGCCTGGTGAGACCCCTGAAACTATGGCCCCTAGTTACCCTTCAGGTCTGGAACTGAACTCACTCCTACAGCTTCTGGCCAAACGATAGACAGGCATATGGGTGAACATTTACATCAGGTAAATACATTCCTTGGAACAATCGATCATGGGAGGACAGAAGGGCATTGTTTGCACAGGGAGATAGCTCGGGGGCAGCAGTGCATTTTGGGAGGGAGGGACACAGGGAAGCAATAACTGTAGGGAGGAAGTGGGAAGAGAGCTGTTACATTGTGGGGAATTGTGGTCAATGTCAAGAAACATATATGAACTATATGGAAAATGAATTTGCTCTGTAATACAATTTCTCCCAAATCACGATAAAAAATTTTTAAAAAAAATACTGTTTTAAAGAAAAATTGTAAGCATAATAGTTTAAACATACAATGAAAATCAAAAAACCAAACCTACTGCCATCGAGGTGATTTTGACTCACAGTGACCCCCATTGGGTTTCCAAAGCAGTAAATCTTTACAGAGTAAAGTATTGTCCCTGTCTTCCTTTGCCAAGCAGCTGATGAATTTGAACCACCAACCTTCTGGTTAGCCATCAATGCCTTAGGCACTGCACCACCAGACCTCCTTGAAAATCATGAAAGTGGTACTTAAATATTTGACTGAAGTTTGGAAAACATTTTTACAAGAAATAACTTCCCAACGTGACATGAAATCTTAACTCTGAGTAACTTATCTTCCTTCCTATAGGGGAAAATAAGATGACCTTTTTAAGATTTAAGAGCTCTGGTGGCACTGTGGTTAAGGCATGGACTGCTAACCAAAAGGTCGGTAGTTCAAACCTACCCAGCTGCCCCACAGGAGAAAGATGAGGCAGTCTGCTTCAATAAAGATTTTACCCTTGGAAACCCCACAAGGGTTGCTATGAGTCAGAAACCACCCGAGGGTAGTGGGTTTTCTGAGGGGTTTTAAGGTTTAGATGCAATCTAAAACTGAGAAGAAGAAGAATCAAGAACAGAACCAAACCTGGCTTTCTGTACGTATACCCTGCTGACTGATTTCCTTTCACACAGGTCCAAGCTTCTCCTCCAGTCGTTCCTGTAACTCCCTCACCCACAGCAGTAACTGAGGTGGCTCCTGGAGAGACTACAGATGTAGTCCAAGCTGCTACAGAACAGAGCTTCACTGAACTGGGGCTTGGGTCACATACCCCAGTGGGACTGATCCAGAACTTTCTGGAATTTCTGCATGTTAACCTGGGCCTACCCTGGTGGGGGGCCATTGCTGCATGTAAGGGAAATAATATTCTGGGCAGTGATAGAGAGGAGGAACCCTGATGGGACAGTGGTTAAGTGCTCAGCTGCTAACCAAAAGGTCAGCAGTTCAAACCTACCAGCTGCTCCAGGGGAGAAGGATGTGGCAGTCTGCTTCTGTAAAGATTACAGCCTTGCAGACCCTCTGGGGCACTTCTGCTTTGTCACATGGGATCACTATGAGCCAGAATCAACTTGGCAGCAGCGGGTTTAAGGGTAGAGGGAATGGGGACTTAGGGATTGAGTCTTAAAGATGGCAGACTGTGAGTGGATCAGGGAAATAGTTCCAGAAGTTTAACCATCAGAAAAGCAGATGGTTTAAATGAAAGATAGACCTTATGATACTTAGGTGTCTACTTGTGTTTCGCTACATTATGTGGGATTCAAGAAGTAACAATGTTTGAATGTGAGCATGGAATTAAAGTAAAAATAGCCTGCCGACAGTGATGAGGCTGCCCTGATTTAGGAAAAGGGTTAGATTAGGCGTTTAGATCCCAAACTTGGCAAGGCATTCACATTGCTCCTTCTGTAAAAGGCAAAGACTACTTTGATTTCTGTTTTATTCTGCTTCTTGGTACATATTGCTCCATTGATTATCCCTTCTCTCCCATGTCTTTAAATTCTCCCTCCTTACTGCCTACCCTGAACATGTAATTATGCTCAAGCATAACATGTATTTCTTGGGGGGAAATTCCTTCCCATCATTTTCTCCTTTTATGACTATACTTTCTCTCTCTCTCTCTCCTCCTTTTCATAGATTTTAAAAAGTGGTCTATCTAGTGGGCCTATTCATTTACTCCTTGACCCTCAGCCACCTGGCTCTTTCGAATCCCATTTCATTCTAACTGTCAGTGACATAATTGCCAAACCCACTTTTCTTACTATACTTGACCTTTCTACATTAGCCGCTTTAGACCTTGAAATCTACCCCTTACCTTTATGACCTTTCCTGGTTTTCTTCCTATCTTTCTAACCATACCATCCCATGTACCTTACCCAGATCTCCACCCATCCCTTCAACGCTGATATCCTGGCTTCCATCCTCAGCTCCCTTCTCTTTCTACTCCACCTAATCCATAACAATATTGATAAAGCCTAATCCTTTCTCTCCCTGGTCTTTTCTCAGCCCTGACCTACTTGCATGTCCTACAGATACTATATTTTAAATATTAGAATGATAATATGAAGAAATAGGGATGAGCTAAAGCAGTAGGCACCAGATTACTTCCCAAGCATTTCTAGAACATTGGCTTTCAAACTTTACTCCTGGTAGCCCAGGTTCTGTAAAGATGTATCTGAGCAAGGTGCAGGGCAGAGCATACACAGGCACCAGCCCAGTCTTCACCCAGAGCAGCCTGGTTTTACCTGTTTTGTATATTGGGGCTATACTTCGAGTTGAACAAAAGATTCCATTGATAATTGAAAAGTTTGAAAATCATTGATCTCAGCAAATAGATTCTGTCACTTTTTTACAGGAAATAGGCAGGATCCCTGGTTATCTGCTTAGAGAAGTTAACAGTAGTCTTTTGTTTTCTGCAGAGACCCAATCCTTGAAGGAATCCAATCTTATCCCCATCCTTAGTTCTGGGCCCCTTGGGCATGAGTCACGGTGTGGTAAAGGCCAGAATGAGAGAGACCTATTCAGTGAGAACCGAAAAGCTGTCAATTTTCCAGCTACAGAACTGCTTTTAATTCCACTCCAGCTCAGATTTGTTTTTCCAGGTACAGTCCTTGCCCGCTGCCTGATTTTTCCTCTCATCGTGAAGGGCCAGCGAGAAGCAGCCAAAATCCACAACCACTTGCCAGAGATCCAGAAGTTTTCCACCCGAATCAGAGAGGCCAAGTTGGCAGGAGACCAGGCTGAGTGTGAGTCAATTGCAGGATGAGCGTGGGAGAGAACCACATTTATACTTTTCCTGACATTCTGCTGGGGGAAAGCAACAACCTACAGCAGGAGTTCCTACAGTTAGGCAAGTTCTAAAGACTTACATGCTTCCTGAGCCTAATGTTTCCAGTGATTGTTGTTGTTGTTGTTGTTATGTGCTGTCGAGTCAGCCCTGACTCATAGTGACCCCTCCTTGGGTTTCCAAGGCAGTATCACTACGGAAGTAGGATTGCCCAACCTTCCTTCCGAGGAGTGGCTGGTGGGTTTGAACCGCCAGCCTTCTGGTTAGCAGTCAGATGTTTCCAGTGATTAGCCAGGGTCAAATATAAATGCCATAGGCCAGGTGGTGAGGCTGTTCACCTCCACTGACATAACCAAGAGCCTAATTCTTAACTTCCCCTCACCTCCCAGTTTACAGGGCCTCCTCAGAGATGACACTTTACCAGAAAAAACATGATGTGAAACTCTTTAGACCTCTCATTCTACCTCTGACTCAGGTGAGCAGAAACATTTCCCTCCTTATTTCATCCTGAATCCATCAAACAGGAGCCAGAGAACTGCTGCCTCTGTGCTCCAGCTCACCAAAAAGCAGGTGTTGGTACTACTCACAGATGTTAGCATAAAGGAATAAGAAATACTCTCTGCCGAAGGGTCCTGACACTGTTTATCCTGCGTGATAGGCCCCGATCTTCATCTCCTTCTTCATTGCCTTGAGAGAAATGGCCAACCTTCCAGTGCCCAGCCTGCAGACAGGTGGCCTTTGGTGGTTCCAGGATCTCACAGTATCCGACCCCACCTATGTATTACCACTGGTGGTCACTGCCACAATGTGGGGTGTCCTTGAGGTAAGCCCAGACTGGCCACAGGCCTGGTCTGCAAAGCTAATGGCTCTAGCAAATTAGGAATGGGGATAAAGCAGTTATCCAGAATGGTCATTCTTTCTTCCCTAGAGAATATAGTTGATGGGTAAGAAATTAGGGCCAGATTCACTAAAATTGACAGCATTTACCATTCCTTTCTCTCTTTTTTTGGCAGCTAGGTGCTGAGACAGGTATGCAAAGTTCTGACCTGCAGTGGATGAGAAATGTTATTAGAGTGATGCCCTTGGCAGTCTTGCCCATAACCATCCATTTCCCCTCGGTAGGTAATGGTCTGGGAGCTGGCTCTAGATCCTTCCACCTAGAGCCTTGCCAGTTCCTAGCGGCTAACCAGAGATACAGCCTCTGAGTACCTTCTCTTTGTTCTCACCCAGGCAGTGTTCATGTATTGGCTGTCCTCCAACATATTCTCCCTGGGCCAGGTGGCCTGCCTCCGGATTCCAGCTGTACGCACCGTACTTAAAATCCCCCAGCGCGTGGTGCATGACCCTGACAAATTGGCTCCACGGGAAGGCTTCATAAAGAGCTTCAAACAAGGTAAGGACTAGTCTTTTGTGAAGGAGGACCAAGGGAAAGTGGTATAAAAACAGGCACAGAACTGGCTCTCTCACATCTCTACATAGGCTGGAAGAATGCTGAACTAGCACATCAGATGCGAGAGCGTGAACGGCGCATGCAGAATCACTTGGAGCTAGCAGCCAGGGGTAAGTAATCTTTTCAGACTAAATTCGCCTTTTGTTTCTTTCCCCAACTTTGTTCAACAAGATTTTTCTTCTCCCCAGGTCCCTTACGACAGACCTTTGCCCACAACCCCCTGCTACAGCATGGAAAGAATTCCCCTGCCACCACCCCTGATAGCAGCAACAGCAGCAAACCAAAGTCTAAGCAGCCCTGGCGGGACACACTTGGCTGACTTATGGTCCCTGTTCATACCGGCAGGAACTGTCTCCTCAAAGACTCATCCTCAGAACAAGGCTTGATATTGTGCTAGCAACTGTGGGGCAGAGAGATGTTCATTTTAAAAGTGGATTCCACTAGACTCTTAACACCTGTATGTAAAAGCAAGCACTGGGAAGCCAGGTGATCTTCCATCCACAGAATTAGTAAATCTCTGCACTACATACTGCTTCCTGCTACTTATTAAACAGGGAAATGGGTTGGATGCTTCAGAGAAGTGAAGAATGGGGTGAGGGTGATTCCTCTTGATGCCCCATGGGACATCAAGGAACCAGGCATTAAGACCCTAAACCCCCACCCCAACAGCTGATAGATGGGTTGTTGCTATTCATATTTGCATTACAATCATAGGGTACGACTGTTGAGTTGAGATTTTATCTAAACATAGGAACCCCATTTATTGACACTAAGATTCCCTATAAAAGTAGATGTGCTCAAATTCTTAGTGATGATAATTAAGAAGGAGGAATGTTGGTGTCATTTTTATTAATCATCTTCCATGTTACTACAACAGTTTAGGTGTTGTCTGCCTTGTATGTGTAGAGATTGGTTGCACCAGCCTTCAACAGCTGGCTTGAGAGGGAAGAAATACTCAGATACTTTCAGTCACAAGATTGTTTTGTCTTTCTACCAATCTAATGGAAGCTGTCCCAAAGATGCTATAGCAAATGAAGCCACTGGAAGCTTAGGAACATATCCTTTTTATTTGTGTCCAGCACCTGTGATAGTTTCATGTCTCTAAAGGAGACCGGAAGCTTGGAGCATTCTTGGCCCTTTTAAAGGAAAAGAGGAATGGGCAGGCAGAACCCAGAGATGAGGGAATATCTTAAACATCTGGGAATGTGCTACTAGAACAACCAAACCCACAGTTGACATGCTCCCCACCAGTCTGTTTTACCTTCCCTTAAAAAAAATCTGGAACACTATTGTAGCAAAACAAATAAATTACTTTCCATCTTTCAAAAAGCAAGTTCAAAAGGTTATTGAAGCTGCCTTGATCAGGCATCTGGATAGGTGCCTCCAAAGAAATGAGCTTTCCTTTTCAACTTCCTTGGCTCCAGCCAGTAGGAGACAAGAGGTCCCTGTTTCTACATCTCAGAATTCACCGTGGTATTTAATTAGACTTGTGACCTTGTTGCTTGGACATCTCTTTGCCGTCTTCCAAATCCAGCTCCGCAGCAACTGACATACATAGGACCTGGAGGTACCTTGTGGTGGATGCTACAAAAAGAAATTTTAAGTCAAAATTGGAAGAGGTCAGCTGGGCTGAGTTCAAATGGCACTGAATAGAGCTGGGCCTGGGGGGACAATTCAGTTAAAGCCATAAGGTTAGTAACAAAGAGGCTGTGGCAAAGGTTTCAGAGCCTAGATTTGCAGAAAAGGCAACCAAACTATGAAATGGCTGAGCTCACTTAAGGATCCAAGACTTACCCACAATCCTTCGAAGGCAAAGAGGTCGTTTGTGTTCTGGCACTCTGATGATGAGGAAGTAAAAGGGCAAGCCTGAGAGGGCAATGCCAATGCCGATGAGGGAGTTGATTGTATCACTGTAAAGTGGAACAGCCACCAGGAAGATAGTGCAGAGGCAGAAGACAATGGGGAAGAAAAGGCTGAGCTAAGGACATAGAAGACAGACAGCTTAAGATTAGACAACTCAGGATCCTTAGCCAAAATAACCCCACCTCCCATGAAGATCAGAGCACTAAACCTTTCCACCCCTTCATCTCCACACCACCACCACCACCAAGTCCTAAGCAAAAGCTGCTGTAGTAGTAGCTCTAACAGTTCTGAATGGAGCAGAGATAATGATTAAGGTGAGTTACCTTGAGTGGTCGAGGCCGATCAGGCTCTTTCCAGCGTAGATAAAGTTGGCCCACAATAGAGAGCCCCACAAAGAACCAGTAGCTGAAGCTATAGTAGTTAATGAGCTGGAAGATGTCTTCCACACACAGGTAGATCAGTGCCATGATACCCTGTAGGCGTAAGGCCAAGCCACCTTCTGTCAGAACCTTTGCTTTTCAAGGCACTTTTCACTCTTTCCCCTTGTGAAGTCCTCAGTCTTTCCCCATGTGTTCTTTTCCCTACCCACTCCCTTTACCATCTTAGTTTCAGTACCTCCTTCCTTCTCTATCAGAAATCAGCCTCTCAACTGCTTTTTCAGCCCCTTCAGTCCTCTGCCAAGTTAACCTGTAAAGCACAACTCAAAAGAGCCCTTCAAAAAGCTTTTGCCTAAGCTCCTCCATAATAGCTCCAACCTACGTTTCCAGCTTTTACCTCTCACTACCCAACTCCCTACTGCTTTATCTCAGGATCTGCTGATGCTGTTTCTCTTACCCAGCTCTACTATTTTTAACCCTAAGCTTCAAAATCACTTCAAATGCACTTCCTCCAAGAAGTAATTCCTCATTCACCCTCTACCCCTCTGGTGGGGGAAAAAAAAAAAAAAAACTTTTTACTTTAAATACCACATCACAGTGTCTCCCACAGCACTCATTTTATTACAGTGTGTTTCCATGTACTACTTTGTGCCTTGGACCAAAGGAAGTTATTCAGAAGGAAAGACAGAGTCTTTCTTTGTAACCACTGCAGCAGTTAACATGGTGCCTTGAACATGGTGAATGTTCCAGCAGTAGTTTTTCTCCTAGAATCTCCTTTGGAGCTTCCTGGAAGCTAGAATCGACATACCTGCTCTACTAAAGTTCACCCCACAAGCCTCATCTCACTTTCAGCTTCATCCCTGAGATCACTTACATTGAAGAGCAGAGAAGGTACCGGTGTGAATCGTTCAACATGAATCATGCAGATGGCATCAGGAAGATGGCCTTCTCTCGAGCCCACAAAAAAAAGCCTATTTTAAGTAAACAGATAAAAATTATGAGACACAGCACAGCTGGTTCACCTGCCATGCACGCCTGCTTTTCTTGGATCCATCCCTTTTTAAAAGAAAATGAAAAATGCAGAATGGAGTTCAGTATTGAGATTAATGACAACTGGAAGCTGCCAACGGGAGCAACAGGCTGTGGGTATCATTTAGGAGATACAGGTGGTACAATCTGGGTCCTGTAAGTCCTACCATCCCCTGCTATTCCTCCTCACAATGCTTCCCAGTAAAAGACACCACTCTTACCTAGAAGCAGCCACAATGGAGGCATTGAGGCCACCAAAGCAAGATAATGCAACTGCAAATGGAATTGTCCAATTGAATACTCCAAAAATCTGGTCTGCAAAAGTCTAAGGAATAGAAAAGAGTCAACAGCAGTGCTAAAAGGGATGCAAGGTGTGGGTGTGCATGCCCCAGGTACCCTTTTTTGGAATCCAGTCCTTCCACGACAGGTAACAGGGCCCCCACGCCCAGTATCCTAAGTGTACTCCTTCAAAGTTAATTATCCCTTTCTAGGAGTTTGAAGAGCTGGGAGATACCCAGAAGCCCACAAACACACCCTCAGTCCTCTGCTAGTCAAAGTCCTTTACCACAGCAACAGCATCACTGGCCAGTATGTCTCTCATGTCCAGCACGGTGTAATATGCCACATTGGTCAAGATGTAGATGATGGTGACAATGGGCATGGAAATGCCAATGGAGAGGGGCAGGTTCCTACAGCCAAACAGGATAAAGGATACATTAGGCACACAGTCCTTTTCCAATCTCTCCTTTAATCCTTAGATTCTTCCCCTGCCATATTGTCTTTCTAGGGGTGGGGCCTCCTGCTGTAATTCAGTGCCTTTGCCTCTGAGATATCCTAGGATACTAATACTGGCTCAAACCCTGAGGCTTGAACTCTTATGAACTAAAGAACATCAGGGAAAGTAAATACTGCATTCAGAGAAAGGGCTAAGCAAAAGAAAGAGTATTAAAGTGCTATATCACAGCACAATAATAGCACAGGAAAATGGGAGGTTTCTTTGTTTTATCTTTTTACATCAGAAAGTCTCTTGATGCCAGTATCCTTTCTTAAGAGAAAGGGTTGTTAACACTGGAAAACCCATCTTAAGGTTGAAAAATACAGGAATACATTATGAAGACAGATTATGAAATCTAACATCTCCAGAGAATAGCATAAGCCCTCAGTAGGAAGAATAGTGTATGTAGCTGAATATGTCCACCCTACCCATTCCTCAGTTTGAGAACCTTGGGTGCTATCCTAACTCATGTCCAAGAGAGACAAAGATGTCTCAAGATTCTTGTACCCAATGAAGCCATCATCTTTATAAAAATCTGATAAGAGTCTGCACCCACCCCAAAAAAGGGGGGGGGGCAATACTCTCAAGTCATCCAGCTTCTGTCCAGTAGGTGGAAGCACCGTCCAGGCTTGGATCATGCTTATTATCTCTGCCCCAGAGGTTGCAACACTGGACATGTACCAAGAGTGTTGTTTGTTTCTCAACGCCAAATGGGGTTTATTGATAAGAGAATTGTTACTCCTTTGACTTGAAAATTTATAGAAACTGCACTCTCTGACAAATCTTAGTTCCCAGCATTAGAATTTTGGACCCAGGAAAGATCCTGGAGATAATATAATTCAACTCCCTCATCTACAGGCAAAGAAATGGCAAGTGATTCCCTCTAGGTCATCCAATGAATCTGTGGAAAGACAGACTCCCTGTCTAGTGGTCTTTTCAGCCCTGAATGACTACAGAATAATTCAGAGTAATACTGAAGAGGTGATGTAGTTGAATCAAGCAGTTGCCACAATGTCAATATGAATTTGGGAAATGAGGAAACAATCAGTTCAACAGGAAGGTTTCTGGAAATGTATGGCTTAAAGTTGAAGATTAAGGGAGGGGAAAGAGCTATCAAGGAAGATCTACCAAAAAGCATACATAATCTAGAAATAAACCCACACATCTATGGTCCAAAAAAAAGCACATACAAGAAAGTTTACATCTGTTACTGTGTGACCATGTACAAGTTAACTACTCTGGGGCTCAGGTTCTTCATCTATTAAAATGGGTCTGATGAAACTGACCTCATAAGCAGTAATGGTATGCCACCTGGCATATAGTAGGAACTCAATAAATGTTCTCTGTCCTATTGCTATGGAAAGTTGATGTTAGGTACCTACCTCTCAGGATTCTTGATCTCTTCAGTGACATAGTTGAGGGTGTCCCAGCCCGAGTAAGAAAACAGAGCTGAGTACAAGGCTAGGGCAATGTTGCCCATCGCATATGATGAACCCTCAAAAGAATTCTCAAAGTGAGTTGAGGCTCCTGGAACCAAGAGAACATTGAAAGGCAGAAGGATTAGTGGCCCATCTCCCCAACTTCAAGACAATCTAGTAAAGAGAAGAGTATAGTAATAACACCAGGTAAGTGGCATAGAACACCTCCAGCAGCAAGGGTACCAGTGAAGGAACAGGTAGAAGAGAGACATCTACAGAGAAAGATGGGCTGGGTTGGAGAAAACAGCATGGGGATCTTGACAGGATGGGCCTGGGCCACTTTCAAGGATAAGTCATCAGGGAGCAAAAGGGCTGGAGCACAGGAGTGATGCAGCTCCGTCCTGTACCCTGCCTGACTTCTGCCCCCTTTCTGACATGAGACTGAGCTGATACGGTGTAGAGAAAAGGGCAGGGCTAAATATCCTCAGGTCAACAGAGTATCTGTCAGGTAAGTGTTCATACCTGAAAACTGGAGAGGAATGGAAAAAGGAGTCAATTTCTTCCCTTGCCCACCTTTCCCAAGGGCAGAAAAATAATCATAGCATTTGGGTTCAGTGATCAGCAAAAAAGCTAATTCCCAAGGCAGACTGTGAGCCTTTTGCCCAGATCAGCCTCCTCTGGCAGGCAGCATGCATAGAAGTTAAATGACAGGCTTTGAGGTCAGTCTGCCTGGGTGAAACTTTAGCTCCCCCACTTACTATCTAGGGACCTACTTAACTCTGCAGTCTCAGTTTCCTCATCTATAAAACAGGGAAAATAATATACCTACCAAATAAGGTTACTGTGAGAATTAAATGAGAGAATATACAAAGAACACTTGGAAAAGTGAGGCTCATAGAAAATGCTTAACAAATGTTAAGTGTTGTCATTATTTCTTACCCTGGCCGAGTCTAACAGTGCCTGCAATGATGACTGCAATCAGTGCCAATACTTTAGCATAGGTGAAAATATCTTGTACCAGGGTTCCCCACTTGACATAGGCACAGTTAATGAAGGTTAAGACACCTGAAAGAAAAATATATATATACTGATTGGGTATCTGACCCTATCACTCAGAAGGCATTAGACTCCCAAGCAATTTTTCCAGTACCAGTCACGAAGATAGATCCTTTGGTCAAAGACAGTATAAGCGTTTCAGGCTCTGACCTGCTTATTGGAAACCTCTGTCTCAGAAAGTCCTCCCCATCACCCTTCAAGGGCACTTGCTGAATGCCTGTGTACAAAGCACCAGCACCACCACCCCTAGCTTGTGTGGGAGACTTGAAACAAAGTGTATGGATCTGCTTGCATACAAACATGCACCCAAATTCTCAATCACAGTATGGTAGGCAACTGGTAGTTGTACAGGATTAGTGATGTGTTTTGGCTGTTGGCTTTGAAAAGTCACGGTCGCTCTCCTTCCCCAGACATGGGCTTCAGGATGCAGCATGCTGACTCTGCAGTGTTATTGCTGAGCTTTTTTAACCTTGATGAGCCCTGTTGTGACTTATCCAATGTCTGGGCCAGCAGGTCAGGACATGTGGCCAAGGATTAGATTCAGGGACAGACTTCCTGCCCACTCATTGCCTGCCAGCTCAGCTGCTTGTTTTCGTGTTTGGAAAGATTCCTAAAGCTGAGAGAGGGGTCTGCAGAATGGGGATAGGGCATTCCTGGCCAAACAATGCAAAAGTAAAAGCCACAAACATTCCTCAAGTCCTTCTACCCTGCAGTAGAAGCAACAACCCCTTTCAACCTGAATGAACTTCAGTAAAGTTTATGGATCACGCTTTAGAGTCAGGGTTCTTAACGTAAGGCCAAAAGCTTCACAAGCCCCTGCAATTCTTTGCAAAGTGTTATGTCTGTGCGAGCATATATATTTTTTCTGAGAGTCTACAGCTTGTATCAGAATCTCAGAGAAATCTATTTCCCCCAGAAAAGTTACAAACCACTACTTTAAGAAATTCAAGGGGACCCCACACAAGCTGTGAGGTTGACCAACAACCCCAGAATGTGGCAGGGAAGAAAGTCAGAAATAATAATTCTGAAATTCAGCAGAATGTTCCTTGAATCCTCTTCCAACCTCTTAGGCAATCAGCACATTACAATGTACCTTCCCCACTGGCGGCAGAGTGAATCGCTTCATTGCACACTGTAAGGATGATTTAACAGTCTGTCTTCCAAGAACACCAAGAAGGTCAGAATCACCTTAGAAAAACAGCAGCCCAGGACCAAGCTTGCCTGCTTCAGGCTACCAACAGTATTTCCTGTCTCAGAGTTCTACTGGCAATGGGTGGTCCATGGTTTCCCAGTTACTTCCTGTTTTTTTGTGCTCTGGTCTCATCACCTGGCCAGAGACCACTTCATCCTGTGAAGTAGGAGAGACCAGCCTCTCAGAATAGCTGTTCTATCTTCTAGTTCTCAGTCTTCTTCATGCCCTTCTATTCTACTCAAGTAGAATGTTCATGTTCTTTTCTGCTATTCCTGAAAAGGGGAATTCCTGTCCTATACAAACACTTGCCTTGCTGCCTAATAAATAAGACATTAAACAACCAAATCTTATCACAGAGCTGGGCCAAAAAGCACCCATAGCTCTAGGCCACCATGGTACTAAGTTAATAATTAAAGATACACGTGCCTAGTCACCACTAAATGACTAAAGTATCTGTATCTTGCCCTCTACAAATCTTTCAAATATGTTGATTCCCCTCAGCCAGTCACCTAGCCTTTACTCTCCACTAGACTTCTACCTCCAGTCATCCAACAACCTTCATACCCCTTCTCCCCATGCCATGACCTTTAATGCCTATAAACCAGATTGCTGGTTAGAATCACCAGAGACAACTGATGCTGCCATATTCACAGGAGAATGACATCACCTAAT
The DNA here is from genome assembly GCF_000298275.1 of Orycteropus afer afer. Taxonomy (NCBI): domain Eukaryota; kingdom Metazoa; phylum Chordata; class Mammalia; order Tubulidentata; family Orycteropodidae; genus Orycteropus; species Orycteropus afer. The sequence continues at coordinate 3,453,464 of NW_006921879.1, forward strand.
ACACATTCTTAGCCCTCAGTGTAACTATGAAAGAACACCAAGTTGGAATAGGCTTACAGGACTAGTTCTAATAGCAGTGTGCCACAGGTTCTGTTCTCAGCTCAGTCGGGGGATATGGGCATCCACCCACCAGTATGCCTCCCACCTTCATTCCTGAGCCTCACTTCTCAGCTACTGACCCACCACCATGCCCTAATCTACTCTGTGTATTAAGCACAGGAGATGCATTTTGAATGAAGAGGAGATTCTGTGGAAAGAAACCACGAAGCAGAAAGAACTGCTTGAAGAGAACCTCTTCCAAGGCCTCTCGGCTGTGACAACAGGACATTGGTATAGCCAGCAACAGTGCTGACCAGGCTCTTTCTCCCTACTCAAGATGGATACAGTTGACCAATAGCCACAGAGTCCAAACAAGTGTGCTGCTGTTGAAGTAGATGGAAACTAACCTTCCATTTCAAAGGCAGGGACAAGAGGGGACCATGCGGTTAAAATAATATGGAAGCAATTACCAAGCTAACTTAAAAGACAAAGACTCCCTACCCTCCCACCCCTAGATACAATTCAGTCCCCACCCAACACCGGGCCAAGTCCACAGCAGGATGGCCAAGAGTCAACTTTGGCCCTTGACTCAGGTGCAGCTCCATTCCCAACCCCAGGGGGAGGAAGGAGAAGCTATGAGGCAAAGTTACTCCTACAATCACTTAAAGAGACACTCCTGTAAGGATCACCAAGGCCAGCCTACAGGGGCTCTCCTTGAGTGGTTGGCTAGTTCTGGCACTAAGGCCCAGAATCGGCTCTCAAACTAAAAGCCAGGAAGACACTGAGCTACCTTGATACAGAACAAAGCATCTAGGACTCCTCTGGATCAGATACCCAGGTTTTGGTTAGATGCCCAAATAAAAAAGTCCCTAAAAAAAAACATTAATCCCACAATTCTCCCAGCACCATTAGCATAACACACAACCCTTAAACTACAATTTAATCCATCTTCTGCTTCATATTCCCATGAACTATAAAACCTCCATACTTTCTTAGGCAACTCATTCCATTTTCAAAGAGCTCTATAGCTCTTCCTACCACTAAGCCAAACTCCTCACAACTTCCATCCAATGGTCCTCTCCTAAGGACTAATTTGTATTGCTTTAAACCATTAAGTTTTTGGTAATCTGTCACATCTTCCCTGTTTAAGATCTAAGAGACTTCTAGTGGTGGTTCTCTGATCTCAACTACTATAAATTCTTTCCATTTCAAAGGAGCTCTGGTGGTACAGTGGTTAAAGCATTCAGCTGCTAACCAAAAGGTCAGTGGTTCCAACCCACAAGCCACCCTACAGGGGACAGATGAAGCAAACCATTTCCATAAAGCCTTGGAAATCCTATAGGGCAGTTCTCTATCCTATAGGGTCACTATAAGAGTTGGAATCAACTTGGTGGCAGTGGGTTTTTTGTTGTTGTTGCTGTTGTTTTCCATTTCAAGTATCTGCATCTGGATATTTAACACTTAAAGGAATGACATGCTTTATTACTATACCCTCAACTCATCTTGACTTTGCTTCTTTGTTGGCCTACCACTTTTAGCTAAACTAAGTGTCTAAGGCAGTTGACTGCTGACAAGAAGACTGGTGGTTCAAACCCCTCAGCCACTCCTCAGAAGGAAGGCTGGGCAATCTACTTCCATAGTGACCCTGCCTCAGAAACCCAGGGAGAGATGACTATGAGTCAGTCCAACTCAATGGCACATAGCAACAACAACCCCCTCTAGGTTAGCAATCCTTCTGCTAGATATAGAAGTTTGGAAGGAATCAGAATGTGTGCCCTTTGTTCTCTTGTCATTAATTATCATAGAACTAATTGCCCCAGTGCATCCAGCCCTGACCTTGCTGTTCTCACTGAACATTCCTCTCAAAAGAATTTATCATCCTTAGTCATTTCTTCAGATCTTAGTTCATGCTGGGCATGAACCTTCAGGACACTCTTCTCGTAGCTCTGGGCCACACCTGTATTTAACCTTGATTCTATCCTATCTCTTGCTTGTTTCTAAAAATCAAAACTCAGTCACACTGGTTTCTTCAGGTGAATCTGAGTCTTCTTTCCTAACTAAGCAAGATCATTTTCAACTTACCAGAATTTCTTTTTGAGAACCTCTTTTGTTTTTTAAAATCCCTGACCATGGAATTATATTTTGTTTCCCCTGAACTTTTTTGCAATTTGTTTGCCTGAAACTTAGAGTAGGGAAACGCAGTATTTCTTTGCCTGAAAGATATCAGCTCCTAGCAAGAATTTTCACTTCCTCTCAAGGATTCCACTTTCTCCCTGATTATGTTAAATAATAATAATATTCATTAATTTTAAAGTCCTTGTCCTTTAGAGATTCATACTGGAGGCTTTAAGGGTTAAATGGTATAATGTCTTGGGTTTACTTTAATCTAGTGGGGTGAGCAAGGGGTGGTTTAAAGTACAGCTGAAACCATGTTGATAATCATTCAAGTTAGTGCTTGGATAATGGGAGTTCATTGTATTATTCTTTTTGTATAGGCTTGAAATTTTCCATAATAAACTATCTTTTAAAAATGTATGGCAGTACTGCTTTTTTAAGACCTTTGGTAAGATGGAGGAATAGGCAGAGAAGCAACACAGATCCTCTTCAACAAAGAAAAAAAAAACAATTGACAGAGATACAGAAGATAATCCTGGAGCCCTGAGCTTTGAAAGGAACTATAGAGAAGTGGGGGAGCTCTGGTAGCATAGTGGCTAAGGCACTTGACTGCTAACCAGACGGCTGGTGGTTCAAACCCACCAGCCACTCCTCGGAAGGAAGGTTGGG
>NW_006921879.1:3457551-3460797 GCF_000298275.1 Orycteropus afer afer
AAAAAAAAAAAAAATCAAAACAAAATGAAGAAAGCCTAAAGTTCATGTGAGATACCATCAAAAGGAATAACCTACGTGTAACAGAATTCCAGAATAGGAAGAGACAAATAAAACCACAGAGAAAATTGTCAAAGATTTGTTAGAAGAGATTGTTCCTGGTATTACGAAAGATGAGAATATATCCATTCAGAAAGTCCAACAAATCCCAAACAAGATAGATTCCAAAAGAAAATCACCAAGATGTATCATCATCAAACTCACCAAAACCAAAGACAAAGAAAGAATCATGAAAACAGCACGGGAAAAACGAAAAATTACCTTCAAGAGGCAACCATTAAAACTAAGCTCAGATTTCTCGGTAGAAACCATGAAGGCAAGAAGACAATGGAATGGTATATATAAAACCCTGAAAGAAAAATTTCCAACCAAGAATTGTGTACCCGGCAAAACTGTCCCTCAAATATGATGATGATATTAGGACATTTCCAGATAAGTAGAAATTAAGGGAATTGGTTAAACCAGAACAACCTTACAAGAGATCCTAAAGGAAGCCCTTTGGACAGAGAATCAACAACAGCACACAACAATGGACAATTAACACACATGATGACATAACCCAGAAATCAACCCAGCTATGGAAGTATCCAAAGTAAATAAGCCTACAAGATTATAAACAGGGAACCAGAGACACCAACCGACAAATAAGGACAACTACAAACCAAAAAGAGGAAAAAATACCTGTGTCGTTTACAGAACTTCTAGATGGTAGGGAAGTCAAGACAACTACAAGATAGAACAGACTGTTCTAAACTTGGGAAGAAAACTATAAATCACAGAATAACCTCAAAGAAAAATGATAAACCTTCACATCAAAATTAAAAAGAGGACCAACACAAATATTTAGCAAATACCAAACAACAGCGAAGAAGGAAGTGATAACATGATTCATAAGCAAAACGAGCTCAACATAGAAAATTATATGGAACAAAGAAATAGACACCACGAAAAAGCACATAACAAAAATGTCAGCAACAAATTCATATTTGCTGATAATTACATATCTGGCAAGGAACTTATCTCTAAGATTTATAGAAAACTCTAATGCCTCAACAGCAAAGGAATTAGCAATCTAATTGAAAAATGGGCAGAAGACATGAATAGGCACTTCACCAAGGAGGATATTCAGGTGGCTAGCTAATACATGAAGATATGCTCACAATCACTGACCGTTAGAGAGACACAAATCAAAACAATGAGATACACTCTCACTCCAGTACTAATGGAAAAGTTCAATTAGACAGAAAAATAACAAATGCTGGCAGGGATGTGGAGAGATTGGGACTCTCATTTACTGCTGGCATGAAGTGATACAACCACTATGGAAAACAGTATGGCGTTTCCTTAGAAAGCTGGAATTGGAGATACCATTTGACCCTGCAATCCCATTACTAGGTATATATCCTACAGAGGTGAGAGCCAGGACAAGAACATAAATATGCACATCCATGTTCATCGCAGCACTATTTACAATAGCAAAAAGATGGAAATAACCTACATGCCCATCAGCAGAAGAATGGATGACCAAACTATGGTACATACACACAATGGAATGGTATGCAGCACTGAAGAATAATGTAGAGTCTGCAAAACACCGCATAATATGAATGAACTTGGAGGACATTATGCTGAGTGAAATAAGTCAATCACAGACGGACAAATATAGTATTAGTTCATTGTTACAGAGGGTCAAGGAAAGGTTTATATATGGAGGGAAACTTTCTTTGTTGGTTGCCAGGGGTGGGAGGGAGGGGAGGGAACACTGAAAAAAAATTAAAAAAATGCATTGACCCATGTCACTTTAGTTTTGTGTATTTCACTATAAATAAATTATATTTCAATAAAATCCATTAAAAAATGTATAGCAGTACTGCTTTTAATAGAATGAAACAGAGTTTAGCAAAAGCTGTTCAATACAACCATATTGTCCTTTTGTACTACTTTTATAACCCTTATTGTTGTTGTTGTTATGTGCCGTCAAGTCAGCCCTGACTCATAGCGACCCCTCCTTGGGTTTCCGAGGCAGTATCACTACGGAAGTAGGATTGCCCAACCTTCCTTCCGAGGAGTGGCTGGTGGGTTTGAACCGCCAGCCTTCTGGTTAGCAGTCAAGTGCCTTAGCCACTATGCTACCAGAGCTCCCTATAACCCTTATTAGAAAGCAAAATATTTATTCTCCTACTCAGGTGGTCTGCAGTATATGCCCACGATTATATCACTTCTACTTCTTTCTACTTCCTGTTCTCTTCTCCACGCTGCTTACCTAAGGATGCACTATCCATGCACTATTGCTATGAAAGACATTCAGAAAAATCCCCTAAATGGAACCTGAGAACTCTCTGACATCACCATGTAATAATTCTTCCTCTGAAAGTAAGCAGATAGAATTAACAGGGGCTAACATCTCTGTGGAAGCTCTGGTGGTATACTGGTTAAAGCATGTGACTGCTAACCAAAAGGTCAGTTGTTCAAACCCACCAGCTGCTCTGTGGGAGAGCAGTCTGCTTAAGTAAAGATTTATAGCCTTGAAATCCTATAGGGTGGTTCTACCCTGTCCTAAAGGAGCTCTGGTAGTGCCTAAGGCACTTGACTGCTAACCAGAAGGCTGGTGGTTCAAATCCACCAGCCACTCCTCAGAAGGAAGGTTAGGCAATCTACTTCTGTAGTGATACTACCTCAGAAACCCAAGGAGGGGTCACTATGAGTCGGGTCCAACTTGATGGCACTTAACAGCAACAACAAACCCTGTCCTAAAGGGTCACTCTGAGTCAGAACTGACTTGATGGTAGTGGGTTTAGTTTTGGTCTAGCATCTCTGTGACGCTTCTCAGAGACAGGCTGCATATCTGTAGAGAAGGAGACTATGTAGCTGCAAGAAGAAACCACCTGCAGGTCAAGAACTAGACTCCAGTGCATGGGTGGCACAAGTCATTACATTTGCTGGGGAAAAAAATAAAGGAGAAGAAATCTTTTGAAAATCTCTGTATCTTGCAGTACTGCATTGTCAGTGAAGGCAAACATGGGTATATGGGTGGATAGATGGGTGGACAGGCTGAACGATAAGGTATGTCTATAAAATGGGGAGTATATCCAAGAACATATATAAGGTTGGCAGACAATGGTCCTGTAAGTTTATGTGAATGATCAGAATTCCCAGGTGTATAGTAGAGCTGACAAGGGGCAAGGTTGT
>NW_006921879.1:3461426-3490927 GCF_000298275.1 Orycteropus afer afer
TGGGAGGGGAGCTGTTGCATTGTGGTAAACTGTGGTCAATGTCATGAGACAAAGTATAGGTGAACTGCTATATGGAAAGTGAATTTGCTCTGTAAATCTTCACCCAAATCACAATTAAAAAAAGAAAAGAAAAGAAAAGAAAATCTGTGTATCTTGGTGTACTGAACTTTCCTTCTCACTGCAATCAAAAGAATCAAAATGTGACCTTTCCCAGAGGGCATCACATATTATAGATCCTAACACGAATGAGCACATATCTCTTCAATATGCTGTATCAATCCCATTTTCCTAGCAAATCTATGACTTTCGAATAAGACATACCCTTTCACTGCTATATTATAATAAAATACCACTGATAGCTATAAAGTGGTTTCCTACTTTTAGTGAAATGTTAAATGTGTTTATTAACCTTATTTTTAATGTCTATAGATACTCACTGCCATCGAGTCGATTCCAACTTGCAGCAACCCTGTAAGACAAAGTAGAACTGTCCCATAGGGTTTCCAAGGCTGTACATCTTTATGGGGCAAATTGCCTCATCTTTCTCCCAATGACCAGCTGGTGAGTTTGAGCTGCCAATCTTTTGCTTAGCAGGTGAATGCTTTCGCCACCGCACCACCAGAGCTCCTTATGTTTGTAGATATGAGTCCAGACACATCATTCCCAACCTTCTATTTTCTTCAAATGCACTACTAACTCTTGCACCTTTATTCTTTTTGTGTAATATCTGATAGCTTTTAAAATATCCAGATGTGTACTTTCATCTGTGCATGTTTCTCCCTTCCTCTCTAGATTCATTTTAAAGGCCTATTAAACCCATCCCTCCCAATACCTGTGAAATCTGCTATATCATTTGCTAGGACAGCTTTCTGGTATCTTAGTGCTTACAGTCAAGTTCTCTGTTCTGCGTTCTTTTTTCTTTCACATATACAGCCTTCCATTGACAGAGAGATGAAAATTCTACCTATTGCTATTTGCTCCCTTGAACATCAAGGTCATCAGTGATATATCTCAGGTATCTTCTGACTGGTGATGTCATTCATCCCACAGCAATCAGCAGAAGTGTAGTGATCTGTGGATTAAGGTGAGCATGCTCTTGGTCACATGCTGCTAAGAAAATCCACATCTTTGCATTAGGCTGGGTCTATATAGTCAGAGTCACACAGTACAGGAGGAGCAACCAAGCTCAACTGGTATACTGAAACCTGCTACTACCCTAATTTCTCCAAAACTGCATTGTCAGTGAAGGCAAACATGGGTATATGGGTGGATAGATGGGTGGACAGGCTGAACAATAAGGTTATGTCTATAAAATCTTGTCATTGTTTGCTGTTGTTAGGTGCCTCAGTGTACCATTGCTTCCACAGAAGGCTGATTCATGCTCTCTAGGAAAAGACTCATATCTGTTGCCTAAACCCAGAGGTTTCAAGTTTCTTCCTCCTCTTTACTGCTCTTTCATCATTTTTGTTTTGTTTATTGGTTTTCCTAACATAAATTTAGAATACTCTCTACATCTTAAAATCACTTTTCCTTCCTGGCTTCCCTGATGTATTGTTTCTTGCATCCTGTCTGTCGTTAGGTGCCACTGAATCAGTTCCAACTCATAGCAAACCCTATGTACAAAAGAATGAAACACTGCCCAGTCCTGTGCCATCCTCAAAATCATTGTTTGAGCTCATTGCTGCAGTCACTGTGTCAATCCATCTCACTGAGGGTCTTCCTCTTTTTTGCTGACCCTCTACTTTACCAAGCATGATGTCCTTCTCCAGGGACTGGTCCTTCCTGGTAACATGTCCAGAGTACTTGAGACAAAGTCTCACCGTCCTCACATCTAAGGAGCATTCTGGCTGTGCTTCTTCCAAGACATATTTGTTCATTCTTCTGGCAGTCCATGACCCAGTCAATATTCTTCATCAAGACCATAATTCAAATCCATCAACTCTTTTTTGGTCTTCCTTATTCACTGTCCAACTTTCACATGCATAGGAGATGACTTAAAATACTATGGCTTGGGTCAGACATCTTAGTCCTCAAAGTGACATCTTCACTCTTTAACACTTTAAAGAGGTCTTTTGCAGCAGATTTACCCAATGCAATTGTTGTTGTTATTGTTTGCTGTTGTTAGGTGCCATCGAGTCAGCTCCAATTCATAGCAACCCCATGAACAACAGAATGAAAAACCGCCTGGTCCTGCACCATCCTCACCATCAGCATCCATGGTTGCTAGCCTGAGCCCATCATCATAGCCACTGTGTCAACTCATCTCGTTGAGGGTCTTCCATTCTTTGGTTGACCTTCTACTTTACCAAGCATGATATCCTTCTCCAGAGAACGGTCACTTCTGACAACATGACCAAAGTACATGAGACAAAGTCTGGCCATTCTCACTTCTAAAAGCATTCTGGCTGTACTTCTTCCAAGGTAGATTTGTTCATTCTTACGGCAGTCCACAGTATTTTCAGTATTCTTAGCCAACACAATTCAAACAATCAATTCTTCTTCAGTATTCCTTATTCACTGTCCAGGTTTCACCTGCACGTAAGGTGACCAAAAATACCATGGGTTGAGTCAGGTGCTTTGACATCTTTGCTTCTTAACATTTTAAAGAGGTCTTCTGCAATAGAATTGCCCAGTGCAATACAATGTCTGATTTCCTGACTGCTGCTTCCATGGCTACTGATTGTGGATCCAAGTAAAATGAAATCCTTGACAACTTCTATCTTTTCTCCATTTAGCATGATGTTGCTTATTGGGCCAGTTGTGAGAATTTTTGTTTTATGTTGAGGTGTAATCCATACTGAAGGGTGTAGTCTTTGATCTTCATCAAGTCATCTTCACTTTCAGCAACCAAGTTGTGTCATCTGCATATCGCAGGTTGTTAACGAGTCTTCCTCCAATCCTGGTGCTGCATTCTTCATGTAGTGCAGCTTCTCAGACTACTTACTGCATCCTGTCGAGGTGCTGTTGTTTTTCTCAAATAGCAGATGGTCCTCAAACTTTTTTTTACCTTTTCAGACTATAGAACCATTTCACTTAGCTCGAGTATCATGGGTAAAGAGCTTCTGGCAAGAAGACCGACCAAACACAAACTGTATGGGATTCCTCCTCCTCTTCTTCCTAGAAGTCAGTGAGCATATTAGTCCTATAGCTCTGCACCACACTGAAGGAGCAAGCAGGCAGTATGTAACAGGGAGCCCTAATATTAAACTCCATCTGCTCCTTTCTCAAAGTCAGCCAGCTCTTATTAATATGATCCCTACTGGTTTGCTCAGCTAAATCCAATTCAGAATCACCTGAGGTATTTGTTGACCTGCAGCTTCAGAATTCCACTCCCAGAAGTTCTGATTCAGGAAGTCTGACATGGGGCTTTCCAGGGGAATCTGAGGACCTGCCTGCTTTGGGTATACTACCTGAGCAAAATCATCACATAGAGAACAACCTTGATCAGAACAAACTCAAAACGTTTACTTAACTCAGGGCTTGTTTATCTTGGCTGCATATTGGCATCACTTTGAAAGCTTTTACAAATTCCAGTGTTCAGGCCCCTACCCAAAGCCAATGAAGTTAGAAGCTCTGGGCATTAAGCTCCTAAGTGAAGCACAGTGACAACTGAGAATTTCTCTTCCCACCTCCTGCAACATAAGAATATCATCCCCTCAGCAGCAACTTTTCTGCTTCCTCAATTCTTATTCTCCAAGCCAATTCCCATTCTTCTGCCCAGTGGTTCAGAGTTATTTAGTTGGGGAGAGAGGAGGAAACAGGAACTTAAGTTTGCTTTTTGCATTAACACCCTAAGCTATTCCAATGTGTACCCAGAGTTGAAACCTACTGCCTATAGCTCCTTCCTGGACTCCTCTAGATTATCCCCTCAGCTTCTTCTGAAGCATAGAGGAAAAGAAAAAAGTAAGTTACAGACCAAGGATAAACTCCAAAAGAGCCTTGTGGATCAAACCAGCACACAGCTGTATACCCTTCACTTCTGGGAAAGAGTTTGTTTCAAAGTTCACATTGACCCCTGCAGTGCGATGGATTGCTTTTATATGGCCTTTCTCACCATGGTCTTGTAACTCCCACCAAATGACTGGGTAGGACTATGCAAATGAGGTGCTTGTGGCCTACCAAGGGGATAGGACAGCTTGCTAATAATGCAAATAAGGTTCATGGTACCCTTGTGTGTGGGAGGGACCATGCAAATAAGGTGTGTGGAACTTGGGGGTTCTTGCAAATAAGGTGTATGTCATGCTAACAAGGAGATTGGTCAGTTTTGCCATCCTACTAGGATTAAAATAAGACATCCCAGAGGTGGACAAGGGGACCTGACTACATCCTTTGGACCCTGGGTCCCTGGTACTGGGAACCTCCTAGACCCAAAAGACAGAGAGTAACACCAGAGATGGTGAGAAGCAGCAACAGAGAAAGAGTGGCAGCAGAGGCAGCAGGTGCCCAGCATGTGACAGTGCAGTGGGCTTCCTAGTTCACGGAGTAAGAAAGCTGAGTACCTTCAGGCAGGAAGCTTGCTGGCAAAGTGGGGTGCCTCTGGGCATGTATTAATGGAGCTAAAGAACTTTGTAACACCCAATCAAGGAAGAGGCTAGGCTGGCCCAAGAGGCCAAGGGCCAGGCAGGAAAAGGCTGAGGGCCAGGGAAAGGCCTGTCTAACCGGCATGGCTGAGAAGAAGCTGTCCTGACCAAAGAACTATACTCTGAGACTTTCCTGATCCTGAAATGTAACCTGTTACTTACCTAATAAACCCCATAATCTTGAGTATTGTCTGTGACCACTGTAATGAATTATCAAATCCAGCAAGAGCAGAATGCTATGGGAAGGATAGTGGGTATCAGAATTTGTAAAGAGGTTGAAGAGAGGAGGCAGTCTGACCTCCACCTCATAGAAATCAGGCTTGGGCTGTTGATCTGGATCCTCCACCTCTCTTGTAAAGTTAAAGGAGGCAAATGCCCCCACACTACCATTTTCACAACCCCACACTAGAAAGAACCCGAAAGTCTGACCCCAGTCTTTTTGTAACTTAATGTGGAACATGAAATATAAGCTTCCTCCCCTCAACTCTAAGATGGCTCTTGGGAAAACCCGTCTAGGAGAGGTAACTAGCTTCCAAATAGAAAGTTAAAAGTGCAAAAATCAGCTGGGGGCCCAGCATCTGGCTGTTCCACCTCATTAGCCACCAGTACACGAGTTCAGTCACTCTGGTACCAGAAGAAGCTGCATAAGGACATGTGGCAAAAGCTCTCAGACACAAAGATCTGAAGTTCTTTACAGTCCACAGTAGCTCTAACAGACTCAGGATGAACTGTCTGCCCTCCCCTCTGCCAGATCCCACAGCAGCCCTCAGCCCTCCACCACCACCCTGAAAGCTAAAAGCATGTAATGTCATGCTAGGCCAGGAACCATACCTTCTGTTTATTCATTCAGCCAACATTTATTGTAGCATTTACTACATGCAAGTCATTAGGGTCAAGTGTCAGGGACATAAAGAATCTGCATGATCCCTTAAAAACATTATTCTGTTCACAAGGGGCCCTGAGTAAGTATCACTGACTGCCTGGGACAGTGAACAGACAGACCACAGAGAGGTAAAATGTCCTGCAAATAAAAGGTGGGGGAAAAAAAAAAAAAAAAACCTTAAACAAAAAAAAATAGGTCATAGCATGGGCAAGACTGGGCAAGGCAAGTCAGAAGCAGAAACGTCCAGCCATTCTAACAGCAGAGCAAAACACTGGGCTCTGAGCAAAGCAGGTGAAGCTAGACTTCCGGACACCTATTCCTGACTCTGCCAAAAGGAAAGCTGCACCTCTCCTGCAAAACAGGAAGTCTCAACCCAAAAGTGGCTTGTAAGTCAACCAAAGATAGATTATAGAAAGTACAGTTTTTAAAAATTAATGAGATGCATGATTATAAATATAATTTGCAGTAGCAAATACCATTTTTACATGAACATTATGTGCCCGGTTACTTAAATACATCATTTAATTTTATGTGGCATAAAACCAAAACCAAACCTATTACTTTTGAGTCAATTCAGACTCATGGTGACCCCATGAGTAGAAATGCTCCATAGGGTTTCTTGGCTGTAATCTTCACAGAAGCAGACTGCCATGTCTTCTTCCACAGGACCACTGCATGGGTTTCAACCACCAAGTTAGTTGGTAGACAAGCACCACTATTTGTGTCACCCAAAACTCACTGCCATTGAGTCAGTTCTGACTCATAGCAACCTCCATTGGGTTTCCAAGGCTATAACTCTTCATGGAAGCAGACTGCCTTATCTTTCTTCCACAGAGCAGCTGATAGGCTCAAACCCACCGACCTTTTGGTTAGCAGCCAAATGCCTTAACCGCTATACCATAAGAGCTCCTGCTTGTGTAACCAGGGGCCTAAATTTGGCACAGAATTGGTTTTATTGTCTTTATCTGAGAAAACTGAGGTCACTCAGCTAGCTCCAAAGCCTGCATACATTCCACCACACCATATGCCTCCCTATTTGTATACAAGGATGTGGGGCTAGGAGTTCAATTTCTCCCCCTACGAGAATAGAGCTTCTGACTACAGAGAACAGAACAATCAAGAATGAACTCAGAGCAGCTAGAAGAATCTGCTTCAGGAAGGGCCATCTATACATCTCCGGCTCAGTAAACGAACCTTTGTCTGGTACTCTGGACAAGCCAGTAAGTTTCCTTCAGAATTTAGAATATATTCATTCACTTAACAAGCATGTATTAAGCACTCACTGTGTACCAGGCTTGATATCCACTGTGTGCCAATCTCTGCAATTAAGATCTAGTTCCTGACTAGATGAGATTGGAGGACTCTCTGAGACTATTGCCCTGAGATACTCTTCAAGCCTTGAACTTAAACTAGACCTTGAGGTTACTTTGTAGCTAAATAACATACTGGCTCATAAAACAATGATATTACAAGTGCTGTGCTCCTTTAAAAAGTCACCTATATGAGACCAAATGATGGACAATTTGGTACAACCACCATAAGAATGGAAGAGGGATGGGAAACTGGATTGATGGAAATGGAACAATCAGAACAAAAATAATGAAAATGCTCACCATTGTGAATAATGTAGCCAGTGCCACTAAACAATTTGTATTGTTCAGAAATTGCTGAATAAGAACCTAAACTGTTGTATAAAACCTTCATTGAAAATAGAGTAAAATATTATTTAAAAAAAAAAAAAAAAGATACAGTTCTGAGCCTTCATGGAATTACAAGAATCAGATGATATGAAAGTCACTAAGAGAGGCGACTCATGCAGTCTGGGGGAGAGGAAGGCAGCAGCACCAGAACCGCTACTGCCTGACCTAAGGTTATGGAGGTTAAACTGGGAAGCAGGTAGGAAAGGCAGGCAGTATTCCTGACTGCGGTAGTGAACGTTATGTGTCAACTTGGCTAGGCCACGGCTTTGAGTGGCTTGGTAGCTAGATATAGTTATTCCCCATGACGAGATTGTAATCACCTCCATGGTAGAATCTGCTGTGAGCAGCTAAGTGGTTGAAGAGGAGTTGCCTTCAGAGTGTGGCCACCTTCCAGTACACATGGAGAAGCTCTGGGAAAGGTCTCTAGCTTTCTGGCACACTTTGGACCATGCTGTCTGCTGATTTGGAGATTGTTCCTGGACTTGAACCAGTGGCCTGCCATGTTGCCTGCTGATCTTGGGATTGTGCCATTTTACTTGCCAACCTTGGGTTTGTCAGTCTCAGCAGCCAGCAGCTGCATAAGTTAGGAGATGCCTCCAGCTCTAGTGAGCCTGGAATAAGAGGCAGAGCTGAAGGCCAACCAAGGTCAAGGGACCTTCACCCATATCACCCATACCCTAGAAGTGGCACTCCGAATTCAAGACTTCTAGCCTCCTGAACTATAAAAGAATAAATTCCTGTTTGTTAAAGCCATCCACTTGAGGTATTTCTGTTACAACAGCACTAGAGAGCTAAGACACTGGCAGATGGGGTAATGTATGCTTACAATGATGACAATGAAATTAGCCATAATTGAAGTCACCCACCTGCAGAAAAAAATGACCTAAGTAATAATTGGTAAATGATTTCAAGGTCTAGTAGCCATACCAGCCTAGGCTGTGGTTCATCAACAGTTTTAAAAGAAGATCTGCATTTTTACACAAATAACATGGTGCTCTGCATTTTTTTTGCCAGTTGTGCCCCCCTCCTCCCCACCTAGGAGGGTGCTATGTTAATTGTCTTTTACATGTTGGCACCGGTTGGCAAAAAACACATAACATGTGCATTATTTGCACAAATACATATGTCTGTCAAAAGACAGTAAGCCACTCTATGTTGTTGTTGTTGTTATTGTTATGTGCCGTCGAGTCAGACCCGACTCATAGCGACCCCTCCTTGGGTTTCCAAGGCAGTATCACTACGGAAGTAGATTGCCCCATCTTCCTTCCAAGGAGTGGCTGGTGGGTTTGAACCTCCAGCCTCCTGGTTAGCAGTCAAGTGCCTTAGCCACTATGCTACCAAAGCTCCCAAGCCACTCTATAGGAACAGAAATTGTGTTTCCTTCATTGAACTTGTCACTATTTGAACAGAAAAAACACCATGTCAGTATGGTGGAAATATAGATCACCCCCCATTAAATAAGGACCCCATTCTGCAAATCAGGAAACTGAGACTACAGAGGAAGAAACTGATTACATCTAGCCCTGCTTGATTCTATGCTCTTAACCATTATAATATACTCCAAGGGTATACCATACATCCCCAAAGGGATTAATTAGGGTGTCCCCACCACTATTCAAGGGAGAGAAATCCTGGCTCAGGGGACTCAAGTATTCTAACCACTAAGGAGGTGCATTTGTTGTGGGGTAGGTTTATATCACCCAGGTCTCCAGAAATACACCCCAAACCATCTTAGGCAGGTTTAAGTCTTTCCTATAAAATCCTCCCTCAACCTTGGTCCCTCCTTTCCTTCACAGTGAATCTTCTAGAAATCATATCCACATTCCCTCCTCTCCTCTACAGTCTACCCCACCACTCTACTGAAACAACTCCACCAAAGATACCCTTGATTTCCTAGCTCAAACCAAAAATCACCAAACTCACTGCTGTTGAGTTGGATTCCACTCATAGCAACCCCTCCTTGGGTTTCCAAGGCAGTATCTCTATGAAAATAGATTGCCCAATCTTCCTTCCAAGGAGTGACTGGTGGATTTGAACTGCCAGCCTTCTGGTTAGCAGTCAAATGCCTTGCTACTATGCCACCAGAGCCGATTCCAAATAATGTCATTCAATGACATCATCTTACTTGACAGTTTCTCTGGAAAAAGCTGCTCTTGAGTGTAAGCCAGACCACCCCTAGGTACGATGCCTTGCTTTCACAGTCCCACACTAACCAAAATGTGGTAGAGTGGTTTCTATATTTGTCTCTCCCATAGACCATAAGCTACTTGAAGGCAGAGACTAGATCAAATTCATCTTCATATCCCCAAGGACCAGCCCACAACTAGGCATATAGTAGACAATGTTTCACTGGGTGAATGAATCTCTCTGAAATCTAATTCCACTGTCAGTGTCCTGAAATTTCCCTCTCCAAAGAGACCAGTAGTCTCTTGTTGATAAATCCAATCAACCCCAGTCAGTTATCTAGCTTGACCTCTTAGCAGACTGGCACTGTTGGCCATTCACTCCCCAAATTGCTCTCTTCCATTCACCATCTCTTAGATTTCCTTCTTCTCTCTAGATGTTTCTCTTTTCAACAGGTTATCTCAAGGTCATCTTGTCTATTCCCATGGTTTCAAGTACCAGAATCTATATGTTGATGATTTCCAAAAGCATATCACCAGCCCAATCTTTCTCACAAGTCCAGATATATATGAATATCCAACTGCAGGCACATCAAACTCAACATATCTAAAACTGATCCCATCAATTTTCCTCAAAACTACTGCTCCCTCCAGTGTTCCCCATGTAAGTAACTGGAATCACCATTCACCCAGTTGCCCAAGCCAGAAACCTGGACATTTGATCATGATCAACAACTCTGCCCACAATTAATCAGTGTCCAGGTCTAAATTTAACCTCCTCAGTCTCTACATGCCCAAAATATAACTCTAGTCCAAGCCACCATCATCTCTCACCAGGATCATGGCAACAACATCCTAACTGATTTCCTTGCTTTCAGTCCTAAACAGACAGATAATCTTTCTAAAATCACAGGTCTGATCATGCCACTCGACTGTTTTTAAAGACTTAATTGGTTTCCATTGTCTTAAGTGAAAGGCTACTAAACTCCTTAACATGGAAAACTATCCAGTTTCAAAGGGAGAGGCACAGTCGATTATGAATGTTTCTACCCATAGAGTATGGCTGGAGTAGCTCCCTGTAACTTCAGAGGCTAGGCCATGAAAGACAATGCAGCCACAGCCAGCAAAACCCTGAGGGACCGAGTAGTTGGACCTGTGGGCTCAGGACCATGTTTCAGGGGACATCAAGCTCAATTGGCATAACATACTACACAAAAACATTGTTCTATATCCTACTTCGGTGAATAGCAACTGGGCTTTTAAAAGCTTGCAAGTGGCCATCTAGATGCAACAATCATCTCTCCTCATACAGAGAAAAGAAGAATGAAGAAAACCAAAGATGCCTAGAAACAATTAGTCCAAGGACTAGTAGACCATGTGATCTTCAACCTGTATGACCATGAGACTAGAAGAACTAGATGGTGCCCAGCTACCACTGTCAACCACTCAGAGGGGGATCGGTGCAGGAGATCCTGGACAGAGTGAGAAGACAATGTGGAACAGAATTCAAAATCATAAAATAAGACCAGGTTTGCTGGTCTGATAGAGCCTGGTGAGACCTCTGAGACTATGGCCCCTAGTTACCCTTCAGGTCTAGAACTGAACTCACTCTTACGGATTCCAGCCAAACAATAGACAGGCATATGGGTAGATACACTCATTGGAGCGATCAATCCTAGGAGAACAAAAGAGCAGTGTTTGCACAGGGTGATAGCTCTGAGGGCAGGAGTATATGGGAGGGAAGGATACAGAGAAGAGGTAACTACAGGGAAGAAATGGAAAGTAAGCTGTTACGTTGTAGGGAATTGCAGTAAATGTCATGAAACAAAATGTGTATGAACTGCTGTATGGAAAATGAATTTGCTCTGTAAATCTTCACTCAAATCACAATAAAAATTTTTAAACAAAAGAAAAAAGTACTTAAGGAAACAAAAATGATGCAGCACTTCAGACCTTAAAAAAAAAAAAAAGACTATGCCACTTCCACTTTGTTTGCTGGAATACTCACTCTTGAGGCCTTCAATTACCAAATAAGCATTCCTACTGCCTCAAGGCTGGCATGTCATAAGGAAGCCCAGTGAGTCCCTATGGAAAGAGAACACACAAAGGCCCTGACACTACATGTAGAGAAAGAGAAACTCAGCTAGTCCCCAGCTTCTTCAGCATCCCACTATTCCAGCTCCCATCTCCATCCGACCTCAACTGTATAAGAGATCCTGAGCCAAAATGGCCCCATCAAGCCCTCCTCAAATTCCTGACCCACAGAAACCATGGGAGATAATAAAATGACTATTGTTTTAAGTCATTATGGTTTGGATGATTTGTTACACAGCAATAATAACTAATTAATATAATAATTATTTATAAATAATAACAATTTATAAAGCCCCGAGCAACCTGCTTTCCCTAACCCCACTTACAGGCCCAACTCTTGGCATTTCCTACCTCAAACTGAATTATTACAGCCCACCTTGAACTCCTTTCACCATCTCAAAAATGACCTTCTTTCTTGCCTTTAAGCCTTCACACATTCTGTTGCTGCCCAAAATGTTCCTCTTTCTATTCTCTTAATAACTCTTATCTCTCATCTTAAATGTTCTTATGAAGGATTGAAAACTCCTAGGCTAAGTCAGGTATCCTCCTGTGAATTCCCACAACTCTCTGTAGTTTGCAAATCACAAAAGTGATCAAAACCCATTATAACCTTAGGTTGGATTGTCCATCCTGCCGTCCCAGTGCACGCGCACACACACACACACACACACACACACTGAGCGCTCCAAGAAGGTAATGACCAGTGGCAGGAACACGGCAAGCGCTGTGTGAACACTTGCCAAATGCTCATCTCTTTCCTGAGTTCCAAACAGGCACAACCACCATGTCCTACAAATAAATTTCAAATTCAATATGGCCTTGTCCTCCCCTAACACCATAAACTTATACCTCCCCCGTTTGAATGTCTTTTCTCTGTGAGTGATGCTACTCCATATCAGCTAACAGACCAGGGGAAAAAAAAAAAACTCATCTAGTCATTCAAAAAATGTTTATCCAGCCCCTCTTTGCTGAGGATACAGCGGATCCTGAGACAGGCACAGCCCATGCTGGCACAGAACTTACAGGCTGGTTGAAGTCTTCCTCAATACCTCCCTTTCTCTCACACCCTACATCTCAATCTTCCAATAGGTCTTTTTGGTTGTATTGATTATATCTTCTAACTTACTCTCTGCTCTACCCTTTCCTTACCATACCTACAGCCATCATTCTAATTCAGGCTTTTATCATTTCCTGCCTGCATTGCTATAAGAGCTTCCTAATTGGTGTCTCTACCTCCAGGCTTGCCCCCTATGTCCCACTCCAGCTATACCACTCCCCTACTCAAAATCCTTCAAAGGTTCCTCAAATGCTTTAGGATAACATCTGAACCCCTTGGAAGGTATGCCTCGTGCTCTAGCCCCTTGCCTTACTTTGTCCTCTTATGTCATACAATGTTCCATGCACATCCTATACTTTTTCTCACCTTCGTGCCTTTATATCTCCTTTCCCTATGCCTAAAATGTCCTTGACCCCTTCCTCATTCAACAGGTATTTATTGAACATCTAGCAGATGCCAGGCATTGTTGTAGGTGCTAGGGATTCAGCAGTGAGCAAAACTAAGTCCTTGTTCTCACCATGTTTACCTTCTAGTGGGAAAAACAGGCACTAAACAATAATTAATATGTCAGGTCATGATGAGTGCTATAAAGAAAAACAAAATGAGACGGGACGGAGAGTGACTGTATTAGATAGGATAAGTCTCTAGTAAGGTAGTATTTGTACAAAGATGTGAATAAAGTGAAGGAATAAATTCTGCAGGAATCTGGGAGAAGAGCTTTCTAGTCAGAAAGAAAAAGTATAAAACCCCTGAGGTAGAACTCAGTGGGGCACACTGAAAGAAGAACAAGAAGGCTGATGTGGCTAGAGCACAAAGTGTCAGGGTGAGCATGATTCAAGCAGAGTCAGGCAGGTGAGGATTTGGGTGCTTCCTACGCACCTTGATTCCTTTTTATCCTTCCTTTGGCTTGTGTGCAGATACCATCTCCTGCATAAACTGCTCTCCATCCCCTCCCAGCACTTACCATACACTGTGTTTAATTAGCTATTCACTTGCCTATCTCCAGCACCACACTGTGAGTTCTCTGTAAGCAAGGGCTCTACATTTTAGCCCTATTTTTAGAGTCTATAACAGTTTCTGGTACACAAAAAGTACTTGGTAATATTTTCTCAAAGAGTCAAGATTTTTTTCTTTGTTCCAATTCACACCCTGCAAGCAACTTTCTAATGACTAGATGGGTTTGATGACAATACCAGGAAGGGAGTGTCCTAGATAGTGGATATACACACTTGGGTCACTAGAAATTACACACACATACTCATCACTGAACATTACGAAACTAGCATCATCAGTTACATATCAGTCTCTCTTTTAGGTAAGCATGACTCAGCTGATGGGAGAATGACCAAACTCTGGGTCATGATGACCCAAGAAAGACACTGCTCAGAGAAGAGCCACATGATCAACCCAGCAGAAGTGCCAGATACTCTTCTACCTCGGTCACCTGGCCTATTTCAGATGTCTGTCCCATGACTCTCATCTGCCCAAGCTTGAAATGTTCTTTATCCATCCCCTCATCTCCATCCAAAGGCCATTTCCACAGTCAGGTCTTCATTATTTTTGACATGGACTCAAGTTTCAGTCTCCCTACCTTCTGTCTCACTCTTTCCAAAAACCGTCTCCACATGGCCACCAAAGTCCTTCTAAGCAAATCTGATCATTTCAGTCCCCTGCTTAAAATCAGCCTTCAGGATAAGGTCCAACCTGTTTATGCACCATCTAAAACTTCCTTGTGCTGGCCCTGGGCTGTTTGCAGTTCCTTCTACCTCTCTCCTCTCCTCCCTCCCCACCACTCTACATTCCAGACATACCAATACCTGGAATTCTCTAAACAGTTCTGTGCTTTCTTGCACCTCCACACCTTTGCACATACAGTTCCCTCCATGATAAATGTGCTAGGAAACAGCTATGTTTTCAAGATTCAGTTCAGACATCACCATCTCTGTAAAGTCTTCCTAAGCACTTCTCTTCACAAAAAAAGAAAGTTATCCCACCTGCTCTTATGGTACCTCTATCACTGCACTTATTATATCACAAGAAAATTATTTGTTAATAGGTCTGTCTCCTGGGATGTGAGTTCTTGGATAGCAAGGACCACATTTTATTCTTGTTTCCCATGTGAGTACTAAGTTACCTATCTACCACATTTTAAAAAATAATAATAAAAAGCTGCATTCATGTCAATTCTGACTGGTGGTTAACCCACATGTGTCGACTAGAACCGTGCTCCATGGGTTTTCAGTGGCTCATTTTTCAGAAGTAGATCACCAAGCCTTTCTTCAGAGGTGGCTCTGGGTGGACTGGAACTGCCAGTCTTTCAGTCAGCAGCTGTGCTAACAACCTGTACCACACAAGGACTCCAAAATATCTGATACATAAACCCAAAAAACCACACCTACTGCCATCAAGTCAATTTCTACTTATGGTGACCCCCGCTGGGTTCCAAGGCAATAAATCTTTATAGAAGTAGATTGATTCATCTTCCTTCTGCAGAGAGGCTGGCAGGTTTGAACTGCCAACCTTCTGGTTAGCAGTCAAATGCCTTATGCACCATGCTACCAGAGCTCCTTATCTAGCATGTTAAACAAAAAAAAAAAAAAAGCAACCAACCAAACCCATTGCCATTGAGTCAATCTCAATTCATAGTAACCCCCATTGGGTTTCCCAGGCAGTAAATCTTTACAGAGTTAGACTGCCATGTCTTCCTTCTATGGAGTGGCTGGTGGGTTTGAACCACCAACCTTCTGGTTAGCAGTCAAATACCTTAGGCACTACACCAGAGAGCTCCTTTATCTAGCACATTCAAAAAAAAAAAAAAAACAAAACTCACTGCCATCAAGCACATGTTATTGTTGTTATTTGCCATCAAGTCAGACCCAACTCATAGGGACCCCTCCTTGGGTTTCCAAGGCAGTATCATTACGGAAGTAGGTTGCCCAACCTTCCCTCCGAGGAGTGGCTGGTGGGTTTGAACCACCAACCTTCTGGTTAGCAGTCAAGTGCCTTAGGCACTACGCTACCAGAGCTCCTTATCAAGCACATAGTCCACCCTAAATAAATGTTTCTTGAATGACTAAAGAGTATATGAATGGATGCTTTATATTAAAACCCTTCTCTTATTAAATCTGAAGATTTAGCTTAAGTCCTTACTAAACAGAACATCCTCATACATTTCAGCATCTGACTTGTGCTAGGTGCTCATTAAACCACCACTGAAGGAATAAACCCAAGAATCATGTCCCTAAATTCTTACAATCTTGTTTACCCTTCTGAACCTTCTCTCAGATCTCCATGTCCCTCTTAACTTACTAAAGACAGAGCAAAGTCCAGATACTCCCTATGCAGTAATATCTCATTTATCTAGCTATAAGTGCTCAGCAAAAAGCCAAGAAGCAGGAAGAGGTAAAGGCCTATAGGCAGCCAAGAGAGAGAATTTTAATCATAACAATCGTTAATACTTTACACTTGAACCATGATTTATGATTTTTCTCATTTTATTCTCACAGTAGCCATAAAATAAATAACTATTGCACTCTGCCTAAGGTCATACAGCTATTGAGCCCAGCCTCAAACACAAGTCTACTCCACTTTTCACTCCACCAAAGTTGTCACAAATATATGCCATAAATCCATGTCTTTTATTAAGTAATCTCTTCAGACTAATTCATAACTGTGACTACTTTCCATGTATCCTTACAAGGCTGTAAGTGTGTGTATGTGGGTGTGCAAAGGTTTGAGTATGTCTCTATTCCCAAATTAGAAGCCACAAATCAGAAGGGGTGACTGATGGAGGTGGGCACGATGCCAGAATCAAGGAACGACAGCTGTCAGGGATGACACAGACAGAAATCATGAGAGACTAAAACCTGACAAAATGAAGTCAGGCCAGCAGCCTGAGGCCACTGAGTGAGGAACCAAACATTCTTCCCTACCCCAGTGGCCTGGGAAGACGTCTTAGTCATATAAGCACTGAAATGTGCAATGGTCACCCTGAGTCATCAAAAAACATCAAAAGACAAAGCCAAGCAAAGATAATTAAATTAATAGAATTCTAGTGCATTTTTTAAAAAAGATGCAGTAACCTAGAAAATTTACTTAGGTAAATTAGGTAGAATAATCTTTATTCTATACAAACTAAGTAACATATAGCCAGGGGGGCCCCAACTAAAAGATAGTAAAATTACTTTCTCCGGTAAGCCAACCCACCAGATCATCTGTAGATGATGCAAAAGAGATTACAGATCACATTTAAGACCTCAGGGGAAAATCCTCTTCTTGCAACACAAGGCAGTGCCTTCCACCCCCTCCCTGACTGTTGCCATGCATGACAAACATCTCCATACACAGTGATGAGTCCGAGCCATACACAGGGACACACGAATCACAAGAGGACAGCCAGTTCCCTGAACAACAGTAAAAACAGGGAGGCTGAAGAGGAAGCTGAGGAGCAAAGTGGAGTGAGGGAGAAATTGAGAAACCGTAAGGCTAACTGGGAGCCAGTGAGTAATTGTGCCTGATAAGATTCCAGGAGAAATTGAGAAAGCCGTAAGGCTGACTGGGAGCCAGTCATTGTGCCTGGTACAAAATTCCAGCACCCACTGTTGCTGTTGCTGGGGCAGCTCCCCCTCAAACTGACAGAATTTCAGAGCTTCTTCATAGTTGAGGGTGGGGGGAAGAATCTCTAAGGTCCTAGTTTCTCTAGCCTGGGAGGGGATTTTTCAAGGACCAAGGTGCCTGAGGGATGGGGCCATAGTAGATTGTCCTCTCAGCACCTCCTTAAGCCTTAGTGGCTTTCTAAATGTACACATTTAAATAATATTTAGATAGAAAAAAGTCAAGGTAGACTGAAGTGACACTTTCAAGAATCCAGCCTCGTACAATAAGGATACTCAATGAAGCATTATCTATACAATTGAAAAACTGGAACCAATTTAAAAAGTCATTACCGGAAACCAAACCAAGCCTACTGCCATTGAGTCAATTCCGATGACAGCAACCCTTTAGTACAGAGTAGAACTGCCCCACAGTGTTTCCAAGGCTGGAAATCTTTACAGATGCACTGTCGCATTTTTCTCAGCTGGTGGGTTCAAACTGCTGACATTCTGATCAGCAGTCGAATGCTTTAACCATTGTTGTTGTTGTTGTTGTTGTTGTTGTGTGCCATCGAGTCAGACTTGACTCATAGTGACCCCTCCTCGGGTTTCCAAAGCATTATCACTGCAGAAGTAGATTGCCCCATCTTCCTTCTGAGGAGTGGCTGGTGGGTTTGAACCACCAGCCTCTGGTTAGCAGCCAAGTGCCTTAGCCACTATGCTACCAGAGCTCCAAAAACCAAAAAAAAAACTCACTGCCGTCAAGTCGATTCGACCCATATCGACTCCTCCTTGGGTTTCCAAGGTGGTATTCTCTATAGAAGTAGATTTGTCCAACCTTCCTTCCAAGGAGTGGCTGGTGGGTTTGAACCACTAGCCTTCTTTCTGGTTAGCAGTCAAATGCCTTAGGTACTATGCCACCAGAGCTCCACTATTAACAGAGGACTGGTTAAATAAACAACAGTATCAAAAACTAAAACCACTGCTGACTCAGAGACCTTATAGGACAGAGTACAACAGCCTCATAGGGTTACCAAGGCTGTAAATCTTCATAGAAGCAGACCGCCACATCTTTCTCCTGCAGAGCGGCTGGTGAGTTCAAATCATCTTTTGGTTAATAGCCAAGTGCTTAACAACTGCACCACTAGAGCTCCTAAACAACAATACAGCCTTGAAGTTAATTAGCTTGGAATAACACGAAGCATTAAAAATAAAAGTTGATCGTAAACAGAAGAAAGTTGCTAATAAATGCTGGGGAGAAAAGAAAATTACAGAATTATATATATAGTATGCTCCCATTTTTGGAATAGACAAAACAAAACTCTATCTGTTGAAGGAGGATAGATAAAAATCAAGACATGCACACAAACCGCTAATGGTGCTTACCATGGGATGCTGGGAAGGACAAGTTGCTATCTTTTTTTGGAAGAGGAAAAAAAAAAAACTCTAACTCAGGGCAGTGCTATGTGTATTAGAATTGTGTCCCACAGGGTTATCAGTGACTGACTTTTCAGAAGCAGCTTGCCAGGCCTTTCTATCACGTTCCATTTTGGTACTGTTTGAATTTTCACATAAAACATACATTAATTAAATAATGGTAACTTTTAAAAGGCATTCCTTTCCAGCTCCGTCTTACTCTTTGATTGGACTGACTCTTCCCTGACCCTCCACAGGGCCCCACCAGCCCACCCCCACTTACAGATACACGCAGCAGCCAGCAGGCGGACAGCGGCATAGGGGGCCAAGCAGGTCGGGAAGAGGGGCTGCACCATGTAGTTGGCAAAGGTGATAGCAATGATGGCCTGGCTGGTAGGCTCAATGATGAGGAGGGAGGTCCAGAGTCTGATGAAGGCAAGGAATCCCCCGAAGGCCTCAAGGATGTAGGCATAGCTGGCCCCAGACTTCTTAATGGTGGTGCCCAGTTCCGCATAACAAAGGGCCCCAAAAACAGAGAAGAGGCCCCCAACAGCCCAGATGACCAAGGAAAGGCCAAAGGAGGCACTGTACATGAGCACACCTTTAGGGGAGACAAAGATGCCCGAGCCAATCATGTTCCCCACAATCAGGCACACTCCATTAAGCAGCGAGATCTCCTTCTTCAGCTTGACCCGCTCGGGCCCTGGGCTAGCCCCATCGGCCAAAGCAGAGGTATCTCCATCATGCTGGGGGGCCACTTTATACTTAGCACTGTCAACCATGGTGGAGGAGAAGAAGAAAGCCTTCACCAGCTCCCTGGCATCGCCCCCTAAGGAAGAAAGATGGTGAAATAAATAAGAGAGATGGGTAGTTGGTAATTATGTAAAACCACTTCCCTATAGGGTGCAGTAGGGGCAACCCACCCCCAATGCCCCATTTCAGAGACCTCTCTCTTGCCTCTGCCCTCCCATTAACCTCTTTTTCTCTTGCTCAATCATAAAAACAACCCCAGGTTGAATTTTTAAAGGAGAAACCCATTTCCCAGAGATAGCCTCTGTCTCTCATTAGGATGGTGCTACCCACCTAAATCCTGTTATCTGAACTTACTGTGATACAAGACAAAACAGGAATCAGGGCAGTCTGGTAGCTTCCCAGGTACAACCAAAGTGGTTTGAGTTTGAATTTTCAATCTTATCTAAAAGTCTGTCTTCCTCCCAATTTCAATCTAACCTGTCCCAGGTGCAGAAATGAAACATTAGGCATCCATCTTGCCAGTAGCTAATTTGTGTTTTCACAACACTGATCTTTTCTCCAATGACTTTAGCTCTGGCAAACCCAGAAGCTTCAGGGATCACCTGCTAGAACCCACAACCATCCCCCTACTCAAGGAGTATTCCTTAACAACCCTCAGCTGGATAGTCACCAACCGAAAAGCCTCACGACTAGCCCACCCTGAAAGAACACAGCCAATTCTCTTTTCCTTTCTCAAGTACTTTTCCCAACCCCAGTATTCCCAATCTCCTGCCATCAAATCTTATCAGGATAGTAGCATCACCCAAAAAAGTCTGAACGCGAGATGGATGCTCCAAATGCCGAACCTAGAGATGAATGGAGGCGACTGACAATCGCTCCCCACCCAGTAGTTGCTACTGGGGAGATGCTGACCAAAGCCAAGGCCAGGAAATAGCTGAAGCTGGGCGACAGATGCCAAAGGAAACCAGGGCAGGTGACAGCAGAGGGGAAGACAGGATAGGATGATCAAGTAAGTAGAGAGGTGCTGGAGCAAGAGGCAGTCGGGAGAGATGACTGGACACTGCAGAGAGGCAAAGAGTAGGGTGAGCAAGGTGAGCGAGGGTGAGGGAAGGGAGTGGGACGCACACTCACTCCCGGCCTGGGATAAAAGTATGTTCCTGTGGCAGCAGTGCTGGCCGCTGTGGCAGTCAGGGAGATGAGCCCTCAGGCCCCAGGAGGAACTGTGGCCCAACTGCTCCTCCCCCTCTCAGCTAGCAGTAAAAGGGAAGGCCCGGAAAATGCTTATGGATTTAAGTGAAGTCAAGAAGGGTGGAGAGAGTGAGGAAGGAGAGGAGGGGCATGTTAAGCAACTGTCTGGGTCTAAGGTTCACTGGCCTTTCACATCTGCAAAAGGGGTGGCTAGGAGCTCTAGGATCAGCATTTTCTAAGATAAGGCCAGGAACTCTCAGGAATCTCCTTTGTCAGCTCTGCCCTAGGACTGAGGGCCCCAGAAGGACTTGCAACTGGGTGCAGTTTCCCCAGCTTCCAAGGAAGTGTCCTCAAGCAAGTTAGCTGAGGGCAGGGCAATGACTGTGAAGGAATGCACAGCCTGGCTCTCTATCCTCCATTGCTGCACCCTACCTCTGTTTCTCTCTCACCCAAACAATTAAGAAAGGCAGGAAGGTTGCACAGTGTAATTCAAAAGCTTATTCACATGTTGGATTAGAGGAAGTGTAAGAGAGGTCCCCACACCCCGTGATTGGGCTTGGGCATCCTGAGAGGAGAACTCTGTGCACTTCCCCACGCAGGGTGAGGAGTGGCAGACCCTAAGGTGGGGCCATTAGCCCAAGTAGTTCAAGCTACTTCAAAGGAAACAAGTTCAATAAACAAGACTCAAACCCTTTGCTGCATCCTCACCCTACCCACACACCATTTCATCCTTAAGAAAACACACCAAGATCTTTGGGGTATGAATTCCTATAAATAGTATGAATACTATTTATAAGTATGAATTCTTATAAATATCTTCACCAAATACAAGTTTATTCCAATTTCCTAAATATATGGGGAAAGTAAGATTTGACTGAGCTAGCCAAGGCAGATGGGCCCAGAACAGGCAGAGGAAACCAAGCATTTTTTGGAAAGCACATAGTTTTTTTCTATCTTTATGGCCTACTTTATACCTGATATTCCAGATATTTTTTAACAACAGAAATACACCCCACCCATTCAGATATCCAAATGTCTGTCTCTCCGCACCTCCTCACACCCTTTCCACTCCTTATTTATTCTACAACCAGAGTTCTAAAACTCCCTGGGAGACTTATCTCTACCCACATCCTCCCAGTCTAGCCCCTTAACCTTTCTAAAAAAAAAAAAAAAAAGAGAGAGCGAGCAAGAGATGGGGATCCTGGTGTTAGCCTTTCACAGATAATGCTTCTCCCAAAACACCATCTCACAAACGTCTGAATTCCACCCAGAGGAGACTAGCCTATCTGCCAAAATGCTCTTCTAATATAGCTAGCAATACTTGCTGAACATTTACCTGGGCCAAACACACTGTTAAGCACTTAAGCACATTATCCTATTTAATCTAATCCCTGGGTGGCTCAAATGTCTGAGAGCCGGACCACTAGTGGAAAGGTTGGTGGTTCTAGCCCACCTACTGGTGCTAGGAAGACAGGCCTAGAGGATCTGCTGTGAGAAAGGTCACAGCCTTGAAAACCTCTATGGAGCAGTTCTAGTGTGAATACATCAAGGTCATCAGGAGTCAGAATCTACTCAACTGCAACTAACAACAACCATTTAATCCTTAGGCAGCCCCTGAAGGCAAGTACTAAATCACTTGCCAAGATTCCAAACTAGAGAGGGAGGTTTCCAAACTGGAGACATGGGCTGCTGTTATTGTTATGTGCCATTGAGTGGACCGACACATAGTGACCCCTCCTTGGGTTTCTGAGGCAGTATCACTACAGAAGTAGATTGCCCCATCTTCCTTCCCAGGAGTGGCTAGTGGGTTTGAACCACCAGCCTTCTGGTTAGCAGTCACTAGGCTACCAGAGCTCCTGGAGGGGTGGCTAGTCGTCTGGTACTATCTCCTGTACGTTCCCTCCCCCTCCAAGTCTCTAGGCTTTCCTTTTAGACTAGAAAGCAATTCAGGTGGCTCCCTAATGAGTTACCTGGGGGATGATGTGATTAGATTAAAAAGAAAGCCAACAGCTTCTGTTGTCCTTCAATCTGTAGCATAGACTAAAGGCTCCAACAAAGCTCTTTCGTCTCCTTTCCTGCTGCTCCTCCTCTTTCTCATCCCTTTGCAGGTCCTCTTTACAAATCCTCTTGGCAGTGCTTCTATTGCTAGGATGCCCGCTTGTAAAGCAAACAAAAACACATGGAAACACATCACCATGTCTGCCCTTTTAAGACCAAATTCACTGGCATTAAGGGGTGGGCATGTGTCCTAATGTGGCGTGAGGAAAAAAAGAAGGAAGGAGGGCCAAAGGAAGGGAAACCCGGGAGGGAATGTGTGGAGAGATATGTGACAGGATACCATTTCTGGGTGGGGGTATCTGAAAAGCCCTCTTCATGGAATCTAGAGACCGAAAACTAGAGATTACCTATAGAAGAATCACCTGGGGATCTTGTTAAAATGTCGTTTCTGATTCAGTATATCTGGGTAGGAAATACAAATTCTCAGCAGGGGGCCCAGCTGGAATGAACCAGTTGGAAGCCCCGGCGAAAACCACACTCCAGCAAACAGCATACCCTAGCGGTCTCACCAGGAAGTGCTACTAGTGGAATCTACCTTACTCTTCAATTCGCCCACACAAACTGGTCAGGAGGTTGTCATTCATCCAGAGGATGCCCCCGTCTTTTTCAACCACTACCTAGCACTGTGGGCAACTCACATTCCTCCCTAAGATCCTGGTTCTTGGAGCAGCACGTGGAGCCCTTCACCCTGCCCCCACCCACAAATAGTCACACCAAAACACTTCCTCCAGGAACCAGCACAGAGTTCAGGGGCTTGGCTCTTCGGCCTGCCAAGGGAACTACTGTGAGAACACAGCTCTTCTCCACAGACCCCATGTCTCCTCTGGGTCCAATGGTCTGAGATGCCTCCCTAACAGCGGAAACAGAAAACAGACACACTGTGGTCCGGACAGATTCTCCCAGCACCCCAAGCTAGAAGCTCACTCCTCCCTCCCCAGTTCTCCACTTTTTCTGTATTACACTGTGACTTCTTAAAAAAGTGAAACAGGAAAGAAATTGCTGTGGCCAGAGCTTCGATTAAGATTAACGTAGAGCTAAAGTCTCTGAGCAGAAGGGCTCTGCCCAGGGAGGGCAGGGGCTGGGATCAGGAAACAAGAGGCTCTTGGGTCTTCCTTCAGCCAGTTTTCAGGACTCTCACTCCATCCTTCTCCTGCACTTTCCCTCTCGTCCATTGCCCCTCCTCTCCCACCTCTTACCTGTCCAGTGACCTTTGGGCAGGTACAGGGAGGAGGTGCTACCAGCACACTTAGGGGAAAAGGTGCTAGGAAGGGGAACTGGGGAGGTGGGGCTATAGCTCGAGCTGCAGCAGCTGTTGACTCTGAGGAGCAGAAAAGGCAGAGCGTGCCGGGACGAAATGGAAAACAGGAAAACACATGTGCGACTCTTGCCGGCAGCAGGGAGGGGCCAGGGGACGGGCTGGAGCTGCCTGGTCAGACCCAGAAGACCTCAATATCGCCTCCTGCTCGCCTCCAGGCACCTTCTCCACTCAGAGTCTCACTCCGCCCCTCCTCCCCTACTTCAGCCCCTGGACTTCCTTGTAGCCCAACATTTTCATAGCCCTCAGCTTTTCCAGTGATCTACAGTTCACTCCTAATTCCATTACAACTTTCCTCTCCCCTCATTCCATTTCCTACCCATCTCCCATTCACATACTATCCTTAGTCTTGGGGGTGGGGGTGGGGCAAATATAATCCCTTAGTTAGAACAAAGGAATTGTGTTGTACCATCCCAAGAATTCCTGGGCTATTTTGGTCCCAATGTAAGGTAATATATGTCAAGGAAGGTAATGCATCCCAGTGAAAGCACCTGTGGGGATACATCTAAGTGACACACAGACACCAAGCAAGCCCACTCACAGCTCAGATCCCCAATTGATTCAGGTGATGCCTGTGTCACCAGGTAAGAGGCAAGCAGGGCCACAGCAAGACAGACGTGTACCCTAGGCAGACTGAGCTGGCACCCCTTCAAACATATTATTTAAATATTTGTTTACTATTTGCTTAGAGGTAGGAGAAAAACAGGTTTCTCAGAATAAGAACTGTAAGCCTCTTTATATTCAAAATTAGAGATTATTACAGGAATTCATCATGCAATTTTCCAAAACAGACAACTTCTTACTAAGCATATTAAACCATTTAAGATGTAGACAACAGCATAAATTTCAGTAAGCAGCACTTCAGGGCGCATTATGTATTTTCAGAAATCCAGCTGTGACTGCTGCCTTTAGGCAACTGTCAGCTGGCTGATCTTGAGGCTTCACCCTGCAACTGGCACCTGCTTATTGGAAAATTACACCAGAGACGGGTAGGATAGTCCAGGTAAGAAATTAAGGATCCTGTCATTGTCAGTGGGCAGGAGCCAAACTTACATTTCACCAAGAATCACAGGCAGAAATCGGAGTTCACTTGGCACGGAAGCCTGAATGGGGAATCCTGGGAAGACAGACCTGAAGCTATCCTTGTGGGCACTGGCCCCTGCTCTCTCCTCACTCCACCCTAATCCCAATGGCCTCATTGCCACGCCACCATCAAGCATGTTCCCACCTTTGAGCTTTTGCAACTGCTGCTTTCCCTGCCTGGGGCACTCTTCCCCATGATATTGGTCATTCCCTCACTCCACCCAGGTCTGTGCTCAAAACCACCCAATCCCAATCCGGGAAGGCTTCCTGAGAAGTCTCTGAAACTTCTTCCCTCCTGTGGATCTCTATCCCTTCACCATGCTTGACTTTTCTTCATGGGCACTTACTACTACCTGGGATTTACTGATTTGCTTACAGACCACCTCCCTCACTAAAATATAAGCATGGGAAGAGCTTTCTTCACTACTGCATCCCCAATGCCCAGCCCATGAAGACTCCATATAATATTTGCTGGATGAAGAAATGAATGAATGAACAACGCTTTTCCTCCTGACCTGATTCCCCAGCTGGCTGGGCTCCCTGGAATGTCCTTGAATATTAAGGACATTCCATATCCAGACCCCCTTGTGCTGCTCCTCTGCTCCCAAGCAAAGAGTATTCTGAAATACTTACTCTTTTTGGTAGTGTTGAGTTGAAGCAAGGGAGGAGTGTAAGATTTTCACAGTTTACTGAGAGGCCCAGAACGGTTTGAAATGGCCCTTTTTGTATCATTACTGGGGAAAAAAAAAAGAGAAAGAAAGAAAAAAAAATCCCTATCTAATGGTTTTTTTTTCCCCCTCGGATCTGGAAAGCTCTCAGCCGATCTGTCCCCCGTCCAGGCTCAGGTGACGGGGCTGGGCCTGTGTAGGCGAGAGCCAGGTGCTACGGCAGAAAATAGGGTGAAAGGGCAGAGAAGAGGTAGAGGGAGGGGAGCTCTCCAGCTCTTGCACATACAGGTGGGTTCAATCCGCAAACCCCTAGCCGTGAACACTTTCCCGCTCCCTTCCTTTCCCACCCTCCCTTGCCCCAGCTCTCCTCCCCCTAGCCTCAGGGGCCTGTCTGTCGCCCCTTTCCATTCCGCAACCCGGCCCTCCTCCGCCCCCCGCCCCCGCCCAGCCGTGCTCAACTTTGCCCCTTTCTCTCACTCTCCCTCCTACCCACTCCCGCTTTCCTAGGTCTCGGCTCCTTGCCGCAGGCCCAGCTATTTCCCTCTTTCCAGTAGTTCTAGGTTCCGGGTCCCCAGGCCAGGATTCTTCCGAAACCCGGACCCCAGCCACCGATCGCCCTCAAATACGCTGTGGAGGGCTCAGCTGTCGATGTCTGGCTGCCTGGGCCGCACCAGGCTCTACCTTGGCGGACTAGGACCCCACTCCACCCAGCGACCCTCTGTGCCCTCCACCTGGCCAAGCAACCCCCGCCTACGCTAGCAGAGGGCGTTGTGGTGGGTGCTGAGGAAAGGCGCAAAGGTCCGAAAACCGAGAGGCCCGGCATCCCGCTCCCCTGCCCCCTCCTCGCTCAGCACAGCTGCACTGCCCTGAGAACGCACAGATGACAGCGGTTACCCTTGGGGATGCGTCTTCAGCCCCAGGAAGGCTCCGCGTCATCTTCCCTCCCTCCCAATCCAGCTCCAGGTGGCGGCCCGACGGGGGTTTGGGCAGGAGTCCAGTCCCTGGACAGTGGCTGAAACTCAGAAGGGACCCTAAACTAGAAAGTCCCATGGGTGGGAAGGGGGCTTAAAGAGAGACCTCCCAGAAGGACGTCTCCTCCACCCTAGGTCCCCAACTCTCCTCCCCTTTGAGAAGGCTATTGCATCAGCTTCCACATCCAAAATTGAAGTGGTGGTCTCCACCAGGCCGGGAAGGAGATGTTGGGCAGCTGAACCACCGCCAGGCGGCAGCACTTAACAAAAAATACCTGGGCCGGTGAGTCCGGGAGTCTGAACGCCAAAGTACCTTTCATCTGAAGAACCTTAGAGGCAAAGTGGATTCTGTGAAAAAGAGAGATCCTGGGCTATACTACAAGAAAAGGGATCTGGAGAGCCCCACATTTTAAGACTAAAAGATGACCTGCAGATAATACGATGACCTTTTTTGTACCTTTTGGACAGTTCAGCTTTGGCATTTTTCTTAAAGCCCAGAGTGCCACTCTGCAGAGGTTCATAGGGGCTACCTGGCAAGATTCACAGCTACCCACCTTCAAGACAGACCAGTCTAGTGGAAAAACATACATCTTAAGGGACTTCCTAGCTACCAAGCAAGAAAGAATAGTGTAGTCTAAGGTCATAATTGAAGCTGGGTCATTTAACATGGAACTTAGCCAGTACTGTAACCAGAAGGCTGCCGGTTCAAACCCACCAGCCACTCCTCAAAAGGACGATTGGACAATCTACTTCCATAGAGATACCACCTCGGAAACCCAAGGAGAGGTCGCTATGAGTCAGGATTGACTTGACAGCAATGAGTTTGGTTTTTGGTTTTGGTTTTGGTATAAGGGAAAAAAAAAAATCACTGCCACCCAGTGATTTAACTCATAGCATCCCCCATTATTTCTAAGGCCCCATCTACCTTCTGCAGAGATAATGGGTTTACACCACTGACTTTCTGGTTAGCAGCCAAATGCCTTATCTACAACACCACAAGAGCTCCTTACTACTTAAGCAAGAACTGTTTTACAAGGAGCTCTGGTGATGTAGTGGTTAAGGCATTTGGCTGATAACCAAAAGGTCAACGGTTTGATCCCACCAGCTGCTCCAGAAGAAAAATGAACCAGTCTTCTCAATAAAGATCTATAGCCTTGGATACCCAATGCAGATTGGTATGAGCCTGAATCGACTTGGTTTTTGTTTGTTCGTTTGTTTAAGCAGAAATTTGGCAGCTCTGCAAAAAGAAAAGGATTATGCTACAATAGATTATATTAATTAAAAGGAAATAATATGCAAAGCCATATATGCAAATGGTTTATAACCTTCAATTCCCACACTTCCCACATGGAGTGGTACAGTGATTTGATCTTTAAACTGTCCTGAGAAGGAAGACCCTACCCCAGCAGTTCTCCTTTCTTTCCACAACTTCAATCCTAGATTTTGGTCACAGTATGCAAAACAGGAGAAGAGGCTAGAAAACAAGATGGCAAATAACTACCCAGAGTCAGCTTCACTTACGTTCTTTCTCTATTGTTTTTTAGGAGCTCTGGTAGCATAGTGGCTAAGACACTTGCCTGCTAACCAGATGGCTGGCGGTTCAAACCCACCAGCCACTCCTCGGAAGGAAGGTTGGGCAATCCTACTATCCGTAGTGATACTGCCTCAGGAACCCAAGAAGGGGTCATTATGAGTCGGGGCCGACCCAACGGCACACAACAACAACTACTGTTATTCATCACAACAGTTAAAAAGCACCTAATTTCCCAGAACAAGCACTTGTGCAAAAGGAACTCTATAAATGCAGACCTGACAGGACAAACGGCTATTTGAATAAACATATTAAACAAAAACATGAGTGAATAATGAAAAGTTAAAACCAAATATGGGTCATGATGCCCTTGAAAAGAAAGGAGTCTAAATAGTTTTGTGTCAAGAAGAAACACCAGGAAAGTGGTCCTCTCAGGTTGACTCAGACTGTCAGAATCCAAGAGGAAAGATGTTCGCCAACATGGCTCTTAACTTCAGCCTTTGCCAGATGAAGTCCAGAGGTTGAAGGGTGTCTAATTTGGGATAATGAAGCTGCTTTCCTGTAGTGTATGAGGCTGATGAAGTCATTGGGGAGTGCTGTCCAGGTGCCTGACCCCGTGCCCCTGAGAATTCTCATCATGTTAACTGTTAGCTTGCTCCTTCCCTTTCCCTGCTCTTTCTCTCTCTCAAAATCTCAACCCATATTTCCTGCTATTTACAACTCATAGATTGTCCCCCTGCCACATCATACTAACCACGTCAAAGGCTGAACTTGTCTTCCTCCCAGACTTCCTAGCTGTGATCAAACTTCCCATTATGCCCCTAAAGTCCTCCAGCTCTGGCTCCTTGAATCCTATAGCTATTAAATGATTGCACATGGAATGCATATTGTCCACATTATTTGCTAACCTTAGTGAATGTCCTTTTAATTTTTTTGTCTGCATTTAGTGTTTTTATTGCTGTAAAAATATACATGACACAACATTTGCCAATTCAACATCTTTCATGTGTACAGTTGTGACATCAGTTACATCAATCATGTTGTGCAACCATCATTGCCAAATTTCCCATCACCATAAACAGAAACTCAATGCTTCCCAAATAGTGACTCCCCTTCCTCCCACCCCTGCTAACCACTATTAAATTTTTATCGCTATAAAATTGCCTATTGTGGACTATGTAACACTAAAGAATAATGTAGAATTTGCAAAAAAACACATAACACAGATGAACTTGGAGGACATTATGCTGAGTGAAATAAGTCAATCACAGAGGGACAAACATAGTATTAGTTCATTATTGTAAAAAGTCAAGGAGAGGCTTATATATGGAAGGAAAATTTCTTTGTTGGTTACCAGGGGTGAGAGGGGAGGAGGGAGGGAACACTGCAAAAAAAAAAAAAAAAGCATTGACCCATGTCACTTTAATTTTGTGTAATTCACTGTATATAAATTATATTTCAATAAAGTGTATTTTTAAAAAATTGCCTA
>NW_006921879.1:3491027-3523855 GCF_000298275.1 Orycteropus afer afer
CCCACCAGCCACTCCTCGGAAGGAAGGTTGGGCAATCTACTTCCATAGTGATACTGCCTCGGAAACCCAAGGAGGGGTTGCTATGAGTCAGGTCCGACTGGACAGCACATAACAACAACAACAACAACAGGGTATTCCATATGTGAGATCATACAATATTTATTCTTTTACTATTAACTTACATGTACTCTTTTCTATAATTTTGCAGATCAGTGATGTCACCCTATTGTGTGAGCTACTAGACATGGACGTGTTGCTGTTTCCACTCCTTTATAGACTGCAAGTGGTGAAGCCAGCCTGTCAGTAGTCCTGAACTTTGACACTTAGGTTATTCTTTGATTCGCCAACTATAAACTATTTAATGAGATTCCAGTGCTATTACTTCAGCTGTCTATCTTAGCACCAGCCAGAGGGTCATGGAGGCAGGCTTTGGGAAGGTATCACTCTGTCATTATTCTACCACTAACAATGGAACAATAAATCAACAGCCAATTTGTGGTACAGTTCCCTGATCTCTGGATACTACAAGCAGTTTGTAAAATGATTGCTTCCTGGCCTGTCTTGTCTACTTTACAGGTTAATTATAAAAAATCTAATGAAATCATTTATGAAGAAGTGATTTGTTACGTAAAAATGAAGCATGAAGTGTACTCTCTCATCTTATTTCCCTTTTCCTCACCTCCCCTGTCCATCTGTTGGCTTCTAGCCAAGTTTCTTTTGTTCCCATCACCTCTTCTGATCCAGCCCTGGACTATACCATTCTTATTGTTATCAAAATAGCTGCTTTTACTTCTTAAACCAGGAGCCACCCTTCCCCTCTTTCAAAGCACAGCTCAAAGCCACCTCCTGTGGAAAACCTTCCCAGTCCTGCAGAAGGAAATGATAAACTTCCAGACAGGCCATTATACCACTCCCTCAGGTCCCAATCCCCCCACATGAGTTTGAGTGTTTATCCTAGATGTTCTGGTTACCTAGTGCCACTCTGACAAGAATATACCACAAAATGGGATGGCTTGAACAAACAGGAGTTTATTCTCTTACAGTACAGGAGGCTAGAAGTCCAAGTTCAAAGTGCCAGGCTCCAGGGGCTGGGTGAAAGCCCCTCAAACTTGGGGTCCAGCTCTGTCTCCTGCTCCTGGCCCACTGGAGTTAGAGGCTTTTCTACACTCAGACAGCTACTAGCTGCTGAGGCTGAGAAGCCCAAGGTTGACAAGTAACAAGGCACAGTCCCGATATTACCAAATCACACGGCAGGCCGTTAATTCAATTGTAAGTCCTAAGGTCGGCAGAGCATTGCAGGCTGCAGAACAATGACACGGCTACATGCAGGGTTCAAGGTGCCACAAGCTAAAGACCATTCCCCAAGGCTTCTGCTTATATGCAGGAAGCAGACCCAAGGCTTCTGCTTATATACAGGAAGCAGCTCCTAAGGGAGCTACTCAGCTGCTCACAGTAGATTCCACCATGGAGTTGATTACCAGTCTCATCATGGGAAATACTACATCCAGTTGCCCAGCTACTCAACCAGGCCCAGCCAAGTTGATACACAAACTGAACTACCACACTAGCACAATGTACTGGGCACTTTTGTATGAGTGCTACCTTTATAAAATACTTTCACTCACATTATCACTTTTAATATGTTTTCCTATATGTGATATATTAAGCTTTTTTTCTTAATGAAGAAATTAAGGAAAAATGTCTTCCCCAAGGCAGTACTGAACAGCAAGTGATTAAAAGGAAGGAAGGAATCACAGATCTGGGTTTGCCACTTACTAGTTCAAGTAGTCCCCAACTTATGACATATTCAGGTTACAATGAACTGCACTTACAACCATCGTTTTTGTTTTTTGGTTTGTACATCTTATAGTAATATGTACTACATACAATGTTGCATATAATTTGCTGATGTTATCACATGCAGATATTTACTAGTAGATGTACAATATTATTATTTAAAGTTCAAAACATTGTCATACAGATGTCATTTTCTAAACTAAATCAGGGGCTTCAGTTACTTGAAAACACAGACCCAACACTAATCGCTTTGCTAAAGTCAGCAAACAGATTCAAGAAGCAAGCAGTAAGATGTTACCACAAAATATATGAAGGAAATTAAAAAGGACCATACAGACAATTCTCACTAATTTTCTGCTAGAAACGCTATCCCTTTTCCCAGAGATAATCCAGAGGATCCAGAATCTTCCATAAGTGGAGTTATCACAACTGACAAAATGCCGATGTTGTTCAACTCTTCTTCATCGGAGTAAATTTTTCTGATTTGTGTATGTTTTAGCATATTATGTATTACAATGTATCTGTAAGTTTATTTGTAATGTTTCCAAATCCCAAAGACAACAACCAAAGATACTGGTAATAAAAGGCAATATTAATAAAAACTAATTTGACATACAACAGAGTTGTGGGAAGGAAGCTTGTCCTAAGTCAGACATTACCTGTACCTACCTCAGAGTTGTTGCAAGGATTATAGTAGGCAACATGTGGTAGTAGCTCTTATAAAACTGGAATCAGATCTCAGCTCCAACACCCCTTCTTCAAGGAAGCCTTCTCTGTCTATTCTAGATCAAGTCCCCATTATTTGCTTACAGGCATTACCTCTCTTTCCTTCCCAGCACTCATCTCAGCTGTCAGGTTACATTAATTTGTGTGCTCATTTGATTATTGTCTTCTCTCTAGACTGCAAACTCGATCAGGATAGGGATGTTTGGTTTTGCCCACCACAGAATCTCCTGCTCCTAAGTCATCACTTGTCACATAAAATTTCTTCAATAAATTTTGTTAGATAAATGAGAATTTAAACCCAACTTTTGTTTGTTTAAACCCAACTTTTCTGATTCACTCTAAATTAGACCACTTAAAACCCAAACCAAACCTACTACTGTCAAGTAGTGTCCCACTCATAGTGATCCCTCCTTGGGTTTCCCAGGTGATATCACTACAGAAGTTGATTGCCCAACCGTCCTTCCAAGGAGCGGCTGTTGGGTTTGAACCACCAGCCTTCTGGTTAGCAGTCAAATGCCTTAGGCACCACGCTACTAGTGCTCCTAAATTTGACCACTTAGTCTTGGAAAAATGTATGAACGGTGCGGGACACAGCAGAATGAGGTAATGTGGCTTACTCCTCTGAAAGATGTTATTATAAATTCCAAAGGACTAGAGAACGCAAGAACAGTTCTTTCACAGCTTCCTAGGAAAACAAGACTTTCATTGAAGAGCTGCACGAGCAAAACGCAGTTTTTTCCCTCACTTCCGTACGATAACCCAAGATGGCGGGGCGCATAACTTAAAAACCATATCCAAGATGGCGACCTCCGGCTCCCTGCGCAGCGTCGCGCGAGGCTTCCGAGGCCACGCCCACTTCCGGCTCCTCCGCCTAAGCATGGCAGTTTGGGCGACTCTGGTCTTGCGTGAGTGGGAATAGGGTTGGTGGGCTCCAGAGCCAGCGCAGGGCGGGCCTGGGACGCCCCAGACTGCCTGAACGGCAATTCCCTCAACTCTGCCCTTTCCCAGCAGGTGTCCGGAAGCTACACTGCAACGCGGCGGCTTGGGCGGGCAGCCGATGGCGGCTCCAGTGAGTTGTTGGGGGAGGGGCGGGGGGCGGAAGGTAGGGCCCGAGAGCCTGGCCAGGTCTTCACAAGACATTTTTTCCGCCCCCTCAGGCAAGGCATGGCTGCCAGCCCCTCCGGCTACGGGCCCCTTACTGAACTCCCAGACTGGTCTTACGCGGGTGAGCACTGTTTGACACTTAATTTTACTTCAGAGATTTTCACCAAAGGAAGCGCCCCTGGATGGGAAGGACCTGAGGGTTGTCAAGTTGGGAAGGGCTTGAGTGAAAACGAATTTAACTTTATATTTGACAAAGGGAGTTTGGGTGAAGAAACATTATTTATGTTGTACATTAAACTACGACTACAGAGAGCAGAGCTAGACGGGAGCAGAAGATAATTCTGACTCGGAGCTCCCCAGGGTAGGAGAGGACGACAAGACTTAAAGTTTCTCAAAAAGGGACGTTTTTTTTTTTTTTAAAATTTTAAGAAGAAGATAGGCAGCAAATTTGCCCAGAGCAATTGGAAAAGGGACTTTTTTTTTTTTTTTTTTTTTTTTAAAAAAGTTAGGAAGACCTGCCCTTTTGTGTGGTGAGTACTTTGTTGAGACTTTGGTGCCAAATGCAGAGAGAGCTCTTAGGAAAGTGCTCAAATGAGCATCTGAGAGAGAAAATAACGGTGAAGAATGAGGACGGCACGCTGCCTTCAGAAAAGCCTTTTCCCTTAAAAAAGAAAGAGATGAGGGAGGGAGGAAGAGAAGAGGAAGGAAAAGAGACAGTGACCCTAGAAGAGACCTCAGAAGTTGAAGTCACTGCCACTCCCCACTCTCCACGTAGAACTTTGCAGGTAGGAAAGTTGAAGCCTGCAGATTGTAGCAATGCCACGACTGGAACCGGGTAGGGGCCAGACCCCCTTTTCAGCACAGATAAACCTGGGTATAGATAGCTTCTTAGGTTCTGTGGCTGTACAGAACTGTAGGATGCCTAGGATCTCTTTGTAGTAATATGGAATAATGGAAAGACCCTGGAGTTATACAGACCTGATTTTTTTTTTTTTTTAATTGTGATTTGGTTGAAAGTTTACAGAGCAAATTCATTTTTGATACAGCAGTTCATACACATTTTGTCTCATGACATTGACTGCAGTTCCCCACTATGTAACAGCTTTCTTCCCACTTTCTCCCCATAGTCTTCCCTGTGTCCTTCCTCCCATGCACTGCCCCCCTAGCTGTCGTCTTGTGCAAATACTGTGCTTTTTTTCTCCCATGATTGATTTCTCCAAGGAGTATATCTGCCTAATGTAAATGTTCACTCCATATGCCTGTCTGTTGTTAGGCTAAGAGCCACAGGAGTGAGTTCAGTTCCAGACCTGAATTGTGGCTAGGGACCATTGTCTGAGGGGTCTTACTAGGCTCTATCAGACCAGCAAACCTGGTACAGACCTGATTTTTAATCCCAGCTTCCCTACTTGTTAACTTTGTAATCTTGGACAAATAATTTTGAGTCTCAGTTTTCTCATCTGTAAAAGAAGAAAAATAGCTATTTCATAAGATTTTTATAAGAATCAAAACAACAAATGTAAAGTACCTAGCATATGCAGCATTGGTTCTGTCTCCTGATAAATAGCCTCTGGTCTATCCTGCCTTCAAACTTTTAGGCAGTGCTTTCTCTGTATTATTTTCTGTTTGCGATTTTCTTTGTAGAAAATACGTATCCTTTTCCTCATTTCCATTACAAACTACTTGAAGTCAAATACTTCATCTTTTCAGCAAGTCAGCAAATATTTATAAGAGTATTTATTTATTTAATTTTTATTGTGTTTTGGGTGAAAGTTTACAAAGCAAATTCATTTTCCATACAGCAGTTCATACACATTTTGTTTCATGACATTGATTTCAACTCAATCATTGATTGCAATTCAGCGTTAACAGTTCTCTCCCAACTTCTTCCCTATAGTTACCTCTTCCTGTGGCCTTCCCTCCCATAATGCACTCCTGCCCCCTGAGCTGTCTCCCTGTGCAAACACTGCCCTTTTATTCTCCCAAGATTGATTGCTCTAACGAGTGTGTCTACCTGAAGTAAATGTTCACCCCATATGCCTGTCTGTTGTTTGGCTGGAAGCCACAGGAGTTTAGTTCCAGACCTGAAGGATAACTAGGGGCCATAGTTTCAGAGGTCTCACTAGGCTCTATCAGACCAGCAAACCTGGTCTTTTTTTATGATTTTGAGTTTTGTTCCACATTGTTCTCCACTCTGTCCAGAGTCTCCTGCATCAATCCCCCTCCGAGTGGTTGACAGGGGTAGCCGGCACCATGTAGTTCTTCTGGTTATAGAGTATTTATTATGTGCTTATGTGCCAGTACTATGCTATGAACAATTAAAGAGAGATACAGCCCCCAATCCCAAGGAACTTGAAGTCTGGCTGGGAAAATGAAACACGGGCACTTTTTTAAATTGAATAATACTTCAGTACTCTGCTCCTTTCCAAAACAATTTCAGACATCTAAATAAGACAAAACAATGGTACAATAAATGTCCAAAGGCAGATAAGAGTATTAAATGATCCAGATGTACTTCTTTCAGAAGTGGCTGAAAAAGAGAAATGTTTCTGAGAAAGATGGGGTTTGAAGTGGGCCTAAAAATGAAGATTTCGCTGAAAGGAAAGGAAAAGAGTGTTTTGCCCTGGATTGGGAGGGAATTTAGTTCAAAGACTCAGAGTGGAACAATGATCAAAATCACGTGAGTGGAGAATTTCCAGAGATGCAGCTTTGTAGAGGACATTGATTTCTTTAAGCTAAAGAGTGATACAAAGTATTAACATGCCTAGGAGCGTATTCTTGGTGGGTGTGTCAGATCTCACCCTTGAAGATGAGGGACATGTTTTAAAAGAATTACTTAGAATAGTGTGAAATAGAAGAGAGGGGTGTGTGAAATAGAAGAGAGGGGCGAGCGGTTGGTCTTTGCTCATTTCTCTCACAGTGTTTGCCAAGGTGCTGCAAGCCATCTCTAACACTTGCCTTTTCTTTCATTTCTGTCTGCAGATGGTCATCCTGCTCCTCCAATGAAAGGCCAGCTTCGAAGAAAAGCCCAAAGGGAGGATTTTGCAGTGAGTGGCTAGAGTACTCAGCCAGAGTTTACCTGTGTGTAATCACAGGAGGAAAATTTAAATCGTTATTTGTCTTGAGCTCTGTCAGCACCTACGCTAACATGTGTCTCTTATACCCTGGCTTTAACAGAGCAGGGAGAAATAAAATGGGATACCCCTAGAGCAGAAACAAGTAATAGAATGCTGCTCCACATTTTGCTACCTCCCTCCTGCTTCCAGACCTAAGACATGGTCCCACCCTTTCCCCAGTCATCAGTGTCATTTTCCAGCTGAAACCTCTGGCTTTGATCTGTGAGTAAAAGGATATATGGTGCAGAGCTCAACCCCAGATGTTACCCACACAGTTTTCCTGTCTATTTCAGAGAAGAGTTGTATTGCTGTCACAGGAAATGGAAGCTGGATTGCAGGCATGGCAGCTCAGACAGCAGCAGAAGTTGCAGGAAAAAGAAAACAAGCAGAAAAATGCTCTTAAACCCAAAGGGGCATCGCTGTGAGTCAGAATCGACCTTGACAGCAGTGGGTTTGGGTTTGGGTTATCGTAATAGACAAGCTCGATAAAATCAAACAGTAGAATAAAACTGTTGACTGAAAGTATAATTCCATAGTTGAATATCCTTCAGTGTAAATGCTATGAAATAGAAATGTCATATATTTTGAACTGCTCCCTTCTTTATTAAGCAGCATGACAATAAATGGTTAATTTTTTATTTTATTTTTTTAAAAAAGTGCCTTCACTACAGAGCCCACTTACTAGTCAATAAAAACTCTTGCCCTGTTCTCCCACCACAGTCTCTCTGACTGGCTTCTCTCTCTCTCTATTTCAATTGTAAAGAATTATTGATTCAGTTAGTTTTACATGTACAGTTCTGTGA
Organism: Orycteropus afer afer; assembly: GCF_000298275.1. Classification (NCBI taxonomy): domain Eukaryota; kingdom Metazoa; phylum Chordata; class Mammalia; order Tubulidentata; family Orycteropodidae; genus Orycteropus; species Orycteropus afer. The sequence continues at coordinate 3,498,571 of NW_006921879.1, forward strand.
CATCAATTTTGTTCATGTTATGTAACCATTACCACTATTCCTTACCAAATTACTCTACACCAATAACAGAAACTCAATGCCTCCTAAGCAGTGACTTCCCCTTTTTCCCTCCCTCCTACCCCAGGTAACCATTAATAAGCTTTAGTCCCTGCATTGCCTATTTCATGTAAGTGAGATCATTTAATATTTGTCCTTTTGACTTAGCAAGTTTTCAAGGTTCATCCATGATGTAGGATTTCATTTTATGGTTGAATAATATTCCACTGTGTATACCCCAAGGAGGAGCTCTGGTAGCATAGTGGCTAAGGCACTTGACTGCTAACCAGAAGGCTGGCAGTTCAAACCCACCAGCCACTCCTCAGAAGGAAGATGGGGCAGTCTACTTTCATAGTTATACTGCCTCAGAAACCCAAGGAGGGGTTGCTGTGAGTCGGGTCCGACTTGCCAGCACATAACAAAAACAACAACATACCCCAAGGATCTCTGGTGCCATAGTGGTTAAAGCATTCAGCTGCTGACCAAAAGATCAGCAGTTTGAACCCACCAACCACTCCGTGGGAGAAAGATGAGGCAGTCTGCTTCTGTAAAGATTTACAGAAATCCTGTAAGGCAGATCTACTCTGTCTTAAAGGGTAACTATGAATGAGAATCACCTCAATGGCAGTGGCTTTGGTGTGTCTGGTTTGGTATATTCCAAATTTAGTTTATCCACCTGTTGATGGGCATTTAGATTATTTACACCTTTTTGCTACTGTGAGTAGTGCTGCAGTGAACATTGGTGTATAGGTTTTCTGGCTCTCTTTTATCACCTAGATGAGTTATCGCAGGGAGGAAGCCTTTATGAGCTTGGACACCAGTAAGAACAGGCCATAACTAGGGGTTTCTTCCCATCTGGAGCAAAGAAGAGTGAAGAAAACCAAAGACTCAAGGAAACAATTAGTCCAAAGGACTAATGGACCACATGAACCACAGCCTCCACAAGCCTGAAACCAAAAGAAATGACGAGGATCACAGTAGAAGGTCCTGGACAGAGTGAGGGAAAAATGTAAAACAAAATTCAAATTCATTAAAAAGACCAGATTTACTGGTCTGATAGAGACTGTTGGAACCCTTGAAACTATATGGCTTTTAGACATCCTTCAAACTCGGAACTGAACCCACTCCCAGAGGCTTATAACCAGACAACCGGCAGGCCTAAAATGAACAGTAATACCCAGGAGGACAGTGCTCTTCACATTTAATTGTATGAGACTGAAAGGGCAGCATTTGCCCAAAAGCAAAATTCAGAGGGCAGGAAGGCTGGGCAAAATGCAATCCCAGAACCCAGGGAGGAAGTGGGAAGAGTTGTGTTACCTTGAGGGAATTGCAACTAACTAATGTCACAAAACAAAATGTGAATAAATTGTTGGATGGGAAACTAATTTGCTTTGTAAACTTAAACCACACGAAAAAAATTTTTTTAAAGGGGGGGTCTGTAAGGTCTCACAGTTGGCTCAGTGCCCTCACCCTTGGTTCCATTCCATTTCAGCAGAATCCTGTTTGGGATTATCACCTCTCCTTTTCAGGCCATTGAAGTGGCCCAAGTGGAATAGGAGCTGCTCTGGTAACATGAAACAGGGACAGCAGTTGCCCTGGTTTTAGCCAGGCACTTAATGTGCAATTAGACATTTAATGTTTTGATGAAGAAGGTCCGCAGCCAAAGACCATTTCTTGGCAAGAAACTGATAACAGTTTTCCAAAAGTTGAGATGTATGACCCAGAAGGATACCCACTGGAAGGCTGACATGGGAAGACCCAGATTTTGCTATGGCATATTCTGCTTGATTTACTTCCTGAGGTCTCCATGGTTCTGACAGTTCAAGAGGTTAGTTGAAGAGGGGCTTGCCCACCCCTCCCACTCTGCTTTATAAAGGGTGCCCTGGATGTGCTGAGCCCTCAGTCACTGTGGATGACTGCCTAGGACCTGGAGAGCCTGTCATTTTCTTGATCATGAGTCTTCCCATGGACTCAACTTTTCTCCCTGTCTGCCACAAATGTGTGTGAGTTCTGGAATCCTTGGGATTCCTGGACCTTGTCTGACCTAATTTCTATGTAGCCTCTTTATTCCTCCCTTGCTTGTTTTCCTTCCACTCTCCACTCCCTTTCTTCTCTTGCTGACCAAATACAATTCTTGGATCTTAGATTTCGCTGATGATCCAGTTTTCTGTCTCCCACTCTGCTGCTTCCGTTGTGCTTCTTTTCCAGCTCTAGTTCTAAACCTCTTATCAGTCTCCCTTTCCCACTCTCAGCTTTAGTCCTCCTCCCCCTCCCTTGCATACCTCCACCTTTTGTTCTCAGTTGTCTAGTCAGTTCTGAAGGAGCCTTTTTTTTTTACTCTTTAAGGAATTAATTGCTTCCTTTCCCAGTGTAGAGGTATAAAAGCGAAACCGCACAATTCTGACACCCAGTACCTTTCTCCCAACAATTTCACCAAACTTGATTTGCTTTTCCTCAGATTCCATGGGCTTGCACCCCTTTTCCTCCCCAGCCAGTCACCTAATTTAAGGAGTACCCAGATTGCAGATGACAGTAATAAAGGGAGCACATTGGTCTTTCTACAAGGACAGATCTTCAGATTCAGTGTCACTGTGGTGTTTCATGTTAGGTGTTACTTTTTTTGCCAGGGGAGGAAGGAGCAAAGGTGGTTGTCAAGAATAAGAGACAAACTAGCCTGAGAGGAAACAAACTCTACCAGTGGCTCTGACCAGGATCACAATATAAGGCCTTGGAAAGGGGGAGAAAAATAAGGAACAAAATTCAAAATCACAAAAAGACTAGACTTACTGGTCTGATAGAGACTGGTGGAACCCCTGAGACACTAGATAGCTCTTAGACACACTTCATACCTGGAATTGAACCCACCCCCAGGATGACCTTTCAGCCAAGCAACAGATGGTGTGGGCTATAAGACAAATGAACAATGACACCTGTGAGGAACCTGCTCCTCAAAACAATCCATTGTTGCCAGACCAGGAGGGCAGCATTTCCCCTAAAGTTCAAAGGGCAAGAAGAGGCAGGAGAAGAGGGACAAATGGAAATGGAACCCAGTGAGGAAGTGTGAAGAGTGCTGTTAACTGTGGGCATTGCAACTAATACCATGAAACAAAATGTGTATAAAATGCTGAATGTGAAGCTAGTATGTTCTGTAAACTTTCACCCAAATCACAGTAAATGTTAAATTAAAAAACGGAGGCAAAAGTGTGAATTTGGTGGAGGCACAGATACCAGCAGACAACTGTTACCAAACTGGTCCTTTCCCAAGCCCAGGTCACATAGGGGAGATGCCCTTTCCCCCTCAGACCCAGAGCTCCTTGTTATCCCCAATTGCTGAGCCTTCCCATACTTCTAACCCTGAGATGAGACAAATGCTGAATACCAGAAGAATCCAGCCACCCAAAATATGCTTAGGAGGAGAAAGCCTCCCACATCCCGTCCCCTGGGTCCCCCCACAGCCCCCTGCTCCCAGCCGTGGCCCCAACCCCTGCAGATGGCAGCCTGCACCACAGAAAGACAACTTAGGGCTGTTTCTTTTTTTCCAGCTCTTGGCTGTAATTGGATTCAGGCTGAAACAACCACGTCCCCACCAGGAAAGGAGGGCATTGGGGCGGAGGCAGGGGAGAGGCTGCAGGAGAAGGGAGGGACCAGAGCAGAGAGCTAGGAGAGGGCTCCCGAGCCAGTTCGCCGACTAAGCAGAAGAAAGATCAAAAAACGGAAAAGAGGAGAGCAAACAGGCACTTTCAAGAACAATCCCCTCATCTCTAAGCCAAGAGCGCTCTAGGAATCCAAATTCAGTGCCTCCTGAAGACAAAGGCGCCGCGACCCCAGGGCGTGGGCCCCGCCGCGGAGCCCACACGGCTCGGCTGCCCCGACGGCCACAGACCATGTCTCCCACCCTCCGACCCGCTCGCAGGCTGCTGCTCCCCATGCTCACGCTCGGCACCGCGCTCGCCTCGCTCGGCTCGGCCCAGAGCAGCAGTTTCAGCCCCGAAGTAAGTGAGCTCCTCCGGCCCTTCCCGGGGTCGCGCCTGCCGGGGAGACAAGCCCGGGGGTTCTCCAGGGGACAGCCCCCATTCGGAGAGGAGGGCTCTCGGAGTTTCTGCTGATCTGGTCTGCAGGATCCCCCTCCCTTTTCTTTTCCTCCTCAGCTCCAAACTTCCAAGTCGGTGCAACTTTTGCCTGCCTCCATCCATCCTCCCCTCTCGTAGACTTTCTTTCCCATTCCTTCCTTTCCTTGGAAGAACTTTACAGCTGAGATAGACCCCCCCATCCCCCAGTTCCCCTGGGCTCTGAGCTCAGCTCTGGAACCGGTTGGGAGCCAGATAAATATTTGGACTCCGCTCAAACCCCTCTATCCCCGTTTCTTGTCATGTGCGAATTTGTTTCTTCAACTTTCCAGTTCTCCAGCGCTCTCCCGCCCGCGCGCCCTCCGCGGGCGCCTCTGCTGCCAGGGAGGTCCCGGGTGGACGGCGCGGAGCGGCTCCCGAACCCCCCCACTCCTTGGCCGCCCCTTCCCGCCTCCCCGTGACCCCCGTGCACACATCCTCGGCCAGGTGGGGTCTAGAGTGGACGGCGCGGAGCGGTCCCGACCCCCACCCCAGTTCCCCGAGAGGACCCCTCTGTGCCCGGCCCGGAACCCTGGCGTCGAAGGTCGCGGGGCCGGCGCTCTCGCCGCGTTTCCGTGCACACAAAGCTCTCCTTGTGAGCAGAGGCCTCGGCCAGGCCGACTCCTCCTCCCCTCGTCGGCGCCTTCAGGCACTTTTTTGTTGTTGTTAATTGTTTTTCTGTGTTAATTGCAGGGAGACTGGGGGCGGCTCTCGGGGAGTGGGGAGAGGACCTGGCCCGGGGCGTCCGCACAACCTCGATTGCCTTTGGCGACCCCCACGCCTTGCCTCGGCATTGGCCCACCGGGCCTGGAAGGAAGACGCGTGGGAGTTGTCTGAGGAGGTTTTTCCTCTCTCTCTCCTTTATTTTGGGGTGAAGGTGGGAGACGGATTTAATCAGTTTCTTATTTTGGGCCATTCCAACCCACTCTGCCGGGCTAGGGCCTGGGTGCGGTCGGGAGTGGCCGGGAAGGGCCCACGAAGGGGGAAGGGATCTGGACTTGGCTTCTTCCGCCATGGTCTCACCCCCGGTTGAAAACTCTCCAGAAAGAACCCGCTCTCTGTCCCTGAAGAGGTCTGGGACTGACTGAAAAAGTGTGCCCCTAGAAGTCAGGGTGCAGAGTTCAGGGACCAGGGGAAGGGACACTGAAAATGTCCCCTGGGGCTAGGGATAAACCTGACAGACTGAAGTCCTCATTTGAGGCCTGAAAGGGAGAGTGCCTAACAAAAGGAACCCGGGCATCTAGGGGCTGCCTGCTGCCAACTTTCCCCTCCCTGCCTGCCTGCCTTCCCTCCCCTGCCCCACCAGGCCCCCTACGGGAGGGGCGGCGGCCCTGGCTCTGTTTAAAGTGGGTCATGGGCAGCCCCAGTGCCAGAACCACCATTTGCTCCTGGGCCATGGAGGGGTGGGAGGCAGAGGAAAGGAGGAACAAGCCCAGAGGCTAAGATCCAGGGCCTTCTGTAGAGCCAGAGTTCCCCTGAACTCTGCCAGGACTCCTGGGCCAGAGCTGAAGGGGGTTCCCTTGACTTTACCCTGGAGGCATTCTTACACCCCTCATTCCTCAAGACAAAGCCAGCAGATGAGTTCTTTGACCCAGAATAGTTGCTCCCTCTCCAGGCCAATCTGGAGGGAGAGCTGGGGTGCCCCAGGCCTCAAGAAGTGATCCTTCCCATAAGGCCCCCCACAGCTCTGCACCAGCCCCAGGACTAACCTCCCCTCCCCTTGGCCTGTCTGGTGCACAGCCCTTCCCCACCAGTTGCAGACACAGAGTCCTCTCTTCTGTGGTTCCAACCTCACAGTATTCTCTGTGGTTCCTGCTTTGCTTAGAGCCTTCCCCTGTAAGATGGAGGGAAGAAAACCTGGGCCTGGGAGGAGGAAAGGGATCGATGCACTTCCCTTCCAAGACTGTGGCTCTCTTGAGTCTGACAAGTCCCTTTCTTAAATAACCTCCATTTGTCTCTATAGGATTTGGGGTGGAGATTGTGGGTGTGAATATTTAGATGGGACTACCTTCTTGAAGGAGCTCTGGTAGCATACATAGGGCCTAAGGCACTTGACTGCTATCCAGGAGGCTGGCGGTTCAAACCCACCAGCCACTCCTCGGAAGGAAGATGGGGCAATCTACTTCCGTAGTGATGCTGCTTCGGAAACCCAAGGAGGGGTCGCTCTGAGTCGGCGGCACATAACAACAACAACCACCTTCTTGAGAGACTTCTCAGGGAGAGGAAGTTATCCCAGAAGTCCTCCGGAATGTGCATTCTTCCCCTCTGCTGCCCTCCCTTCCATTGTCCTGCCCTAGGAGATTCCCCTCAGCTTTGCTCTTTGAGAGCTGAGTAGGCTTGGCCTCAGTCCTACTAACTTGCAGCTCTAGGAGTAGGTAACTCCCATCCATCCCCAAAGCCTGAAGCAGCTGCTTTCCCACAAGGGGTCATAAGCTTGGAGTGTGGCTACCCTACAGGTGAGGCTAGGGGGACAGAAGTTTCCTGTGTACTTGGGCACAGGCCACAGCAGGCTTCCCACAGGCACTAGCTATGGCATCAGCCAGCACAGGTCAGGACAAGCCCACAGCTCCTGGAGAGCAGCCCGAGATAGGCTTAGCTCCCCTCCGGCACAACAGAAGTTAAACTTCACTCCCTCCTGTACCTGTGAAAAGGACTCTCAGAGCCCAGTGGTGCGAGGGTTGTTATGGCCTGGCCTATTGGCTGGGAACAGGCTGGGTTGTTTACATCCTGGGCCCTAACTCTCATCAATCAGCCTTGGGGGATCACTTCCCAGAATCGTGATGCAATTCATGCCCCAGCAGACTCAGGTCCCCAGTCAGCTGCTCCTGAATCACCCCCTAGCCTCTGTACAAGGGCACTGCTCTGATACCCAGAGCCTGGAGGTACAGGGCCTCATGGAGATTCATCCTCTTGACCCTGGGTGGGGAGAGTGGGAGATACAGCAGCCAACAGCAGTCTGCAACCCTCTGCCCTCCAAGCTCCTATCCTAAGCAACCTGCAGCCCCACTCAGGGTTCCTTCAGAAGGCAAAGAAGGAGCAGGGACCAGAGCCATCTCTGTAGGTCTCCCCATTAGAGAAGCCAAACAGCCTTAGATTCCATAGGCAATCTGGCTCATTTTACTTTTACTTTAGGAAAATACTCAATTGTTCTTACAATAAAGGCTGATTTTTCACCTCATAGAGCTTTGCAATATGTGTATCTTTCACATATTGTAATTGAAGGCGATATTCCAGCCTTTATATTATGAACAATTCACAGCATACCTGAAATAAAATACGTTTTTCAAGCCTCCATCACCCCTATCTCTCACTGCCTGTCCCAGCTACAAGAACCTTAAACAAGTCTTTAGTCCCATCAGCCTTAGATCAGATGCTGCTTGGACAGGGACAGTGGCAGGATCCTGTCTCAGGCTGAATCACACCTCTTGCCATCTGTCCGGCTTCCCTTATCAGCATCCAACCTCAGTCCTAGCTCCCCTCCTTTTCTTAAAGGTATCAGCTATGAGGGTCCTGAAGGCATGGGCATCCCTGTCCCAGGAAGGCCTCATGCCATATTCAAAAGTGGAGCCCCTCAGACCTTGAGCCTGCCCCTCCCCACTTAACCCTACTATGAGCACAGCCCTTTCCCAGGTGGGACATGTTGTATTTGCAAGAACACTGACACAGGAGAAGAGTGCTGGAAGTAGTCACAGCTCTGAGAAGACAGTCTGGAGCTCTCTATTAAACCTTCGGGGCACCTGTCCTCAACAGAGCTATAGCCGCCAAAGTCTGGAGCTTGTGGTTCCCTACCCCTGTTTGAGCCCAAGCTCCAAGGGGCAAGCCATTCTGAGGCATGCAGCCAGAGCTCAAGTGCAGCCTAGGAGTCCCATAGGCCTCCTGCCAGGGCCAAGCTGGAAGCCCATTGCCTTTCCTCATCAAGCTGAGGGTGCATGTCGGCACTGCGGGTGAGGCAGAAGCTCCCCGTGGGCCAGGTGGGGATGCTCTAAGCAGACCCCTTTCCCACAGGCCTGGCTGCAGCAGTATGGCTACCTACCCCCTGGAGACCTGCGTACTCACACACAGCGCTCACCCCAGTCACTATCAGCTGCCATCGCTGCCATGCAGAGGTTCTATGGTTTGCGAGTGACAGGCAAAGCCGATGCAGACACTATGAAGTAAGTGCTAGACCTTGGCAAGAATTCTGCCCCAGCATCCACTGACACACATTGAAGACCAGAGCTGTTGCTGCTTGAATACCTGGCTCCTCCCTCCCCTCCAGAGCCCATGGTGATCTTGACTCTTATCTTTACCCTGACCTCCTAACCCTGGCCTTTCCCCACAATGACTCTACCCTACACCCAATGAACTCCACCCCACACTGATCATGGTTCCCGACGTTCCCCCTCTCCCCTGGAGGCCATTCTTTTTCATACCCTGTATTGACCCCCAATCCTCAACTCACCATAGGGCCATGAGGCGCCCCCGCTGTGGTGTTCCAGACAAGTTTGGGGCTGAGATCAAGGCAAATGTCCGAAGGAAGCGTTATGCCATCCAGGGCCTCAAATGGCAACATAACGAGATTACTTTCTGGTGAGTCCAATAAGCAAGTGACCTTTCTTACATCTGGTTGTTTTTCCTGATCACCTATACTTACACAGGGCACAGAGACTCCCCGTTCCTCACCTTTTTTCTGGGAAAGCATCCTTGGGAGTGGGAAAGAAAATGTCTGTAACTGTGGAGAGAGATGCAGCCAGCAGGGGGGCTGTGCCTCAGCACCAGAGAGCCAAACTGTGGGTCGCTCAGGCCCTTAGTTCTTGTGGCAGGCATCATGAAGCAACAAGAAAAGCCAGGTCAGGCAAAGGTGGTGGGCAGTTCAGTCAGACGTGGGATAGTGCAGATGAGAATTCTGCCCCTTGCTCTCCTAACACCCACATCCTCTCCCCACGTGGCTGGACCTCAGCATCCAGAATTACACCCCCAAGGTGGGCGAGTATGCCACATTCGAGGCCATTCGCAAGGCATTCCGCGTGTGGGAGAGTGCCACACCACTGCGCTTCCGCGAGGTGCCCTATGCCTACATCCGTGAGGGCCATGAGAAGCAGGCCGACATCATGATCTTCTTTGCCGAGGGCTTCCATGGTGACAGCACGCCCTTCGATGGCGAGGGTGGCTTCCTGGCCCACGCCTACTTCCCGGGCCCCAACATTGGAGGAGACACCCACTTTGACTCTGCCGAGCCCTGGACTGTCCGGAATGAGGATCTCAATGGTGAGCGAGGTAGCCCTGGGACTCTTATTCCAGGGAGAGCCTACAATCATCTAAGGGGGGGGGGGCTTCTCCTCCCAAAACTTCAAAGCTTAAAATCTCAGGGCTAAAAGAAACCACGTTTGCCTTGTCTGACTTCCAACCAAAGCAGGGATCCTGTCTTGAGTTACTTATGTCTGGTTCTTTAGCCTACTAACTGCCTTCCCAAAGACTTATAACCCACTTTTCTAGGCACCTGTAATGGCTAGCTCATGGGAGAAACTGAGGCCAAGAAGATCTCAGCTTCCTTTAAAATATCTTCCTGAGATCTTTCCCCAGAGCACTCTGTCACCTCCACCCAGGGGAGGTTGGTGCTTTATTGCCAACTTAGGCTAACCTAAGTATTTGATCACTTGGGTAGAAAGATGGCAGGCAGGCTTGAGCATGAAACTGAAGCCTCTGGTGGGAAAGCAGGGGATGTGAGGGAGGGGACCTGGGCTTTCATCATAACCATCCCCATCCTCTCCAGGTAATGACATCTTCCTGGTGGCTGTACACGAACTGGGCCATGCCCTGGGCCTCGAGCATTCCAATGACCCTTCAGCCATCATGGCACCCTTTTACCAGTGGATGGACACAGAGAACTTTGTACTGCCCGATGATGACCGCCGAGGCATCCAGCAACTTTATGGCAAGTAATTTACCCCCACACTTGCTCCTTTCTTTCTGCTCCTTATACTTACCTGGTCTTTTCTTGTCTCTGCAATTTTTCCCTCTCCCATGCTTATCTCCCAATCCTGCATAGTCTTCTCCCACCACCCCACCAGACCCTGCTTCCATCAGCTCCCATTTTTGATCCCACTTTTTCTGTTTTCTCTCAGCTAATTGTCTCAGCCTCTCCAAGAGGTCCATGGAACATCTTTCCAAGGGTGTTATCGCCCATCTGTCTGTTCTTCCCTTCCCCCTGTGTTGCCAAGTCTGAAGTGCTCTCGTGTTCTCTGCCTTAGGAAGTGAGTCCGGGTCCCCCACCAAGATGCCCCCTCAACCCAGGACTACCTCTCGGCCCTCTGTCCCTGATAAGCCCAAAAACCCCACCTATGGGCCCAACATCTGTGACGGAAACTTTGACACTGTGGCCGTGCTCCGAGGGGAGATGTTTGTCTTCAAGGTGAGAGGAAAGAAAAGATGGGCTAGTTTAGGGGACCAGAGGGCTCTGTGGTGGGGAGGCTGGATGGCAACAGCAACAGGATGAGTGAACTAAAATCAGGCCCAAGCACTGTGGGGGAGCTCTGGAGACTGAACCACAGAAGGTAATGTGCTCTCTTCCTGCTTGGTTGGCTTCCAGGAGCGCTGGTTTTGGCGGGTGAGGAATAACCAAGTGATGGATGGTTACCCAATGCCCATTGGCCAGTTCTGGCGGGGCTTGCCTGCATCCATCAACACTGCCTACGAGAGGAAGGATGGCAAGTTTGTCTTCTTCAAAGGTAACCAAACATCCTCCTCAGTATTTGGGGCTAGGGAGAGTTTTCCTAGAGGAGCTGATTCTACTTGACTCCTCCAAAGACCCTAGAGGCTAATTGAGCCAGATCCTACCCTTTTCTGTTCTGCCAGGTGACAAGCATTGGGTGTTTGACGAGGCTTCCCTGGAACCTGGCTACCCCAAGCACATTAAGGAGCTGGGCCGAGGACTGCCTACTGACAAGATCGATGCCGCTCTCTTCTGGATGCCCAATGGAAAGACCTACTTCTTCCGGGGAAACAAGTAAGATATCAAACCTTTAACCTCAGTCTTCTCCCCTCAGAACCCCCTCCCCCACAACACACACACACACACACACACACAACTTCCTCAATTTTGGAGGAAGATCCACTGCACCCCTAAGCTGTTTCCCTGGAAAAAGAGCTGAGCCTCTTCTGTTGCCTAGCAGCAGGAGCTTTCAGTGAGTGCTGAGTGAGTAGGATGTGACCGGGTCACCGTTTCAGACCTGGTCATTTGACGCCTCCTGCCCCCAGCCCTGCACCTCCTCCCCAGCAGCCAGGCACTGTCATTAAGGGCTGCTGGTGGCTCCTTACAGCCTGGGCCCTCCTTCCCACCCCCGCCTTCCGCCTCTTTCAGCTGCAGGCCCTCATTACTCAAAATCCCTGTCCCCCCATGTCCACATCCACCCTTTGCTCACTGGTGAATTCAGTCCTAGGTCCTGTTATCCTCTGGGGACATGCCTAGTGTCCTACCACTTCCCTCTTCTTTCTCTCCCCCAGGTACTACCGTTTCAATGAGGAGCTCAGAGCAGTGGATAGCGAGTATCCCAAAAATATCAAAGTCTGGGAAGGAATCCCTGAGTCTCCCAGAGGGTCATTCATGGGCAGCGATGAAGGTGAGAAGGGCAAGAGTAGGTGTCCATGAGGGGAGGATGGGATTGGGGAGTTTAAGAAGAGGAGGAAAATCTGAGTATTATGTGGAAAATGATGATGACAATAATAACGGAGTCCTTACCATGTGCCAGGCACCATGCTCAGTGCTTTCCATCCATGACACCATCCACGCCCCTCACTCTTCCAAACTGGCACTATAAATCATCCTTGGTCCACAGCTGAAGAAACCAATGCTTGGAGACCTTGAGAAATTAACTTGGTTGGTGCTCACAGTAATAGATTTTCCTTTTGCTCTTCTCTTCTCTTTGGCTCTTCTGCTGGACTCTGCCCACATCTCCCATCTTCCTTGCCACCTTCTTGCTGACACCCTGCAGTCTTCACTTATTTCTATAAGGGGAACAAATACTGGAAATTCAACAACCAGAAGCTGAAGGTGGAGCCAGGCTACCCCAAGTCAGCCCTTCGGGACTGGATGGGCTGCCCATCAGGCGGCCGGCCTGATGAGGGAACTGAGGAGGAGACGGAAGTGATCATCATCGAGGTGGACGAGGAGGGCGGTGGGGCAGTGAGCACCGCTGCCGTAGTGCTGCCTGTGCTGCTCCTGCTTCTGGTGCTGGCCGTGGGCCTTGCTGTCTTCTTCTTCAGACGCCATGGGACCCCTAAGCGACTACTCTATTGCCAGCGTTCCCTGCTGGACAAGGTCTGACCCCCACTGCCGGCCCGCCCACTCCTACCACGATGAGGACTTTGCCTCTGAAGGCCAGTGGCAGCAGGTGGTGGTGGGTGAGCTGTCCCACCCGTCCCAAGCTCCTTTCCCACCCAACCCCTCTGTACCCTAATCCTCTTCCCTTGACCCGTTTCTTCTCTTTGTCCCCTGACTGGCCTCTCCCACCCTTGCCTCTGGCATCTCTTCTTTCCTAGGAGGGTCCCCTGGGGGCTGAGCAAGGGAGGACCCTTTCAGTCCCTGCCCCTCAGGGGAACCCTGTAGCTTGGTGTGTGTCCAGCCCCAAATGAATGTCTTGGGGGCTCTGCACTTGAAGGCAGGACCCTCAGACCTCGCTGGTAAAGGTCAAATTGGGGTCATCTGCTCTTTTTCAATTCCCTAGCATATCTTTAACCTCTGAACTCTGACCTCAGGAGGCTCTGGGCACCCCAGCCCCACAAGCCCCCAGGTGTATCCAGTTGGCAGCCTCCTACCACCCTTTCTAGCTGAAAGGAATCCAATTTTGTGTGGAGGCAATCTTGAGGGAGTGGGGGATGGGGACTGCCCAGCTACCCTAAGACCTTGGGAACAAAACTCAAAATGAAGGTCTGTATTATTAGATGAGTCCAGCTCCTCTCCACAGAGATCTACTTCTGCTCCCAGCTACCCCAGAGAGCTTCCAAGGAAGGAGCCTGAGCCATTAAGAACTAAATTGGGGCTAGAGAAACCCCTGGCAGCCTTACCCTTCTCAAATGGTAGCCTTGGATGGAATTTCAAGGTTGGAGGAACTACCGGGGTGGGTGGGCCAAGGGGAGAGACCCAGGGGTCTGGAGCCCTGGGGATGAGCCTGAAGGCCAAGAAAGAACCATACTCAAATGCAGGCAGCTGTGGCTGGGACCCAGGGGCAGAACAGTCAGAGGGGACAGAATGGGACCAAAAGGGTAAATGGGGAGGTACAGCAGTAGATGGCTGGGGGCTGGGCAAGCCAAGCTAGACTGGCAGGGGTGTCCTGAACAAGCCGTGGTACCCAGGAGAGGGCACATTTTGTTGGAGCTCTCAGAAAGGGTCCTGAGAAAGGCTCACTTGGTTCTTGGGTCCTCTTCCTCTCTGACCAGATAGCAATGAGGGGAAGGGTGGGAAGCTAAGAGAGGAGCAGAGCAGGCACACACGACAGTGACTGGTGACTTGGGAACCTCAGTGAGAGAGGCCACCTAGTCTAAGTAGCAAAGGAGGTTCCTGAAGGCTTGGCAAGCTCAGTGTTAGCCTGCATCAGCCAGGATGGGAGCTGGGCATTACCCCCAGCCTCTGCGGGGACAAGTGCCTGGGTATCTTCGTTAGGTAGCTCCTCACTCCCCTATCTTACCGATGCCCTGACCTCCCCCCCACCCCCCAAGCCTGCCCATTTGGAGTCTCCTTCGGCCACCAAAGGTGGTCATGGTACTAGGGACATGGGAGAGTGAGAGACCCTGTGGAGAGAGTGAAAGGAGAGGGATGTTGGGGGAGGGCACAGGGGGTGGGGGGGATATGGGGTGAACGGTGCTGGCAGTTCGGCTAAATTTCTGTCTTGTTTGTTTTTTTTTTGTTTTGTTTAATGTATATTTTTATTATAATTATTATATATGAATTCCATTCAAATTGTTCCTTTTTGTTAACAAGGGGCATGGGGTGGGGAGGGGGAGGGGGGCAGAGGCATTTGACCCCAGGAACCTGCAGGGCGGGGCTGGGTCAGTGCCCTCTAAGGACATTTTTCGACCTTGTTCAACCTTTCCACAAAGAATAAACCATGTTTCACATTCTTTGTGTGGCTGCCATTCTGTGTAGGGGTGACTGGGATAGGGCTACAAGGAGTATGGAAAGGGGGAGCTGCATCATGATCGGCGTTTTCCATGATATGGGGCTTTGGCATTTTTCATAAAGAATAGGTTTATTAGTGGACTGAAGGATTGGGGGTCAGAAGTGGAGAGGAAGGCATACCCCATTGAGGGCAGGAAAGTGGTTGACAGAGCCCAGCTGCTCTCCCTTCAATATAGCTGAAAGGGCTACCTTTGAGACCCAGTGCTGCCAAGGCAAAAGGAAGTGGTCAAACTTAAGCCACTTGGAAAATCTTCATAAATTGCATTACTGTCATGTGATCTGTCCTCAGACCCCTCAGTTCCTTTATCTCTCTCCCCCTGCCACACGGGGGATTCCCATGAGCATATTCAACCTCATTCCTCCTGGCAGGCCCTTCACTGTCAGCCCTCAGGACCTAGCCTCTTCAGGCAGCAGAGGGTGGGGCTGATGAAGGAACTGAGAGGAAAAAGAGAAGAGCTTGCCCCTCGGCCTATAAGGAGCAGCCTGTTTCTCACAGAACAGGGGGCCCCAAGGAACCCAATTGCCCAAGATGGTCCGGTTGGAAGGGTGGAATAACAAGGCTTTGTTTCCTCTTTCCTTAGAAACTGCTGCCCCAGACAGGGTTCCCAGGCCGGGCTTCCTCCAAAACCAGCCTGAGGGATGAATCTTTTGGTTGCTGAGTCAGCTCAGCTGGAGAAGAGCAGCCTCCTTTCCTCACCGCACTCCCCCCACCCCCTAGCCTTCCCTTCCTGCCTCAGCCCAGCCCAACTGGGGCTCCAGCCCAGGCCCCCTCCACAGCAGCAGTCCCCTTGGAGCTCTGGACTCACTTATGCCAGTTGGTCCATCCAGGTGCTATTCAGGGCTGGTTGGTGTGATTGCTTTGGCAGAAGAGGTCCCTACCTTCCTGCCAGCCAGGAATCCTGACCCTATGCCTGGCCTCCTGCACCTCCCCTGCCAACAGCTGTTTAGCAGGATCTGTGAGTTTCAGTGGAGTAGAACACTACCTCCCATCACTCTCACCAGAGATGGGACCCTGAAAAGTCTGCACGGGGAAGTTGAGGGTGTCTGGGAGTGGCAGGGTCTGCGCGTGTGGCAGAGAGCTCAAAGATGAGCTCATGGCCCTATTGTGTTTTTGCGGTCCTCATCTGGAGGCAATTACAGATGTTATCCAGTGGGAGTTCTGCAAAACACAGCTGGAGCCAGTGGAGGAGCCTAGGGAGGTGGGACTGCCAGAGAGAAGGGGGGAGGGTAGGGCTCCCGTGGCTGGAGTGCGGTTTCCCCATCACGAGGAAATTGTTTGGCCCTGATTCTGGAATCACAAGATACTCTCTGAAGCCAAGGGGGAGAGATGGGAATGGAGGACCAGAGACAAAGGGGGAAGAAGTGGAAGATGGGGCTCCACTAGCAGGGGGCACTGGGGAGTGAGAGCTACAGTGCCTTGTGCTTCTGACGTGCTTGGGCCTGCCTGAGCCACCGCAGTGAAGCTGCCTGGCAACACTGGGAGGTCCCCCAGTGGTCACAGTGCCACAGCAGAGGGGACCACCTGGGCCAAGCTGGGTTGAAGGAGAGTAGAGGGGCCTGTGGCTCCAGAAAGACCTGCAGGTTCTGCTTTCACTGGCGCTATTCGGCTTTGCCCATTGGGTCTGACCCAGTTTTTGTGATTCCAAGTTCCTTTATTAGAAAGCAGTACATGTGAGTTGGAGCAGCCAGGAGGGAGCCAAAGGGAATTTGCAGGAGGTTTGGGCAGAACCCAGAGAAGCAGAGCACTAAGGAGAAGCTGGACACGGGGGAGAGGGCAGAGGAGGGGCAGTGCTCTGGCCACCATTGCAGATTAGCAGGGGAGAGCCATGGTCATTGCCTCCCCTTCTCCAGGACTCCTGCCACCAGTTGGGCCCACACCTCCAGGGCTGCCAGCCAGGTGCTGGGTCAGCAGGATGGAAAGGAAAGGGAAAGGACAATCTAATGGGAGCACTGCCTTCCAGAGCAGAAAGGACTGGGCGGAGTGATGCCCCCACCCCAATCTGGCATGTTTTGCCAGTTCTTCACTGTCCTTCCGCCAGGGCCCCTTCTCCCTCCAATCTGACTTTTCAATTCTCTTTTCTCTGTGTACCCCTACTTCCCTTTCCAGCAAAGGGGTGGCAGGGAGAATGGTCAAGAGACTAACAATTGCTGAGGACCTCACAAAATCCAATGGCACAGATGTTATGAACATTGCCCCCATTTTACAGATGAGGAAGCTGTGACCCAGAAAGGTAAATGACTTGTTCAAGGTCACATAGGTCATTAGTTCAAAATTCAAACCCAGGTCTATCTGATATTTTTTTCTATACAAGCAGATTCTGGCAGATCTCTTGGGTAACTCTTCCAGTGGGGGCCTCTGTCGCTGGGTGTCTGCATGGCAGTGTGTGTTGGGGGATCTGTCGGCACTTGTGTGCTGGCCTATTGTGCTATGTTTTTGTGCAACAACGTGGGGGATGGGAGGGCAGGGAGAAAGGGGTTCTTCCTTAGGAATCTCCTTTGTCAGGCCAGCTGGTGACCCCCATTCTTGTGGACAGGAGCAGGTATTCTGAGGGAAGGAAGGGACAGCAAGACTCAGAAGCCAGAGAGACTGAGTGGGACAATGGCAGCAGCTAGGAGAGAAGACAGGTGGTATGTGGCTGTGCAAGGGCCTAGGGAGGAGGGGGAGACCTAGAGGGGTTTCCCCATTCCCTAAGGCCCCAAGGAAACCCCAGTGAAAACTGTTCCACTGTCCTGTATCCTCTGTACCCCTTCCTATCCATCCCTCCTCACCCAAATCTGACTTTACCTCCTTCTGGACACCAATTCTTGCACACCTGGCCCTGGCCCTGGGAGTTCCCGTCTTTTTCCTTATAGATTTGGGAGACCCAGGGCCTGCCTGTGAGGGGGTTGGGCAGCCAGCCCCTGGAAGAGAGGCAGGCCTGACTGGCCAGAGGCCACCTTCCAAATGAGCTCACACACATACTTTCCACCCTGGCCCAGGGCCTCTGGCTGAGCTCCTTTCAGGCCAGCCTTTTTGAGCCAGGCCCAACCCCCTCTGTCGTCCCGCCACATGTCCTGGCCCCAGGGCTTCCAGAGTATGATTGGGCGCCCCAGGCCAGGCCTGCCACCACATCCCAAGGCAGCAAGTTCCTCTGCCTACGAGCTGAGGCCAGATCCCCCAGCCACTGGGGCCTCTACGGCTTAGAGGGGGTGGAGACTAGCTCCTCATCCCCAAACACGCACACCTGTGTAAGGAGGGGCGGTAGAGGGACAGAGGGCCTGTAGTATTGTAGTGGAGTGGCGGAAGGGCTTTAGAGTGCCCTAGAATGCCAATGATTCAGAGCCCAGGCCAGACCCGGAGCTGCCTCACCATGGATCACATCCTGCTCACTCACTGGACTTCCCGTGAGGGGCACTTCTTTGCCTTGGAGCAGGAGGAGATATGGGTGGGGCAAGACCAGGCTGACCACAAAGCAGGAAAAGGCAGGTGCCTCTAAAGGCCTAGCCGATTCACACACATGCGACATTATGATCTGTTCTGTGGTCAAAGGCATCAGTCCCACTTCACCCCAGCTTCCAGAGACACGCAGCACCATGCCAGAGAGATCAGTTCCCAGAAATACTCTCCTTGCCTGCTGAGCACCTGGCTCTGGGCTCCAAGCATGGCTTCGCTGATCACATTCCCTGGATCCAATAATGTCTCCTGAGGTTCTGTGAGTTGGTATATTCAGACAAGACAGACAATTCATCCCATTTTGGACTCCAAAAATATGCCCACTGCAAGTAGATCACACAACCGTTGCCCTCTAAGCAATGACAGCTGTGTGAAGGAGTTACTATGATTCATAGTAACACTGACCCCATCACAAAGAATTTCTGTCCTTACTTTTTTTTTTTTTTTTTTTACAAAAAGGTGGCATGGTGCTAAACAGTAAGTAAATGGCAATCGATAAAAGTTTGTTGAATTAAATTCCCATTACAAATATTCAAGTAATACGTTAGTAGTTACAAGGATGAATACCAAAAAAAAAATCAAAAAACCAAACTCACTGTCGTAGAGTTGGATCCAACTCATAGTGATCCCTCCTTGGGTTTCCGAGGTGGTATCTCTACAGAAGTAGGTTGCCTAATCTGCCTTCCGAGGAGTGGCTGATAGGTTTGAACCACTAGCCTTCTGGTTAGCAGTCAAATACGTAAGTTAAAAAAAGATATTGAGGTGTATACTTAAGCTTAGTGCATTTTATGAACTGTACTGCAAATATTATCTCAATCTTTAAAAGGTTAATAAAGAAAAATATATTGAAATAAAGAGGGTTGTATTTCAGAATCATTGCTTTGTCCCTATAGGCCCTACCCCACCTCCTATGACCAAGATCCCACCTCCAGCAAGCCTTGAATCTGGGAGTAATTGGTATTAGGTTCTGTTGACCCAGCTGTTCTGGAGATACCAAGCCTTCAGGTTACACTCCCAGCCCAGCCACCACCTGCACCCTGACCTGGAGGGCCCAGCATGGAGGTTTCTCTTCCTTACATCCCACTAAGCACCATGCCCAATGTTTCCCAACTTTCTCTTCCACTCTAGTAGTCTGTCCTCCAGAATCCTCATCATCACCATATCCCAGCACAAGCCTTCATAAGTGCTGGGTGGAGAAGGGGCTCAGAGGAACACCACCCACTTTCTCTGGCTGGGTTCTCCCCGGGGCGGCAGAGACCATCTGGGCAGGTTTTGCTGGGTGGTAGCGCCCCCTTGTGCCGAGTGTTGGAACTGCAAACCCAGCCCAGGGAACAGAGAGGCTGGAGAAAGCCACCCCATTAGGGTCAAGATAGTACCATTCTGTCCCTTCCCCTCATTCCACTTTCCTTGTTTCCACCCTGGATACCTGTATGTAAAGGGGTGGGACTATAGGCGAGACAGGCAAACAAACTGTTCTTAGCTTTTTGGCTGCAGAAAGGGAAAGTCAGAATTTCCATCTGCTGTCCCTGAACGGGGGCTGGTGGGCAACATTCAAATAACCTGGGGAAGAGAGTGGAGGGGGTGCGTGACAGTCTGCTGAGGAAAGAAGGGAGGCTGTCTGCACCCTTCTCAGAGCTTCTCCAAGTTGTCAGACTGCTCCCTTGTGGATGCCTCAGGCACTGAGGACACCAGAATGCCCATCCCCTTGGTCCTGGGTTGAGGTCCAGGTGGGACTCTGCACTACTGAACCTCTGAATGCTATGACAGAGCTCCCTCTGACCAAGGTAAGCAAGACTTGGTGTCTCCTTTATCTACGAGTGTGACATTTCTGTCCTACTTCCCTGAGCTCTGGAGGTGTAGTGATTAAAGCATTCGGCTGCTAACCAAAAGGTCTACGGTTTGAACCCACCAGCCACTCCCCAGGAGCAACAGGAGACTGTCTGCTTCAGTAAAGGTTTACAGCCTTGGAAACTGTATGGAGAAGGTCCACTCTGTCCTAAAAGGTCCTTATGAGTCGTAATCTACTAGATGACAGTGGGTTTTGGTTTTGGTTTTCCCTGGGGTCTTTGGAGATCATGCCCTTGTCTCTTGAGGGGGCCTCTAATCTGCACCCATTCTTCCATGCTCATCCTTAACTAGGGGCCAAGAGAGTCTTTTAGTGTCAGTCTTACATTCAGAAAGGTCCTCAACTTTCTAATTTGGTAGTCTGGGTTTTTTGTTTGTTTGTTAATCCTGTGAGTAGGGTTGCCATTGAGTCAGAATCCCCTTAATGGCCATGGGTTTCAGTAAGTAGAGTCAATACTCATTATTCATGGATTCTATATTTGCAAATTTGCCGACTCGCTAAAATGTATTTCTAATTCCAAAACTAGTATTCGAGGTACTTTCTCAGCCATTCATGACTGTGTGCAGAGCTGCAAAAAATTTTGATTTCCGATGCACATGTTCCCAGATGAGGTTAAGCAAGGTGATGCTTTGCCCTGTTTCAGCTCTCAAACTGTAAATGTGCCTTTTCATAACCTATTTAGTGTCACATTTTAAGCATGTTCATGCTCTTTGTTGGTGATTCTGCTGTTTAAAATGGCCCCAAGTGTAGCACTGAAGTGCTAAGCCCAAGAAGGCTGTGGTGTGCCTTATGGAGAATATGTGTGTGTTAGATAATCTTTGTCCAGGCATGAGTTAAAGTGATGTTGGTGGTGAGCTAAATGCTAATTAATCAACAATATATATTAAATAAGGTGTCTTCAAATAGAAATACATATAAAAGAAAGTTATATATTGATTGGTTGGCAAAAATATTGTGGTCAGAGGCTCACGGAAACCTAACCCTGTATATCCCGTTGGAGCAATAATACAGTGTTTGTGGCAGCTTTAAAATATATCCAACTCAAAACAAAATTCACTACCATAGAGTCAATTCAAACTCATAGCGACTGCATAGGACAGACTAGAACTTCCCCCATAGGGTTTCTAAGACTATAAATCTTTAGGAAGCAAATTGCCTCACGTTTCTCCCACAGAGCTGCTGGTGGGATTGAACCATGAACCTTTTGGCTAGCAGCAGAATGCCTTCACCACTGCACCACCAGAGCTTCTTTATAATATATCCAGTTGCCATAAAGTTGATTCTGACTCACAGCGACCCCATGTGTGTCAGAGTAGAATTGTGCTCCTATGGTGGTGAGGTCTGTGTATCAACTTGGCTGGGCCTGGTTGAGTGGCTGGGCAGCTGATTATTCTCCACGGTGAGATTGGTAATTAACTCCATAGTGGACTCTATTGGAGCAGCTGAGTAGCTGTTCTGGGTATGGGGTCTGCTTCTCATATAAAAGAAATAGCTTTGGGAATGGTCTCTAGCTCATGGCACGTCTGAATCCTGTATGTAGCTGAGTCGTTGTTCAGCACCCTGCCATGCTCTGCCAATCTTGGAATTTTTAATGGATTTGAATTAATGGCCTACTGTGTGGTTTGGTAACACTGGGACTGTGCCTTGTTACTTGTCAACCTTGGATTTGTCAGCCTCAGCAGCCAGCAGCTGAGTGAAGAAAGGCCTCTAGCTTCAGTGGGCTGGAAGCAAGAGGCAGAACTGGACCCCAAGGTTGAGGGGCTTTCACCCAGCGCCTAGAGCCTGGCACTTTGAACTTTGACTTAAAGCCTCCAAAACTGTAAGAGAATAAACTCCTATTTGTTAAAGCCATCCCATTTGTGGTATATTCCTGTCAGAGCAGCACGAGGTAACCAGAACAGCTGCAAAGGGTTTTCAAGGACTGATTTTTCAGAAGTGTATTTCCAGGTCTTTCTTCCAAGGTGACTCTGTATGGATTCAAACTTCCAACCTTTCTTTCATAAGTATGACAAATAATGAGAATTGACTGTATCTGGTGAATAGCACTATAACATTGCATTGTTTGTGGTAAAATTTCTCAGTTGTTAAATGTAAACATTTAAAACACACCAAGTTTTTTTTTTTGGTGAAAGTTTACAGAGCAAATTCACTTTCCATACAGCAGCTACATACACTTTGTTTCATGACATTGACTATAATTTCCCACAATGCAACAGCTCCCCTTCCACTTCCTCCTCATAGTTACCTCTTCCCTGTGTCCTTCCCTCCATGCATTCCTGCCCCCTGAGCTGTCTCCCTGTGCATACACAACCCTTCTATTCTCCCTTGATTGTTCTCTCCAAGGAGTGTATCTACCTAATGTAAATATTCACCTTATATGCCTATCTTTTGTTTGACTGGAAGCCACAGGAGTGGGTTCAATTCCAGACCTGAAGGGCAGCTAGAGGCCATAGTCTCAGTGGTTCCATCAGGTTCTAACAGACGAGCAAACATGGTCCCTTTTTTTTTAATGATTTTGAGTTTTTTCCACATTGTTCTCCCACTCTATCCAGGATCTCCTACACAGATCCCCCTCCAAGTAGTTGACAATGGTAGCCGGGCACCATCTAGTTCTTCTGGTCTCATAGTCATATAGGCTGAAGATCACGTGGTAAAACACACTGAGTATTTTTAAAATCATTTTAGTGTTAGAGGCTAAAAAAAACCTCCCTCTTCCTTTAAGACATAGAGGTTACCCCATTTTGACACGCTTTTTCCTGAATACTACTGCAGTCTCAAATGATTTCCCCCCACCTTTCTCTTTCCTCTCAAGCCAAACCGAAGTTTTTTGAAAGCTGACTGCATTTCTTCACTGGTCATTTGTTTTTAACCCAATCTCTTCATCCGTACTCCAACAGAGGCATTTACTGAACCTCCTCCCTGAAAGGCCTTCATGACCCCTTCCTTCTCACCCAAGGACCTTTCTCTGCCTTTACTTTCTTTGACCTCATGTTAACATCTAATGAAACTTTGCCTTTGTCTTCTGTGATGTGATGCTATCCTGAATTCTACAAGTCTCATAGTTGTCAAGGGGCCTAAAGGCCCTAGTCAGGTGTCCCTCTGCCTTACTCCTATACTCACCCTCAGCCCCTGTATCTCAAGTGTGGAGTAGACTGACTTCCTTTATTTGCTCTTTAGTTCCAGTGTCTGCCCTTCAGACTGTACAGAATAAACAAACTTTTTTTTTTCAGTATAAACAAATTCTTGTTCCATAGTAATGCTCTTCAAATATTTGAACCTCATTTTCATGTATGGAATCTCTCACCAAAGTTAAGCATTTTCTGCAGTAAGAAAGTTTTCTAGTTCCATAAACAGCTTATCATATGACATGGCTTAAGACCCCTCACCATTCCTGTCTCCCTCCTTTGGATTTTTAATCTTAACAATCTTTCTTTTAAAATGTGACTTCTAATACATGGGGAGGCAATATAATCTAGTGGTTAGGAAAAGGGGCTCTGGAGTTTGAATCTAGTATTTAACTACTTAGTAGCTGGGTGATCATAACAAATACTTAGTAGCCGTGTGAATCATAACAAATTGTGAATGACAATGTGAAGAATGGGAACTTCAAAACATTTAATTGTGCTCATGAGGAACCTGTACATAGCCCAAGAGGCAGTCATTAAAACAGAACAAGGGGATACTCCATGGCTTAAAATTAGGAAAGGTGTGCATCAGGGTTGTATCCTTTCACCATACTTATTCAATCAGTACGCTGAGCAAATAATCCAAGGAAGAACACAGCATCAGGATTGAAGGAAGACTCATTAACGATCTGCAATATGCAGATGACACGACCTTTCTTACTGAAAGTAAAGAAGACTTGAAGCACTTACTGATGAAAATCAAAGACTATAGCCTTCAGCACAGATTACACCTCAACAAGAAGAAAACAAAAATCCTTACAACTGGATCAACAGGCAACATCATGATAAATGGAGAAAAGATCGAAGTTGTCAAGGATTTCATTTTACTTGGCTCCATAATCAATGGCCATGGAGGCAGCAGTCAAGAAATCAGAAGATGTATTGCATTGGGCAAATCTGCTATAAAAGACCTCTTTAAAGTGTTAGAGCGCAAAGATGTCACTTTGAAGATTAAGGTGTGCCTGACCCAAGCCATGGTATTTTTAGTTACTTCATATGCATGCAAAAGCTGGACAATGAATAAGAAGGCCAAAAAAGAATTGATGCATTTAAATTATGGTGTTGGTGAAACATATTGAATATACCATGGACTACCAGAAAAACAAATCTGTCTTGGAAGAAGTACAGCCAGAATGATCCTTAGAAATGAGGATGGTGAAACTTTGGCTCTCGTATTTTAGTCATGTTTTCAGGAGGGACCAGTCCCTGGAGAAGGATATCATACGTGGTAGATGGTCAGTGAAAAAAAGGAAGACCCTCAATGAGATGGGTTAACATAGTTGCTACAATAATGGGCTCAAACATAGCAATGATTGTGAGGGTGGTGCAGGCCAGGCAGTATTTTGTGCTGTTTTACATAAGGTCACTATGAGTCAGAACCAACTTGACAGCACCTAACAATAACAACAACAAGCTGGGTGACCTTCAGCATATTATATAGCCTCCCTAAGCATCAGCTTCCTAATCTGTAAAATGGAGCTAATAATACAAAGGGTAGTTGAATAAATTAAAAGACATAATCTAAACATATATAATCTAACATAATTAAAAGACATTCATTGATTGATTCTTTCATTCAACAAGAATTCATTAAGTGTCTGCTATGTGCCAGACATTGTTTTTGGCTCTTCAGACACAACAGTAAACAAATCAACCCCTTCCTTCATGGAACTTACATACTTGTGAGAGGGGCAGGCGATAAACTTGACAAATGAGTAAAATATATAGTATATTAGATAGTGACAAGGGAGCTCTGGTAGCATAATGCCTAAGGCACTTGACTGCTAACCAGAAGGCTGGCGGTTCAAACCCACTAGCCACTCCTCGGAAGGAAGATGGGGCAATCTACTTCTGTAGTGATACCGCCTCGGAAACCCAAGGAGGGGTCTCTATGAGTTGGATGCGACTCGACGACACATAACAACAACAGATAGTGACAAGTGCTAAGTAAAATAATAATTGAGAAAGGGGGATAGAAAGTGTTGATGGATATAAATGTAGATAGTGTGACAGGGAAGGCCTTCCTAGAATCCAAAGGATATGAGGAAACAAGCCATGTGGTTCTCAGGAAGAAGAGCACTCTAGGCAGAGGGAATAACATGTGCCAAAAATCCTGAGGCGAGGCCATGCCTGCAATGTTCAAGCCTTACTGAACAGGCCAGTGTGGCTGGAACAGGATGATCAAGGAAGAGAGGAGAGCAGAGAGGTAACAGGACAAGATCCCATTGAGCCTTGCAAGTCATTTTAAAGACTTGGCTCTGTGAGGGGGCTGGGCAGCCAGCCCCTGGAAAGACTGACTGAAATAGAAAGGCTTTAGAGGGTTTTGAGCAGAGGAAAGGCATGATATTTTAGCACAGTATGAATTGTTGTTAAGTGCCATCGAGTCGTTTCCAACTCATAGTGACCCCATGCACAGCAGAACGAAACACTGCCCGATCCTGCGCCAGCCCCACGATCCCTGCTATACTTGAGCCCATCATCGCAGCCACCGTATCAATCCATCTCGTTGAAGGCCTCCCCCTCTTT
>NW_006921879.1:3525888-3530223 GCF_000298275.1 Orycteropus afer afer
CCCTTCTTGATTTTAAACCATGTAGTGTCCCCTTGTTCTGTTTGAACGACAAGGTTCTCAGTCCAAGGGTCAGAAAGTCCATTGCAGCCACCTTGCTCCATGGGCTAGGAAGCCCACTGCAGCTGTCTCTCACTGATCTCCTGGTTCTCACTGCTCATACCATCTTGCACTGTTTTGTGCCATCTCCAGTGTTACAGTGCTCTCTGTTTCCTAGGTCTAGGAGGCTCTCAGTGCAGGGACCCTGGAATGCACTCTGCTTCCACTCTTCTTCTTGATGATAGTGAGGTCCCCCTTAACCTCTGTGAGATTGGCTCTTTTATAACAGTATGAATACTCATTATTATTTCACTAATTCAATGCAATCTGATTAGTAGAGTAATCATTACTAACCCTTACATCATGCACACTGTGTGCCAGGTCCTATCATATATATACATGTTGTAAGCTACTAGTAGTGTCAGAGATCCTCTAACTTTAGCAGAAGAAATGAGAATCACTATCAGCATCAACACAAAGCTGATTGATATGAGGCGGAGGTCACACATACCTCCACTCTCCAACTTTTTACCAATTCTGACACCAGACATCCTCTCCATGGCACTCTCTACTTCTTTGCGTGCATGCGTGCATGTGTGTGTGCATGTGCCTGTGTGTGTCTCACAGCTGTCGAGTTGATTCAACTCATAGTGACCCCCTCCTTGGGTTTCCGAGGCGGTATCTCTATGGAAGTAGATTGCCCAATCTTCCTTCTGGGTTTTATAATTCATTGCAATAGCCACATAGAACTCACAGATCATACTTATGGCGGTTTATTAGGGAAGTAACAGGCTTTAACTTGGGATAAGGATCAACTCAGAAGTAACAGTTCAGAATATAGGATACAGTCTATCAATCAGGGCAGATTCCAACCAAGACAGTTCTTTCTTGGCCATGCTAGCTGGCAGGGCATGCTCAGGCCTCTGCCACCAGTCCCCACTTGGGCCTGACCTCTGCCAATGGCCTCGCTCAAGTTAAGTGTTACAGCTCTTTTGGCCCCACCATCAAGTGCCTAGAGGTATCCAACTCTGCCAGCAAGCCTTCTGTCCAAAGGCACTCAGCTCTCTCAGTCCAAGGGTCAGAAAGTCCATTGCAGCCACCTTGCTCCATGGGCTAGGAAGCCCACTGCAGCTGTCTCTCACTGATCTGGTTCTCACTGCTCATACCATCTTGCACTGTTTTGTGCCATCTCCAGTGTTACAGCGCTCTCTGTTTCCTAGGTCTAGGAGGCTCTCAGTGCAGGGACCCTGGGATGCACTCTGCTTCCACTCTTCTTCTTGATGATAGTGAGGTCCCCCTTAACCTCTGTGAGATTGGCTCTTTTATAAGCCCATTCCCCGCACCGACCAAGAACTGACCAACCCCCCTAGGTAGGCCACAGGCACATTATTTGTATAGTAAAATGTCCAATCCCTGCAAGGGTTTTTACACATCTTATTTGCATAGTAAACTGCCCAGACCCTTTGCAAGATTGTGGTCTAGCAAATCCTCTTGGCAGTATTATAAACTCAGGGCAAGAAAGGCCATATATAAGAGAAAGATACTGTACTGCATGTGTGATTAATCCTCCTGATTAGAGGTAAGTACTATTTGTTGTAGTTTAAAAATATGTCCACTAAATGTTCGACACTCTTTCCTTCAAAACAGGGAGACTGATTCATCTTCTCTTGAATGTAGGCTGAATTTAGTGACTTGTTTCTAATGGGATCTGGCAGAAGTGACAGTATGTGACTTCTAAGAGTAAATAATAAAAGGCATCATGGCTTCTACCTTGCCCTCTCTTGGATCACTCAGTATGGGGAAATCTAGTTGCCATGGTGTGAGTATACTCAAGAAGTCCTATTGAGAAGTCCACATGGTGAACTGAAACCTACTGCCAAAAGCCAGAACAAACTTGCTAAGCATGTTAGTGAGTCACCTTGGAGGCAGATCCTCCAGCCCTAGTCAAGCCTTCAGAAGACTGCTGCCCTGGCCAACATCTTGACTACAACTTAATGAAAGACCCTGAACAAAAATCATCCCATATTAACCACTTTCAAATTCCTGACCCGCATAAATTATGTGAGGTAATAAATGCTTATTTTATGTTTTAAGCATCTAAGTTTTGGAGCAATTTGTTACTCAGGTATGGATAACTAATATAGATTTGGGCAGCAGAAATGGAATGCTGTTGTAACAAACATCTAAAATGTAAGAATGACTTTGCAATCAAAGATGCAGATGATGGAAGGACTCTGAAAAGAGTGTTAGTGAAAGTCTAAATGCCTTGAAGTGACTGTTAGTAAAACCATGAGGGCTTTGAGAGCTTAAAGGAATGTGAAGAAAATCCTTTTGCAAACTGGAGGAAAGAGGACGCTTACTATAAAACAATATACCACTGTTGTCTGTAGTAACATGGAAAGTAGAAAATATACTTAATGAACTAGATCTAGATAAGATTTCCATGAAGAGTGTTGAAGGTAACATCTGGTTTCTTTTTGCTGCTTATAGTAAATTGTTAGAGGAGAGATAAGCTGAAGAAAAAAAAAAAGTACTATTTAAAAAAAGCCAGGAATTGTTCGATTTTAAAATTCTCAGCCTCTCCAGAAAGAAAATGATGCTAAAAATAAGAAATAGCTTCTGGGAAAATATAAAATCCAGGGCACTCTCAGGAAAACATGGTATAAAGATGAAGTTAAGAGTGGCTGTACAATTCTTTGTTAATATCTCAGAAGGATCTAAGATGGTACCTCAAAAAATTGTTTGGTCAAGCAATAGAGCTTCTAAGAAGCTCAAGCGTGTTTTCCCTCTTCGGTCTCCATAGAAGCCCAATATAGAGAAGGGTTGACTTCCATAAACCTCAATAAGATATCCACAAATATTTATAGATAATTATATTAAAAGAAACACCACAAACTTTGATTAAAATGGATAAAGACAATACAAAATGAGACCATTAGACCCCCAAACTTCAAAGGCAGGAAGCAGGCTGGGAAAACTAAACAGCTGCAAACATGTGCTACTTTTCATGGAATATGAAAGCTGGCTCTGAGAGCATACCAAGATCCCAGAGGCAGGACTCATGAGGACTTACAGCAAGGCCTCGAGTCCTTCTTCTTGATGGTAGTGAGGTCCCCCACAACCTTTGTGGGATTGGCTCTTCTATAAGCCTACTCCCTCCACCAAGACCATGAACTGACCAATCCCCTCAGTAGGCCACAGGCACATTATTTGTATAATAAACTGTCCAAGAAGGTTGGGCAATCCTACTTCCATAGTGATACTGCCTCGGAAACCCAAGGAGGGGTCACTATGAGTCGGGTCCGACTCGACGGCAAACAACAACAACAATCCTTGCAGGGGTTTTACACATCTTATTTGCATAGTAAACTGTCAAGGAACTGCCAACATGTGCCCAGTTGGATTTTTTATGGAGACTCCTTTGTATCTCCCATTTCCCCCTTTTATGTATAGTAATATTTAAAGCAGCTATCCCATGTTTGTCCTATTCTAGTATGTTGGGCATGTATGTGTGTTTGTTGGGGGTTTTCAGATAAAAAGAAACTATACTCAAGAGCCATACATACTCAAGGCATTCATCCAGAGGGCTTCATCTGTATTTGGACCTGTTTTAGATAACTAGATTCTAGACTTCAAGCTAATTTGGTAATGGGATGAGACTTTTGGGAGCCTTGGGAAAGTGGAGTGAATTTTGCATGTGTGAGGAACATGAATTATTGACAATGAGAAGGTCAACTATGATAGCTAGCTTCCAAGATGGCTCCCAATGGTCCTTACTTCTTAGTATTCATGCCCTTGTGGTTCCTCCCACAATGAACAGGCTGACTTGTGTAACGAAAGGAATACTGCAGAAATGATGGAGTGTGATTTCCAAAATTAAGTCTTAAAAGATATTACTGCTTCAAATTTGCTCTCTTTTGAATTACTCATTCTAGAGGAAGCCAGTTACCATGTCATGAGGACACTCAAAACAGCTTGTGGAGAGGCCTACCTGAGAAGAAATTGAGGCCACTTGCCAATAGCCAGCACCTACTTTCCAGGCATGTGAGTAAGCCACCTTGGAGGTGGATCCTTTAGTTCTAGTCAGCCTTCAGATAATTGGAACTGCACAATATCGCAGGCCAGAAACACCCATCCATGCTGGTTCTGAAATACTCACAGAAACTGTGAGGGAAAAAACATTCATTGTTTTAAGCCACTAAGTTTGTTTGTTTGTTTGTTTGTTTTTAATTAGGATTTGGGTGAAGATTTACAGAGTAAATTCACTTTTCATACAGCAGTTCACATATACTTTGTCTC